>NC_087399.1:3672969-3979922 GCF_031307605.1 Tribolium castaneum | reverse complement strand
TTAATCAAATAAATGTTACACCAAGCCTAGCCCACCCACTCACTTCGATCCTTATTTGCATTTCGCTATGAAATATTGTAAATATTTGTTATTAATAGCTTCGTATGTTTTCTTAAGAAAAATTAATTAAGCGTATTTGTCAAAATGTGGGCTGGTATTATGTTCCACGAACTTTATTAAAGAGCTTTGCAATTTTTCAAAATTGCCAGTGCTAAAGCCTAATACGCTTTGATTGGAAGCAGCTCAAGAAAGATGTTTCGCGATATTAAAGGCGATTTAAATAGAGACTCTCGGGTTTATTATGGCAAATCTGATCGAGAAGATGACAGGTTTCGCTGAAACAGGTTCCAGCTTTGAAGAATGTATTGTTTTGGTACAAATAACGACCAGATGTTGATGTGCCACCCACAAGGACATTTTCTGTTGATTTGGAAAATATAATTGTTTACCGGGGTGTCGACGGTGACATTTTAACTGCTATAAATAAAATTACATTCTCCATTGCGTTTAGTAATGGTTTCATTACTGCTACAGGTATCAATTGGAATTTCAAAAGTCGTATTGTTACCGGGTGATCTAACTGTATTTTCCTATTATTTTAATTTATAATGACATGTACAGCGAGAAAATTAGTATTCAGCAGACTAATAAAAAGCTTTAAATTATAATACTTTCTAATTATTACCTGTCATAATAATCACTTGCAA
Source organism: Tribolium castaneum (assembly GCF_031307605.1). Classification (NCBI taxonomy): domain Eukaryota; kingdom Metazoa; phylum Arthropoda; class Insecta; order Coleoptera; family Tenebrionidae; genus Tribolium; species Tribolium castaneum. The sequence goes on along the minus strand of NC_087399.1, from coordinate 3,979,215 downwards.
ACTGTAACGAGCGGTTGTGGGAAGAATACTACAATTTTTGCAAAACTCGCTTTTTGCATAACCTGCACCAACCTAACTCTAACAAGAATGCTCGAAAAACTTCAACAATTATTCTGTTGATTTAAAACGCCTTACTATTATGCATACATTCTAAGCCGTGGAAAGCAGCAAATTATCAGGAGAAATGTTCCTCGAACCATAAATGTATCTCAAAAAATGTGAGCATAACTTTCTCGGGCGTCGACATATGCGGGAGTTAATGACGTTAGCAAAAACGCCTCAACTGATAATTTTCTTGTAAGTCTTCCGTTTTTGTTCCAGATTTCGAGCCGTGTCCCGCCCGCAATGTGCTTCCATCTCTAGTTCCGTAGCCCAAGTTCGCGTGTTTCACACCTTCATCCTCGGTTTTCGGCGTCGCGACGCGCGTCTTTCTTCCCCACCGCCGTTTCGCCGCGTGAATGCGCGTCTGTTTCGGGACGCTGTGCTTCTCGTCGAGGCTGACCGCTAACGACGAGGAAGCCGCCCCAGGTCTCGTTGGTGCCGCGACGGTGACGACGACGACGGCCCTCAACGGCCATCATCGGCAAGCCATGGCGTCGTCCGTCGACGAACTCCAAGCGCTCCTCGCCGAGAAGGAGACCAAAATCCAGGAGTTGACCAAACTGGTGCAGCAGAAGGACCTGGAGATCACTAATCTCAGGTCGCAGCTCGACAAATTCCAGAGTGTTCTGCCGCTCTATAACCCCACGAGTCCTAAACACTACGTCGGGCTGAACAATAATGCCGTCTTAAGGCCCAGGAAGCAAAGGGCCGGCATTTCCGCAGAGCCGCAGAGCGAGGCCTCGATTCTGGAGCTGAGCAAAGAGACGTTTCCTACTTACAATAAGGACGAAAGGTAGGAATTGTTTATTATATCACCTTCCAACAGCTTTATTTTTCGTTTCTAATTGTAATTGTGGCGAAACCTGACAAAAAAAACCATGACAGGAAATATCAAAATGGAAAAATGTTAAGGAAAAAATTATCGGCAAAATAGTAAAGAAAATAAATAAATAAAAATAATAACACATTAATAACATTTTTCATGAAAACATGAAAACACAGCGTATTTCACCCAAGACTTTCGAGCTCAATATCTCAGTTATTTGTCAACGGATTGTTATGAAATTTAGAGCGCACATATTTGAGGAGGAGATTTTTGTATTAGGAGCAAAAAAATTACGTCAAGTTAAAATTTTTTATTTTAAAACACGTTTTTTTTAATTAAGCCAATTTACCATTGGATCATTAAACCCCGAAATCGAAGGAAAAAATTAGATTTTGAGCAGTCACCTTGTGTTTAACACTTGATGAAGCATTGCTAAGCAGCATTTTGTAGACCACTGAAAAAACTGTCAAAAGTGTGTGCGCTGATAGAAAAGTAAAATTGTATTAACTTGGTGAAATTAATTTAAAAACAAACAAGAGACACCTTGTATTCTAAACCTTTATAAAAAAAATGTAGAGATTGTTAAAAAGGTAATAAAAAATTAAAAAAATAAAAACTTTATTGAAATAAAAATTGAACATTAAAAATAGGTAAAAAAAGTTATTGTGTTGTGAAAAAAATTAAAAATAAACCTTTACGTACAGAAAAAATCTGCACGAATTGTTGAAAAAAGTGACTAACAAAAAAAAAATTTACACATGAGAAAGACGAGATGGGGAACCCAGAAGCGACCTGGAGGAGCCAAAGTTTACAAAAACACGAAGTGTTATAATTAAACCAATTCAGTAGTGTTATGGTAATAATTGTTTAAAGGGTGAAATAAAGGCGATTTTTTTAACAGATGATTTTTACTAAAAATCCTTTCCAAACATGTGTTAACCAATTTCAGCGAAATAGTCAAAGAGTAGGATTATCAGCGTTATTAACTTATTAATTTATTACAGCTTTTAGAGCGTTTTTATCTCAACTAGACGTTCTAAAATAACTTTATCAAATTAATGTTTACATTAACTATGACATCTTATTTTCAATAAAAACTTATTGTGTTTCCTTGCAAAAATAAATTTGACTTTATTAAGCGAATCTGGGACAATGACTCATTACGCGCCTATAAATATCCCAGTGCGTTTACTTTTCCCGATCGTTTGCACGTCTCTCTCCCATCTGAAATTTCATAAATCCCTCGATTAAAATCGCGTATCTGTGGCGATTTACGACACACCCGTTCCGACTGAGTAAATAGACAAAATTTCGGACCCAGAACTTGTGCAGAAATAGATTAGTGCTAAAAATAACGTGGCGGCGGCGGCATTGCGCCATTTGTTTCACGTAGAAAGAGAGTAAAATCTCTCCATTAATTAGCGCTGAAACGGTAACAGGTATCACATAATAGACCGATTAAAGCAGCGATAAAACCGAAACGATTTAATCATTGTGATAAACGCATTTCTTCACTGATTTATGTTATCGCCGCTTCCATATTCGCGGAGCTTGGGTGCGGCAGGAAAATCGGCGTCGAAAGCACCCACTTGAACACATTTTAATTGCGATTAATAATTGTCTTGAGTGGGAATGGCGTGTGGTTTCCCACTTGAATCATTTCCTGCGGTGTCTTCTTCAGCAGGAATCGCACGACACTTTTATTAATAGTTTTGTCAGTTTTCACGTTAGCAGGAATTCAATTTATTTGTTCTAAATTAGAGTCTCGCAATTTATCACAGAAATAGAAAATTGCACAAACTTCCTGCACAGCTGTCACTCCTTTATGGCAATAATCGATATTGTGGATCTCATCGATAGGTCACCTGCCAGCAGGAAACCGCAATATTTCCAACTTTTCTCCTGCATCAGAATTTATTCCCTTGCATTTTTTGCATTCCTGCAACTACCAGTAGTCCACTTTCGAGTGGAATTATTCCAGGAACGTGAGATATACGCGTAAATAGGGTTTTTGCAGGAGAAAGCCATAAATTTGGCTGATAACAAATGCAGAAGTTTGGTTTTCTTGGTAAAAGACAGTCGTTATACGTAAACCAGTGACATTCCTGCGTCTTGCAGGAATTAGCATTATCAGAAATTTATTAGCTTATCTTGGGGAATATTTCAAAACATCGGACCACCTGCTAACAAAACGTTGTTAATTTTTTATCTCCATGTTAATTATTATTCACTAACCTGTTGCAAATTGTAGCACGGAAAATTTATGGCTTTTGGACAGATATTCCAAGTTCAATCCTGCAACAGCGGGGCGCTTTTTACGAATTTATTTAATTTGATTGACGTGTTTTTTGAAAAACAGCAGGAAATTGTTGAAGTTGGTATTAATTAAACGAATCTACTGTTAGTTGAGTCGGTGCCGGATTAGGAGTTGCATTGAATTCCAGCTTTTTAAATTTCTTGTTATTTAAGAGGAGCGAATTCGGAATGTTTGCAGAAAAACCGCAGGAATTCCAAATTCGCACATATTAATACTCATTAAAATTTTTTGCAATATTTTACGTCTCTCCTGCTGCGACTGAAATCCTTGCGCCCGGTGGATGTTCAACAAGAAAACGGCTAGTCACCTAATAACTCTAAACAGTGACTAAATGTTGGCCGAGCACGCACTCTGACTTGAACCGTATTTATCTTTATGATGTATCTGAAAGTGCAATACGCGAACACGATGGGAGACGTAATTAGTTAAACAAGGAGTACCTCAAGGTACTGTTCTTGGTCCCATTTTATTTTATTTTTTATACTTGAACGACTTTGCGCAAAATGTGGTGCCAACCTCTGAGGTTCAACGAGTTTTTTGACTGGCCACGGGGAGGGGAATCGCTACTCACGTGCAATAAACGATAAATAAAAGCCAAGACATTTTGAGCTTTATTTCCATTTTTTATCCAATTTGCAATCAATCTAATATTGAAGTTTTTACTAAGAAATGTAGAATTTTTGACCCCAGAGCTGGATTGACCGGAAGGCTGAACGAAACTATTAATTATTTTGTATTTTTTTGTTTTGTACAGAATTCCGGAATTATTGTCGCACTTATAATGAAGTTATTATTTGACTAATGCGATAATGAATGGCATTACATAAATCGTTTAAATCACAAATAGATATGTCGAATCATGGTTATTACGCATTGTGTGAAATGAATTGACGTTTTTGGAGGTACATCCTGAAATAGAAACTCCGGGGTTTGTCCAAAGTCAATTAATTCGCCGTCTTGGTCGTATTAATTACCGGCAAACTAAAAATCGCTCGTTTTTTGCTGTCATGGCACAGCAATTTATTTATTATGCTGCACTCTCGGTTAATTAATTACACGTTTATGGCACTGTCCGGCATCGACCGCCCTCTGCGTGGCCGTGCTTTCATCGGCCGTCGTCCGAAATTTCAGCAAAGGGAGTAATTATCGTTTATTCGCCGCCGCATGCACTCTTCAGGGTAAAAAGCGCTTATTTTACGATCGCTCTCGATGTATCAAGGGCGTGCGTTGTCGATTTTTCTTTCGGTGGCACTGATTAACATTTAAAGTATTATTAGTAAACAGGTCATGGAATTATCGTGAAATTATGCTGATAAAAGTTGCCCCAGAAGGCAGGCGATTATACTAATTATGAAATTGTCCGAGATCACGTAGGTACGTTATGAAAAATTGGAAAATCGGTGGCGGCGGCGCCTTCAAAAACTCCAAATCGACGAGGTGACTTCATTTACATACGCATTTATAAACAGCGACAAGAAGCGCTATCGTTTAGAACAAGTCTTCGGACGCGAGTCGCTCGAATTAATTTGCATAATCGAAGGTATTAGTTGACAGGAACGGCGGTAGTTGGCGTGATGGATCGCGGACGGGCCCATGGCTGACAGCCCAATGGGCCACCCCATCAAAACACAACCTGAATTTTGCCACCTCATTAACGGGCGAATTACGGCCCTGATCGAGATCACAATCGCGGAAACAAATGCACACGGTTCAGAATAACCTAAGATCCGAGCCTCAGATAGCACACCTCCTGGAATAAATTCTTCAGAGGCCCCAAAACTCGTAAACAACCGCAACAGAAAAAGTAAAAGATAGTGGTTAAGGGCCTCAATTTTTTTTTAATTCGGCGATAGTTTGTGGTGGATTAAGTGTCTGGCAGCTGTTAATTCGCCAGCATTTCGCACATTCTTCCACTCTTTAAATGCCACCTCTTTGCACCTGTGACAAGTGCACCGCCACCGCCGTCATTATCTTAACTTAGTACTGTCTTGGGCACAATTTATCGCCATGATGTGTTAGATAATGGCAGCCTTGATGCCGGCAAAAACGGGCATTTTACGAGCCACATTTCTATCGACCATCAATCAGGAAAATATCGACAGGTTAATGACTGTTCTCGATGGAAAACCAAGAATTGAAAACGATACGACCATAATTCAGTTCTGGAGCTACCGATCATTAATTCCTCAAACTGACCCATTTTGCGCCAGAATTCTCGGACCTTGCGGAGTTTTATTCGAAATCAGCGCGAGAAAAATGACGTCCTTGATATATTATTAGGTCTAACCTTCTCTTTGATAATTCCACCAATGGTGGTGAACGTGGATTGCGATTTCGACGAATTAGAAGTGATTTTATTGCAATTAATCAAAGGAAAGACACACGTGATTTAATCGAGGTTTGGAATTGGATTAAATTTGTCACAATTTTAACAGTAAATAAACAAACGGCGTAATAACTCTCACGTGTCCAAATGACTATACAGACATGGACGGGACACTGCATAAATTTTTAGATTTTTTTTTCTAAGTAGAAGTGATTTTTCTTAGTGCCAGTCAAATTGTTTACAATCTACAATTGGAGCCACATTTTTAAAATGTAAAATACGAGCAGGAAAAAGAAACAAATTGATGACGATGACGGACGGGACACAAAAAAGACCTCAGATTTTTTTAAAAGGCACTAATCCCAACAACTATTTTTCAAGTAAAAGGTGTAATCTGTTGAAATTTTTTAAACCACAAAACCGAAGAATAAGGCAATTTGCAACGACTTCTTTTCATTTTTGTTTGCACATGACGGACGGGACATGAAGGATGGGACGAATAAAATTTTTTGTGTAAAAACAGCTCTAAAACTTTATTCAGGCAGGTTTTAATTATTAAAGACTTTATCAGGATCAAAATTAAACAGTGGAAATTAAAAATTCTTCGTTTTGTTTAACAACGTAAGAACATTACTAAAATTATTTTGAAATTTTGGGGTCAGGTTGCTTTAAATTTTTCTTTACAGGAACTTAATGCCAGTCAAATTGTTTGTAATCTACAATTGGAGCCTCATTTTAAAAATTTCAAATACGAACAGGAAAAAAAAATACAAATTGATGACGGACGGGACAAAAGACCTGACATTTTCTTAAAAGGCACTAATTCCAACAACTATTTTTCAAGTAAAAGGTGTAATCTGTTGACATTTTTAAAACCACAAAACCGAAGAATAAGGCAATTTGCAACGACTTCTTTTCATTTTTGTTTGCACATGACGGACGGGACATGACGGATGGGACGAATAAAATTTTGTCTGTAAAAACAGCTCCAAAAATTTATTCAGGCAGGTTTTAATCATTAAAGACTTTATCAGTATTAAAATTAGACAAAGGAAATTAAAAATTCTTCGTTTTGTTTAACAACGTAAGAACATTACTAAAATTATTTTGAAATTTCGGGATCAGGTTGCATTAAATTTTTCTTTACAGGAACTTAATGCCAGTCAAATTGTTTGCAATCTACAATTGGAGCCTCATTTTAAAAATTTCAAATACGAGCAGGAAAAAGAAATACAAATTGATGACGGACGGGACAAAAGACCTGCCATTTTTTTAAAAGGCACTAATCCCAACAACTATTTTTCAAGTAAAAGGTGTAATCTGTTGACATTTTTAAAACCACAAAACCGAAGAATAAGGCAATTTGCAACGACTTCTTTTCATTTTTGTTTGCACATGACGGACGGGACGTAACGAATGGGACGAATAAAATTTTTTGTGTGAAAACAGCTCTAAAACTTTATTCCGGCAGGTTTTAATTATTAAAGACTTTATCAGGATCAAAATTAAACAGTGGAAATTAAAAATTCTTCGTTTTGTTTAACAACGTTAAGAACATTACTAGAATTATTTTGAAATTTCGGAGTCACGTTGCATTTTTCCTGGAATGAGTGTAAACCACAATCAATAAATTATTGTAGTTTTTTCTAATTGATGGAACCTCATTTGTGTTTGCCGAATAAATTATTCGTAATTAATTTTTTTAATGTGACACTGAAAAATATTAATAAATTTTGTCTTAATCGGTGCTCGGGCTCTCTTGCCATTAACAAACTTGTTCGTTAAATTACTATTAAATTACATTTTGTTGTGTTTTTTGCCCAATTTTTGCTCCAACCTGGCTGGCATACTTTGTAAAATTTTATAAATATGTTGTTTATGCCTCGTTGCGCCGTAAACTAATACAAGTGTCAACAAAATGTTTAATATCCCGACATCAATGCCAAGCTCGCTGGCACTGGTCCAAAATCTCTATTGTTAATAATTGTTAGACCAAACTAGCGTCAAATATGATAATGCCTCTCATTAAAAAATCGGATCCGGCTTAATGTGGTCAACATTCCCAACTTCCAGCAACAGTAGTGCAACATCTGATGGAATTATAATGAACCTGAACGGCCTTAAGCTTCGATTCTTGTCACCTTATCTAACATTCATTAAGCAACGAAATTGAACCAGATTGCTGGGCCCAAAAAAAAGAGTTATGACCGAACTGGGTTCTAATTAGAATCATTAAACCGACGCACACAACAACACACACGGACAAGTCGGGTTGCCGACGTAACTAATGATCTTCATGTCAATTTAGACGAGCCGCCGGCTTATCTCCCATCCGGAACACCAATAAACATTCCTCTAATTCTCCGGACTTTCTCACACCCTTGCCGTGCCGAAAACAATGATTTGGCGCTCCAGGGGGCGCAAAAACTTGGGCAAAATTTTAACCAGTGATTCCAAAATTATTACTGTTTTTTACCCATTGTTGCATTAAATAAATTGTTTCGCTTTCATTATCAAAGTATGATTGGTTGCCTACCCTTTGGCGATGCGAAAATAAATTTTCGGCAAATTCGGGAAGCACGAACAGATTTTCAAGCCGTGTTCACACGACTTAATTAATGTCGAACACGTCTTTCGACGCCATAGACGATTTGTCATGAAAATGCCCGATTTCAGGAGTCGATGGTCGTAAATCGTGAAACCGGACCGGCGACTACACTGGTCGTTAATTAGTGAATTCGAGGGGCCTTGGGACCTTCAGGGACGTGTTAATTGGACACTAATCTAGAATCTTGTTTGAGGATTTCTAAGATAATGGAAGCGATGTTTAATTGAATTAGACGGTGTAGAGATCGTTTTTGGAAAATTTTCTCTCATGGAAGTTTTACGAATTTAAATTTTCGAACTACGAGTGTTTGCATTTGTAATAAGGACGTAATTTTTGATGAATTAACAGTTGACCTGAAATAAATACAACGAACGTCAAGTGTTTGTGGTCGTCTGTTGCCGCATTTTGTATTTACTTTTCTAATTAACTGTTATTAGACAATTGAGACACGCCGAATTATTTGAGCGAATTTCGCGTTGTTGGAGCTGAAGGGTTCTATTGACGCAAGTGCATTATAACGTGACAATTGACTGAATTGTTTGTTTATAAAGCGATCATACATTGAATGAATAAATAAGTCACCTCTTGGAAAAACGTTTTTTTTTTTTGAGAAACACTGTTCAAACTACATAATTTTTTTTGTGAAAATAATTTATTTTCACACAATTATCATCTTTAAATTCTCATTTTCTTTATGGTGTAATAAATCTAGTCGTGGAATTTTGTTGTTTTACGGTGTTCTATTAGTAAAAGACTTCGCACACATTATGTGTAATTTATTATCTAACTAACTATAAATCATTACTGGGATTATTATTATTAAATTGCCGACACGGATTAGAATTAATTAGAGAACAGGGTAATTCAAGGCCTAATTTTTCAATTGTTAATGGTTATTATTTTCTTTGTATTCGTTCGGCTCAACAAACATAACAAATGACAAAAAATATTCAGCCATATACATATACATACTAGAAAACAATATTGTTTACTATTAAAAAAAAATTAGTTAGTTAAAAATTTGCCATTTTTTTGCTCGTTTCCTCGAAGGTTTTTTAGCTCTGGCGTTTATTTAATTAAACCAAATAAAACTACAAGTTTTATTTTGTCATTATATTGCCATTCTGGTTTTATATCGGCTTTTACATCGTCACTTTTATGGTTTTTTAAGTGTTGCCTGAGGCGGCGTAAGAGACTGGAAGATGTGGCCGTCGTTTGCAAAAATTCTTTCTACGTTTAATCATTTTGTGTGAATTTTGAACACGATTCTTGAAAATTTTGGCCTTGATTAAAATGTTAGACGGATGTTTTAAAATTCCTGTCGGTCCGGGAATTTCACTGGCTCTTGGAGCATCGAACAAATATTTTTCTAATTAAAATAAATTAATCCAATAGAGATATTGTCATGTTGCTGTTGGCTAACAAGTTTTCGATTTTTCAGCGTGATAAATTATTTTTGGTTGCATGAATTAAAATTTTGTCGTCGGATTTTCCATCAGCACTCTATTTGTTCAATAGCGCCGTTGTTGGTATTAATTGCCCTATTCGCGCTCGATTAAATCCGACATCCTGATTGGATAATGTCGGTTAATTTGTCCGATCGCGTTACGACATCCGATAATAGTGGATGAATACATTTCATGGTTTTTGCGCAAGAGCCGTGGGCGTTTATGGCGAAGAAGAGCCGAGGGATTAAGTCGTTCGGTTATGATTTACGATCTCTGTGTTTTCGTAATTTGTCAACGGTGTCCGAAAATTATGAATCGACAAAAGACCGGCTCTCGCCGACGATGATTTGCAGTTTGGACGCACAAAGACGGCCAATCCAAAAAAAAGGCCTCACGTCGACGCGATTTCAAGGGTACTTAGCCTCCGCTAATTAGTGCACCTGTTACGAATTTCAAAACGGGACGCGTGAGCTAATTTACCCGCAGATATGATCGACACGTGATGACGGGACGAAGACTCAATTCGGTGAGCGGAAATTGCGACATTAAGAAGGGGGTCATGGCTCCGACTTCACCCAAAAATCAAAAAATACGAAAATTAATCAAAGTAATGGCCAGTAATGATGATTGAAAGTTATTGGCTTTCAGCGCTTCCTCGCACAGGACCTGCAACGTTTAATTAGTGCAGATACGACGCAAAGTATAATGGGTTTTAAAGTGGCTTCGCCATAAAAGAAAAATTACTTTGTAATAACTTTGTTTTATGGGGATATTTAATGATTCTATTTTGTTATCGATCGCGAACAGGTTTTTTGTTAAAAAAGTTTATTTTCTATTTTTAATGAACTGCCTTTTCTCAAAATTTAATTACTTTAAAGTATACGGTGAAATCTCTCTTAGCGGACACCTCCTATAAACGAACCTCTCTCATAAACATACATTTTTTAGCTCCGTTTTGAGCTAACTTATTCTCTCTCCAAAAAATAATGAAATTGGGATCATTGAAAACAAAATCTCTTCTTTAAGCGGACAGTATACTCTCTCAAAACAAAAAGTATTTTTCTTTTATTAGGATGTGCTTTTACGTTTACAATTTGGCGCCTTTACATACTTTTACCTTTTGCCGCATTATTTTCTTATTTCTGTCAGTTTTATGCTCCGCTTTACGTTTATACGTCTGTGTGTTCTTTCAATATCTTATTTTTGTTTACGTGTTGTTTCCTTACCTTTTCTACACTTTTTTACATAGAAAAATTGTTACCCTGATCCGGGTTCGAACCCCCGACCTCCCCCGTCGAAAGTGGCGCTTATACCACTGAGCCACCAGGCCCCAGGAACTGACCGTCTTTTGCAGATATTTTAATACAAACTTTTTAAATAAACCAACATTACAAACTATATATTTGCAATAATTTACCTAAAACGCAAATACATTCAGTTCAAAAGTCGGCGAATTAGCTCCAGAAAACATTTTCTTCCACTTTTTTTCAATTTAACTCTCTAATTTTTCACCAGATTTCATTATAAGATACCGAGCGTATAAGTTGATTCTACAAATTTAAAATTGTTTTTACTTTTTTTTTGTGACTTTTAGCACGTTTTTGACCGAAAATGGACATAATTTCTCCAAAAATCACCAAATTTGGGTATTTTTTAGTCAAAAATAGTGGACGTGCGCAAATACTACTGAATTCACAGTGGCCATGATTTTTATTAACAATGTTTTACGGGACTTTACTAAACAAACTCAGTTAACTAAAAAATTTTAGAGATAAATTAAATATTGTCGTTTATTTTTTTTATAATTTAAGAAGTAAGTCATCTTAGGATTCCACGCTAAAGTTTGAAGTAATGTTTTACCTTTGCGTTCATCTCTTTTTCTCTCAAAACAAAAGTTATTTTCCGTTTATTAGGATGTGCTCTTACGTTTACAATTTGGCGCCTTTACGTACTTTTAACTCTTGCCGTATTACTTTCTTATTTCTGTCAGTTTTAAGCTCCGCTTTACGTTTATACGTCTATGTGTTCTTTCAATCTCTTATTTTTCTTTACGTGTTGTTTCACTTACCTTTTCTACAATTTTTTTCATAGAAAAATTGTTACTTTGATCCGGGTTTGAACACCCGACCTCCCCCGTTGTAAGTGGCGCTTATACCACTGGGCCACCAGGCCCCAGGTACTGACCGTCTTCTGTAGATATTTTAACACAAACTTTTTAAATAAATGAACATTACAAAGGATATAATTGCAATAATTCACCTAAAACGCAAATATATTCAGTTCAAAAGTCGGCGAATTAGCTCCAGAAAACATTTTTTTCCATTTTTTTTTCAATTTAATTCTCTAATTTTTCACCAGATTTCATTAAAAGATACCGGGCGTATAAGTTGATTCTACAATTTTAAAATTATTTTTACTTTTTTATGACTTTCAGCACGTTTTTGACCGAAAATGGGCTAGTATTTTGTGACTTTTGTATAATATTTTTTTCTTGTTTATTTTTTAGATTAAACACTCGTATTTTCTCCGTCATGTTCTACAGGGTGATCCAATTAAGATCGTTATCACAGAGAATATTTAGCCTAACCACTGTGAAAAGGCCGTTTCTTTACAACTTTTTGGATGTCTACTAATTGACACTTGTCACAGGTTTTTTCCCAAATCGATGTGGTGTGGCTGATAAATTTGATTTCTTGTTTTAATTAATTTGCTATTTGTTATGAATTAATTAGCTCAGTGAACTGTGAATTTAAATTTATGTTCGAATTTCTTTCAAATCCTTTGATTGCTTCATTCGAATTATTCGTCTAATCTTTAATATTAGAGGCGAATTACATAAATAATCTAATCTTGAAAAATCTTGATTGTATGAGCAATTTATTCATATTCGGTGCAGCACAACACCATCAAGAACAGGTTTTCGGTTTGTCCAAGGTGTAGATCCTATTCCAAACCACCACGGTAATCACGTTCTAAATAACATGTTTTCATTTTGGAATGCATCCACATTTGCATACGGGAGATATAACTTTGATAATAAAACTGACGACTCAAATTGAATTAAGATGCCGTGTAGACATGAATAGATAAAGCAGATGACTGGAAACAAACTCTGTATCTCTTCGATCTTGATTTACTTGGGTTGCTTGCTGAGGCTGCGAATATTTTGTAACCGTTGTCATAAATTATTTGTTCAATGATACTCAAGTTGTGTAATTGATCGCCTTGGCGGCCGATCTTCTCACCTTTTGACTCTTCTTTGGGGTTTATGATGATTAAAGACTTTGACACTTTCTGAAGTATTATTATTTATTTTTTGGAATTTGGCCAATCGCTGGCTGGTGAAATGACGTGTCTGCCTCGACCGGTGATTGGCTAAGGACGGTCACAACTGGTTCAAATTGACGATTTATTTGAAATTTTAGCAAGACATGTAATGGGTTTTTCGACTTAATCACAATCATTGCTCGATGTAATTTTTTAAGTTGCCATAAATAGTAAAATTTTGCCTTGACATTATCACTTTTGTTGTTATGTATCTGTGTCAGAGAATAACAATCGTTTAGAGAATCATTAGTTATGCTAATTCTCGCCAGTTATCGCGAAAATTTGCAAAATTGAGTGGATCATTTGTCATCATTTCAAAAATTGGGTGTGTGTATTATTTTTGCAAATTGTTAAGGGCGCCCCCCAGCCCTGACCGCCCGCTCGGTCCATGGCGTGACATTTCAAAATGGTCTGCCGTTTGATTGGTCAATCCATGACCAATATCATCTGAGTGCGGTTCTGGTCGACCTCAGGTGCTTTAATTTGCACAAGCCCTGGCCTCCTTTAAGACCGAATTTAAAACCACTACTTTTACTCGGACAAGATGGCGCTCTGGCCGCACAAGTGGCAAAAAGGCAACGAACTCGGCAAAGGGTTGCTTTTTTTGGGTTTGTCGAAAAAACCGGGAATGAGGTCCAATTATCGGCCCACGGTCGTCTTTTTGGCGGCCCAATCGGATTGACATTTAGATAGGCGTATGCGCATTTAAATTTCGAATCGTCGTGTTTTTCATTCGGGCCGCGATAACGAAGTGCATTAGCCTCGCTCATTTTCGAACGATTTCCATGTGAACGGTCGGAATTTATGCGAAGACACGTCCGAGGTTGAGGATGAAACCGATTCACGAAACGAATTTAAATTGAAGAGAAAAAAACGAAAGGGGAGCGTGACCCCAGATTGCCACATTTGCACATTCGGGCCACGAAAACCCAATTTCGAAAACGCAAAGCAAGCGGTTTTTCGATTATTTTGGTTTCCAGCTAATGAATTTTTCAAAAAAATCGGGGCTAATGTATATTTTTTTCTGGAATCTTCAGTAAGGGAATACTTTGACACTATTGGTCTGGACATGTCTATGTTTGAAAAGAAGTCTAAGCTTAATTTCAGTTTTTAATTATCATTATCTGGTACTTCATCCACGTTTTTTTAAGAAGTTTTAAGACTTAGTTTCATTTAATTTTAAATAGCCAAAGTGCTTAACAAAACAGTTTACATAATGTGTCCTGGTTAAAATTCGACAAATTGTAAGAAAATTTTGCCTCTTTACAGTTATATTTATTTCGAGTTGATGAATGAAATCTTTCTTAAATTGTTCAATAACTTTTTCAAAATTGATGTCTAAATTGTTACTAAAACTTAACAGATTTGAAATTCGTCTTTAATATGTTATTACTTATTACTTAAGAAATGGAAAATTTTTTGGAAGTCGTTTAAATATTCGAGCTCTGAAAACTGAATTCAATTTGGAAATTCGAGATTTTTTGCATACGTCGACTGCAGATGATTTTAAAACAGTTTTGAGAGATTTCGGTGTTCGGTGAACCTTCTTTTTTCCAGTAAATTTTAAAAAGAATTAGTCAAGTAAAATTTTTAACGAAAAAGCAGGATACAAAATATTTGCAAAATTTTTGATATTTCAGTTTTTCTTCTCGTTATTTTCCAGAATTTTTCCAGAATTTTTGTTGTTAAATTAATTTAGTTTTAAGTATTTTCATCAAATCACTAGAGATTGACCGTCCGAAAATTTTGAACCTCGAGCCACGAGAACTGAATTCGTGAACACAAAGATTAATTTTCCGTAGATCTGATGATGGTTATATAAAACCGAAACAGCTGTAATCGATTTTGAATAAAATTTTAAGAGTTTAAAAGACATTTTAATTTTTTTCTCAATGTAGCATATCAACTTCTACAGAGATTAAAAAAATACTGAACGGTTTCCTTTCTCTCTCTTGGGAATTTTTCAGAAAAATTCTGATAAAACGTAGAAAGCTTTTATTAAAACTCTGATTTAATAAAATTCAAAATTCGAGCTTTGAAAATTATGTTTCGGAAACGCCAAGTGAAAGAATTTTGCTCAAAAGCATAACATTTTACTCTGTACGATGGTTTTACTGTCGCTGTATGATTGGCGTTTAAAAATTGAAAAAAAAATTGAAAATTCCAACTTTTTTGCGTTTTTCTGGGAAACTGTAATAAGACTTAGAGCAAAAATAAAAAACATCAAATAGCGCTTGAATTATCTATTTTTCGTCAAAACTCGAAGCCGCTCCGGGCAACGGTTCCGGTTACAGACATTTTAATATTTTTTATTAAAAAAAGTTCATAACTCGAAAACTAAAACTCGTAGAGCAAAACGGTTAGTTCCAGAGAATTCTTCGACTTATTCGACGTACAGTTACGATCAAAAAGAATGACACCCCGAAAATTGCGGTCACAAATCTTTTCGATATGACACAGTTTGTAAATTAATCTGTTTGTTTGAAATATATGACCTAAAAGATTTTAGCCGGACATTTGCTATCCGGCCCGGTTGGTAGGAGTGTCATTCTTTTTGATCGTGAGTGTACGTATTACAAGTACCAGTTTTTGAAAAAAATTACAAAATTTAAAATTGAAACTGAAATATATTTTTTTATTTTACATTGATTTTTTATATTTGTTTTTCCAATATTAGCGAGATTTTTGTCGATTTTTGGAGCAATACCTCTGGAACTATTTGAGATAACACTGTATCGTTGGAAACCTCTTTTAATTCTCTATCATTCTAAAAAAAAATCATTGTTCTCCGACTAACACTAGTCGCGAAAATTGCAAGTAAAATCAAAAAAGGTAAATTTTAAAAAATCGTAATTAAAGTAGGTACTATGGGGAATTTGTTGATTTTCCCGACGCCAAGTGACAAAATAAAGTAAATCTATCTTGAAAATCGCTTATAATAGAGATGAGTTCTAAATGCTGGTGCACTTTTTGGCCTTATTTTCAAATTCCGGGCGACATATCCCATTTGTCCACGTCGACAAAAACCCATCTCTGGGATTCCTTCCACATTTCCATCGAGTTCGGCGAAGCGCGTCCACCTCGAACCCAATTACCCCTTTTTTCTCATTACGGTTCTCGCATCCCAATTAGAATCGGAGCTCCATTCGATTTGTAAACACAATGTTTGATCTCCCGACTCCCATCAAGCGCAACAATGGCCCATAACACCCATAAAAAAAGCAAATCAAAGGCGTGTTCCTTTCTTCGGCCGACACAATCGCCATTGTCATCTAGAGTATATGTTTTTCACCGGTATCAATTTGCATCGAGGTGTTCGTGTCAATCACCGCCGTAATACAAACATAAGCTTGCAAATAACCGATGTAATGGCGTAATTACACTTGTCGCTCATTAGATTAATTGGATACATTTAATTCCAAATTGGCGGTAATTAGCGAGGAGAAATGATCGATGTCCTGTAGCGCAACCCTGGAGCTTTCCGCGCGCTGCCAGGCTGTCCCTTTTGCATAAGTGCGAAGTTTGGTAACGAGACGACTTTCGCCTTTCTCTTTTTTGCCACCTACCAGCGAGATAAGGTTTGATGGGCCGGTTGCTAATGGGAAACACCGCCAAGAGGCTGTCATAACGAGAACGCAGCGCGTGACGAAAGAAATCCGCTTCCAATTCAGAAGGAAACAACAAATTGTCTTCCTTTTAAGAGGATTAGTTATCCTGACGCTTATCCGCATCAAAGTCGGGTTTTGTGTCGCTTTGACTCCGTACATTTTAATGAAGGGTCTTTGTAAGGCAGTACCGCTACTTCGAGACGGGATAATTGCGATAGTTGCTCTCGTCCTTACTGAATAAAATCGGCGCGAAGTAAAAAGATGGCAGAACAAGGTGAGTAACTTGTAACCCGTAACTAAAAATTACCTTCAATTAAAACTAATGAATCACGAAATAATTCATTTGGACACGTATTCAAAATATGAACCTCGGTTACACAAATTCCACGTCCGAACAAGTCCCAACTTATCATCGCTTCGCGAAGCAACAAAAATGCCGTAATCTCACTGAACAAGAAAAATGGAAAGTGTCAAATGTACACATGTTGCCCATCTTTCGAGTATTAGTTTTTTCCATCGGCTTGGTGTGAAGAATCCGGACTTTGTAATAATCCGACTTGACTAAATAAATTGGGATCCGATCAAAATGTTTAACCTGGACTTGCTAATATTTCATTTTAATTGGATAATCTGCGCAAGGTTGTGTGCGATTTTGTTTTCTTGATGGTTGGCGAGGTCGTGTTCTAATGGAACGGGGATAAGAAAATATAGCGAGAGTGGATAAAGGCGACCTCCGACTCTGATTGGCTGCTTTCGGCAAACGGGTTCTAGAAATTGCAATAATTATTGCAAACTATATTTGAAAAATAATTGCCCAATTATTTTGTGTGTTGATAATAATTAAAAAGTTATCGCGTTAACGAACACAAAGGGAAGTCAATTTGGGTCAAGTTGGTTTTTCGTCGACGATTATCAAATGCCAGGCATCGTTTGTTCGAAAACATAAATTTTAGGTCTACTGACGGTCAGAATACCTTTCGTTAAAATTTACTATTTTGTTTTCCTGAAGTTATTCCTAAATGGTATTGTAGAGAATTTGTTCGAAATGTTTGATGGGTATTAAGATATCACGTTTCGGCTCAAAATTAGAAAATATCCACATGTTTAGAATGTTTTAGTTTCAGTTTTCTGTTCAGTTGAGTTTGTGTATAGGCATGTTTTGGGGAACGAATTTACGAATTGTGAGAGATTCAAACCTACTAATTTTTTTAAATAAAATTTTTGTGTTTTTTTTTTGTTTCTCTTTTATTTTATTTTTTTAGAAAACTACATACACAATTATGTACGTAGTTCTTTAGAAAAAGATTGAATTTCGGGGATGTCCTGGACGTTTTTCAAAATTAATTAGTTGATTTTCAAAATTAATTGCGCTGTTAAAAGTTACCAATCAATTAGGTCACGTGATTAATTGCGACTTAAATTAATGACGCTTCTACAAACTAACCCTATGGACCGGTTTATAGAAGCGTCTTAATTTAATTCGCAAATAAATGCGTGAATATCTAATCACGTGACCAAATTGAAGCAATTTGGTTGGTCCAGTTGTTTGTTGACACGAATAAACCAATCATTTCTGTTCAATATTCTCACGTGATAGTTAATCACGCAATTAATTGCGCATTGCGCTTTTAAAATTTAATTCGTTGTTAAAAGTTAACAACGCGAACGAATCAATCACATTTGTTCAATTTGGTCACGTGATTAGTTAGTCACGCATTTAATTGCGCATTAAATTAATGACGCTTCTATAAACTGACCTTTAGGATCGGTTTATAGAAGTGTCATTAATTTAATCTGCAACTAAATGCGGTATTAACTGATCACATGACCAAATTGAAGCAACTCGATTGGTCCAGTCGCGTTGTTAATTTTTAACAACGAATTAAAATTTAATGGAAGTTTTCTATAAACCAACCCTTATTGTTATAGAACCTATCGGAATTTGCTTCAAATTATCTAGCGTATCGCTTCAGGTCAAGTTTTACGTTATTACAGAGAAATTTTATTTTTATTTTACTAAAAAAAAAATCTATAACTCAAATAAAGGTCCTAGAACAAAGCAGCTTTGTCCAGTTTTATGTTTTTGCTTTCTGCTGTTGAAAATTTTACGAGAATATCCTAATATTTTTTGTTCCCTACTTTAAAATTTATTAAAACTAATGAAGAAAGTGGTATAACAAAAAGATTGTATAACAAAACTCGCAACTTGGTATCATTTGAATTCGTGGAGGGAGAAACTTGTGGAGAGAAGGTGCCAAATCAGCAGATACCATAGGCGTATCATGGATTCTATGCCGTCAGATTATTTGGGTTCTTTTTGTTTTGAACAGTTTTTTTTTAATATAGTATGTCAGTTTTAACTTTGAAGTACCTAATAGTTGCAAGTTATAGTGTCAACTGTTAGTACTAACGGTTAGTGTTTTTAATTAAGAGTATTTTGACAATAGTGAGCTGCCCCCAAAATTAAAATATGTTGACTACATCACTGATTTAAAATTTTAAGTGCGGCAGAAAGTTAGAGCGCACTTTTTGAAAAGGTCAAAAAATTTCTCGCTTATGCTCCCTCCATAAGTTTCTCCCTCTATGCTTAAATCTTTTAATTTTTATTTTATTTTATTTTTTTTGATTCCAAAACCGCGGCAATCGCTTTTACGTATTTATTCGAGCACTTGTTACAACAATCCATGCTTTGCGGAATTACTTATCAAACAAGTGATAATTTATTTCTCCCAAATGTACCACAAATTATTAGATATTGAACAAGATTCAAATGTCAGTTATTATGCGCTGCGGGTAGTGCAAGTAACATTTTACGCCCTTCAAGCGCAATAATCATCACATCAATTACATGTATTGTGGAGTTGCATCTCACATTCACTAAATGATAGCCTGTCAAGTTACTTAAAGAGAATAACAATGGAAATTATTCATAATGCGCGTCACTTTTCTTGCTCGTTTTCGGAAACCATAAACCAGCATCTGGCCCCAACGAAATTGCGGAATATTATTAGGTAGCCTAATTTTAACCACCTCCATTATGTGTCACTTCCACTCCTACATTTTGGCCCGTTGTCCATCATTTTTGCTATTTCACAATCGCGCGAACTTGGAATTTCTAAAACCCTTATTCACACTTGTTGCGTGCCTAAAACACCAACAAGTGGTACAGTCGGCAGCAAGAGAAATGCCCGTTTTTTGAAATAAATGGTGTTTATTTTACGCGCTTACATAAGGTGTTTGTTCATTAATCATCGGCGGAAGCCGTGCAAGAATCCCGAAGATCGATGCTGCATAATAAAACACTTATGCAAATCCTATTCAAGAAATAATGAACGAAGTTTATCTCGCTCAATCTGAATCTAGCAAACTTTATAATCAAGAGCAATTTTCCTCGGCTATACGTAACAACATCCGCACACACGCACTTGAATTGGCTTTATTACCATCGTAATTAAATAAATAAAGACAAGACAGTCCGCAGTATTTCAAAATCTGCATCAAGCGTGCAACATCGTCCGGTTCTGGACCAGATAAGTGCCCCAGCGGTTTGTTTAGGGACCAGCTCGCTGTGTCTTCCTTTTGACATTTTTCCAAGCAATGGTAAAATCCACCTCCGCGCTCCTCAAGCCGTGTAAATCGCTCCGAATGGAAGTGAGTTTAGTTTCATGTCCGCACTCGAACGGTTTAGAATCCTTCGTGTGTTGAGTGAAGTGCTTGGACCCAGTGACGGTAGGGCCTTTTCTGCGACGTTACGCCACGTACCACCAATTTTCCGAAACCCGGGGCTAATTGAGGGTCGCAAATAGCCGGCCTTCGAATTAGCCTCATAATTGCAATGAGAATCATGTGATTTCGCGTCCGGACGAATGCTAGTGCGCTCACCTTTGGTGTTTGACAAATTTTAGTGTATTAGCATAAATTACACTCGGCCAAATTAGTGACTTTAAAAAATCGGGATGATTTGAGCCAAACTCGGCCAATTAGGATATGTCAGGACGTTTATTAGCACTCAATTTAATCGAACATTTTATGGTTTGGCCGGGAAACTAGTTTGTGGTCAGCTCGAGGTTTTTTCGGTGGGTTTAGTGAAAATTGCGCTAATGAGATGATTACGGCGTGTATTTATGGCACTTGGCGTGTTTTCGCGTTGTTTACAATGGTGAAATTCGGGCGATTTACACGGAAAGAGTTGTAATTGTTCGGAGATGGAAAGATTAGCTCGCAAAAGAAAATGGTAGATGGAACGCCTACGTAGTTCCAGAGGCCCGCCTGGTTTTCAATGTTAATTTAATTTTATTGCTCTTATTAAGAACTCTTCTGGCGTTGTTCCACACATGGACAAGTCAATAAACCGATCCAATGAACAAAGTGTCGTCTGTTTTTTGGTAAAATGGCCTCTTAATTATATAAAAAAATTACCAGAGGCTCAGTGAAACTTTTAGTGATTTTTCGATTTAAAAAGTTTAGCTCATGCACGATTATGAAGCATAACACCATTTTCGATGTAATTCCGTGCTTTTTCGGCTTGTTTTTAGCGAAATTATGTGTAAAATGCAAAAGTAATGTAATTTCTTGAAGGTTTGAAAATGGTAAAAACACTATTTTCGACCAAACTTTATGAGATTTTTGATGAATTTTTTTTCAAAAATGAGCCAAATTTTCTAGATCAGGTAAAGGAACGTCAGTTTCTATTTTTTTTGTCGTTTTTAGACGTATTTTAAAAAAAGGTGCTTCTGGGCCAAAAACCAGGAGGAAATTAAAAGCAATTTCGATCAAATTTGGGGGTTTTTCATGAAGTTCTACCTAAATTTTTCTGGAAAATACACCCTTTCTAAAACGGACTTAACGCAGTTTTGCCCGAATTTGCTAATCAATAATTATCACCAGATTGAAGACATTTAATTGCAATCGATTTTAAAATAATGTAATTTGGTGAGTTTTTGGTCTCAGAAAAAAATCGAAGATTTAGGTCAAACATTTTCTTGACGGTTTTAAAATGGTAAAAATACTATTTTCGACCGAATTTTATGAGCTTTATACTTATTTTTGGTGATTTTTCTTCAAAAATGAGCCAAATCTTGTAAAAGTACTTCAGTTTCTAATTTGTTCATGGCATTTTTAGACCTATTTTGAAAAAAAAGGTAGTTTTGGTCCAAAAAAACAATTCTAGTGTAAGATATTAAAAGCAAATTCGATCTAATTTTGTGGTTTTTCTTGAAGTTTTGGTTAATTTTTTTGGAAAAAAATACCTGTTTTTGTTCTAAAACGACTTAACACAGTTTTACTCGAATTTAGTAATAAATTAATAATAATATCACCAGATTCAAGACATTTAATTAAATCGACTGTAAAATAATGTAATTTTAGACTATATTTGGTGAGTTTTTAGTCTCAAAAAAAAATCGGAGACTTAGGTCAAACATTTTCTTGAAGGTTTGAAAATGGTAAAAACACTATTTTCGACCAAATTTTATGAGCTTTATACTTATTTTTGGTGATTGTTTTTTCAAAAATGAGCCAAATCTCGTAGAACAGGCAAAGTAACTTCAGTTTCTAATTCATTTATGGCATTTATGGACGTATTTTGAGAAAAAAAGGCAGCATTTGGTCCAAAAACCAACAATTTAAGTAAAAGATTAAAAGCAATTTCGATCTAATTCGGTGGTTTTTTATGAAGTTTTAGCTGAATTTTTCTATAAAAATACTTTTTTTTTCTAAAACGGACTTGACACAGTTTTGTCCGAATTTGCTAATTAATATTAATATCATCAGATTGAAGGCATTTAATTGCAATAGACTTTCAAATAATGTAATTTTAGACAATTTTTGGTTTAAAAAAAATTTGTAGACTTAGGTTAAACATTTTCTTGAAGGTAAAATGGTAAAAAACACTACTTTTGACCAAATTTTATGAGCTTTTTACTTATTTCTGATGATTTTTTTTAAATGAGCCAAGTTTTGTAGTAACTTCAGTTTTTAATTTGTTTATGGCTTTTTTAGACGTATTTTGAGAAAAAAAGAGCACTTTGTCTTTTTAGTTTTAGCAATTTTTTTTGGAAAAACTTTTTTTAACACGGTTAACACAGTTTTACCCGAATTCTCCAATTAATAATAGGTAATAACACCAAATTGAAGATATTTAAATGCAACCGACTTTAAAGTTTACAAGCTTTTAATTAGTAAAACGTTATTTCTGCTTTCACTACTGAACTGAGAATCTTTTGCGGACGTTTTTTCGCCGAAAATTTTTTTGATTACGTTGAAAATACCATTTTTTTTCGGACGAAACTCAGAGCGAAAAATTTCCAGTGAAGGTCGGAAAGACATTATTTATTGATATATAAGAAACAATTTTTTCACGAAATTTTCTTTTGTGTACAAGTGTATCAAACGGTACGCTTATGGACTGACACAAGTTCAAATAAAAGCTTGTTAAACCTTGATTAAAACTTGTTTTGAACTTTCGGTTCAAAAAATACCAACAATTTGTGTAAACACACCATTTTTACCGGAAAGCAGTTATAATTGTTATAATTTAGCTAATTGTTACTGCGTACACTTGAAATTACCACACTGTTCGTACAAAACGACTGTTTCAACACATTTTTACGTGTCGTTTCTATTGACCTCACCTGTTCTATGATCGAAAAAAACTTATAAACATTTATGACTGAACGCCATATTTAATTAATAATTATATAATTCAACCTCAATACTAAGGTTATGACTTAATCCAGACTCACTTTCTTTTCTATATGGGCCTAAGTTTGTTAATTCGGAAGCTCGCCAAATCATCTAATTGTCTCTAACAAACCCAAACGAAAAAACCAAACATTTGCCCATCTTTTCAAGGACACGTCCGTCGCATTTCTCGCGTCACTGACATTCGTCCGAAGCTTAAAATTCATTGCGAAATTCCCTCGCGTAATTATCGGTGTGTGTGTGCGTTGGGAGAATAATTTCGCGCAAAAGAGGGTCATGGTACTTTGCGTAACGTCCCGAAATTTCGGTTTCCGGCAGTGTGTGCTTAAAATGGACCTATGAGTTGCTACAACTTCATCAGCAAAGTGCTAACGCGTCGGAAGTACCACAGCGAGATGCCGCCCAGCGAAGCGGAGGTCGTGCAGAGCCTGAAGAAGATGCTGGAGGACAAGACGCGCGAGCTGAGCCTGAAGGAGGAGACGATCGCGCTCCTGGAGAAGGAGCTGGACGACAAGGACGCCATCATCAAGCACTTGCACAACGAGATTGATAAGTTCCGACAGGTGGTAAAACCGATCACCCAGAAAATCATCACCAAGCAGCTGACTCTGGGCGATGGGAAGCCCAGGACCAAGCGGCAGGCCATCAGTGCGGAGCCGCTCAACGACGAGTTCGGGGATTTACAGATCAAGAAAATCCCGAAATCGGCGACGTGAGTGCTTCGTGAGCGAAAAACACTTATTTAGTTACACGTTTTTAATATTTTTCATTGCGTACGCCAATTTATTCTTCAAGGATGCTGACGACAGTTTCAGGCGTGGCTCTTTCAACATTTGTAAAAGTGTTACGTGTCCACGATATTCACAAAATGCACGCCAAATTCAAAATGGCGGTGGCTTGTTTACGACCGGCCCACCTTGCTATTAAGATAAGATAAAATTTTCGGCCGCTTTATTTTATTTGATGACACTATTAGACAAACAACCGGAGAAAAGTACCAAATTAAAACGAAATCTCCTCAATTCTAGTGTGACTTTTATCTTTTATGAGGTTTGGTCTAAAATTCCGTTCATTTAACTACGCTATTCGGGCAATAAAATCCAAAGGTCTATTAAAAATCGCTGGCGATAAAACTTAACGAAGATATATTTTAAGTGACGAAATATCGCCGTTCACATAAAAATTTACTACTGTTTTTGATCGGCATTTTTGGGTTTACGGCCGGGAAAAATGGATTATGGCGCTTAATAATGGGTGATTCAAGTTCGGTAATTTGCATAAAACGGAAAATGAAAGGGTTGTGCGAGAGGCGATTACCGTATCGTAACTCGAATTCAATTTGCTTGATCGTAAAAGTGCAGTTTTGAAATAAAAATTGAGGGTATGCTGTGCTTTAAATCAAATTGAAAAATTGCTGTTGCCGTTTTATCGTCTCAAACACACACTTCGCTTTAAAATTATTGGAAAAATATTTAAATAAGTAGCGATAATAATTATAATTAATGATAAAGTTGTGGAGAAAAAGTGAGAAGCTTAATGTCCGATTTATCTAGAACACCTAAATCCATTAAGTTATCTGAAGGAATAATTCAGTCGTATACCTACGTATACTACGTATAATTTGTTGACAACCTTTGGAACATCGAACATTGAAATCATTATATTTTAATTGTTTTTTATCAAAAGATTCATTTACTGTTTCAAAAACTAGCGTCACAAGCAATGCTACCTATTTTTTTTAGCCTGTCGGACATTTGTTTGAGAACCTCCCCTTAATTAGATTTTTTTGGCAAAATGTGTTAATATTATGTTTCATTTTTAAAATGAGAAAATCTCTCAGAATTGGCTGAAGTCACGTAAATGATGTTAAATCGTTGGGTGTTTTTATAACATAATTGTTTATTTTTTTGTGTTGGTATGTTTATTGTTTCTATATTTTTGTTTTTTTTTTAAATATATTTGCCTTCTTTTGGGGAAAACTCTTGGAATCACTCACTTTTTGGCTCAAACAAGAGCTAAAATACTCAAAGTTGGTTGAGAGAGGTAAAAAAAATCTAATAAAAAAAATACGTTTCTGTTTTGAAATTTTTAAGTTTCATTTTCTTTGAATTATTTATAATAGATATTGGACACTGATTTCTTACCTCGAAGGTAAATAGCTTCAGTTCTGGCTTTTGGTTCAACTTTTATATTGTATTTACCACTTTGTAGTTTCAAAGTTGATGAAATATTGCTTTAATATGTTTTTAGCGGTGATTTACGAGGATTTTTTAAATACCGTGAACTCAAATTTAATTGATAATATCTTTGTCATCTAAGGAAAAGTTAAAAAAAATAGTAAGAAGGGGAAATATAATAATAACAACTGATTTTCTCAGCCTTTTTCGTTGAGTGGACATAGCAGAATTTCTTCAAGAAGTGACTAAATGTTAGACTACTATTTTTCAATGTTCCAATGATAACAATCTAATAAAAAACTGAAACAATCCGTTTATTTTTTTGCGTAAAATCTATTTTTTTTTAATTTTCCGATTTTTTTTGGCGAAATATCCTGATACAATGACACCTCCGAACAACGGACACTTCTTCACAACGGACATTTTTGTAGGAACGTAATTAAACATATATTAGTTTTTTACCTCCCATTAGTGGACACCTCTCAACAACGGACAATTAAAAATTCCTCTTCGGTGTCCGTTGATGAGAGGTTTTACTGTATTTTATTCATTTTTAAAATGAGAGAATTTCTCAGAAATGGCTGTAATCACGTAAATGATGAACGATTCTAAACTATATTTTTTTATTTGTATATTTTTATTGTTTCTCTCGGTTTCTATATTTTCTTTTTTTAATCTTTTCTGATTTTTTTGAGTAAAACTCTTGAAGTAACTGAATTTTTGAAACATAACCTATAGAGGAAAAAAGTAAAATGAAAATTAAAAAAAAACACACATTCTGTTTTTAAACTTGAACTACGTAAATAATATTACTCTAATTAATAAAGAACGGAACTATTAGATCTGAAACAATCCGTTTATTTTTTTGTGTAATTTTTTTTTAATTTGCCGATTTTCTGACGATATATCCTGATACAGTGAAACCTCTCTTAAGGGACACTTCCGAGTAACGGACACCTCTTCACAACGGACATTATTGTAGGAACGTAACAAAACGTATATTAAAGTTTTTCAGCTCCCATTAGTGGACACCTCTCAACAATGGACATTAAAAAATTCCCCATTGGTGTCCGTTGTTGAGAGGTTTTACTGTAATATATTCATTTTTAAACTGAAGGAATCTCTCAAAAATGGCTGTAATCATGTAAATGATGAACGATTTTAAACTATTTTTTTTAATTATTTTTCTGTGTATGTGTATTGTTTCTCTCGGTTTATATATTTTTTTAATCTTTTCTGCTTCTTTTGAGTAAAACTCTTAAAGTAACTGAATTTTTGGCTCAAACAGAGCTAAAACACTCAGGACCGGTTTACAGAGAGCGAATTTAAGAGTTAATTCGACATTAACTTGCCATTTGAAACGTAACCTATAGAGATAAAAAATAAAATCAAAATTGAAAAAAAAAACACTATTTCTGTTTTGAAATTTGAAACTACGTAAATAACTTAGTTTTCTGGCGCTTAGATGGACTTTTGTATTGTATTTTGAGCGGTGACTAACAAGGACTGATACTTTGTCATCTAAATAAAAGTAAAGAAAAAGGAGCAAAACCAGAAAATCTAATAATAATAACTGATTTTTTTTCCGTTTTTCTCTTGAATGGACATATCAGTCAATAGTCAAATTCTTGAAAAAAATACAAAACATGAAAGTATTATTGTAATACCTGAAACAATTCGTTTAATTTTTAGCCTAAATTGTTGATGATTTTTTAGATAGCAGTAAAAGTATCAGTTCTTGAGCTTGGATGTTACATTAATGCCTCGGCTGTTTTCCGAGCTGCTCGTTTTCGAAATAGTTACGCTTTCGGTCGCTTTCCTGCAACGTGATCGTGATGCGATCATTTTCGGATCGGGCCAAGTGGGTGCGATCGTGTTCAGATAAAATGATTAGCGAGTGCGTGAGCGCAATTTTATGACCGGGAACCTGGGCATTGATATTCATGAGCGTTGTCAGATGAAGAATTCACACAAAGGCGCCGACATCGGTGATAAATCTATCGGTTCGTAATTGGCCGACGACCAGTTTTGTTAGATTTTCCGATATCTGCTCCATTCAGCGCTCGTTTTATGATTAATTGAATCGTATACAAGGCATTAGAACCATTGTTGCTTGTTTACTCCTCGTCCTGATGCTGTTGTATCAACACGTCGCGCTTTTCGGAGCGGAGATTATGACATCCTTTATCGACATTCTTATTTATTGTTATTATATTTTTAATTTGCTTATTAGTTTTTATGATTTATGGCTATGTAGTTTCGATGTTAATTCGATACGTTGTCGGTGCGTGTGATAAATCACATTCACTTCGCCACATAAGGGATTTTTTCAAATTTTCGAATTTAAGACCGACTGGGGAATTATTTCGATATCGCTTACCAGTGTGACATAAATGAGGCATTTGTAGTGTCTATAACTCTTTTTTTGTTTACAAATTGGTCGTCCAAAATCAGGTTCTAGTAAATACCTCCGGGCCGAAAAGTAACATAAAATAGAATTGTATTGATTTACATAAATCACTGAACTGTAATCAGAAATAAATCACCGGTTTGGCGCTCGAACTGGTTCGGACAATTGTACGACATGTAAGGAAGCTTGTATTTTTGGTGGTGGTTGATACCTAACAGCTCTACACTGACTACCATAACAAGTAGCTGTTAATTGAGCTTTAAATAATCCAGTAACTCGGACAGTTACAAAACAATTCGGCAGAGAATTGTAGCGTCTTTGAGACAATTTTCACAATTGGATACATTTGTATTGTGGAAAGAAATACAAAAATACATCAAATATAGTTACTAAATTAAAAAAAAAAAATCAGGTAATGTCTCAGCAGAATTTATTGTATTTCACTGACAAACCCAGCATTTTGTAATTGATCTTTTCAATTATATTTCAATGACAAATTTACTAATTACATGAAATTACATTGTGTTTTTAATGTAGGCATTTTGTTTTATTAGAGACTCGTTTTATGCTTAGATTCCGGTTTTATTAATCGCTTCTAAGTGGTGTTTACAATCATTGCTATTTTTAGCGTTTTTTGATCCTTTATTGGAAATAATAATTAAATAGGAAGATAAATGAAAATCAGATTTTTTTTTAAACGAAACAATGTAAAAAGTTATTGAATTCAATTTTTGGGATTTTCATCATTTTATTCATCAACTAAGTTGGAAGCCATTGCTATTTTTCCTGATTTAGTCTTTTTTTTTTGCTCCTCATATAATAAATAAATTGCGGTCGAAATTATAGCTAAACCACTTATTTTCGCCATTATTTTGTAATTTTTTTCTGGCGGTTTGTAATGCAAATTTGTAAATTATAATATAACTAGACGAAAAATAAATATTTCCCCTTTTACTAAATGACTTATTTACCAGTTCGTGTCCGAATTAATTTTCGCAAAAATTGCCGCAGTCACGCACATTATTACCGTCGTTTTTCCGAATTTGTTTGTTTTAAAGTCGATAATAATGGTTTCAATTGTGGAAGTGCTTATTACTTTACCACGACCGTATAATTTCGACAAAAATATATTCGTAAACTGGTACATTACAAAATATATTTCTTGTGCCTTAAACTTTCGATCCATACACATTTCTTTCGCTCCACGTAATTAAAGAAGTTGATTTATGTGACACTTATTTGACAACAGGTTGACTTTTTATTTATGTGATATGTCTGACTTGTGACAGATGGAGAAATCGTGGACCAAAACTTTTCGGAATGTATATTTCACATTTCTGCTTTTAATAAATGTTTGCAGATTTTTAAGGACGAAACAAATCGTGGAAATTTTTGCGACTATCGATCATCTGTTAAAACAAACACTGTCATGCACATTTTTTATTAAAACATGCAAATGTGTGTATAATTCTGCAGTCAAACAAGTACCAACATGTGCATATTTCATAATTATTTACGATCGCATTTATAGCATTAAAGTTTAACAAGAATTGCTAATTGCCACAGTTAATTGGACGTTAAAGCTGTGGTTTTAACACTTTCAAGGGATTTGTTCCTTTTTAACGGCGCAAAACACGAATCGTAAAATTAAACCGATTTGCGATTTTTTCCAACAAACCGGAATTGATTTTTGTTTTTATTTACAGTTCTCGCGAACTCATCAAAGCTGCAATTTTGGACAACGACTTCATGAAAAATTTGGAAAGCACCCAAATCAAGGAAATCGTCGATTGCATGTACCCGGAAGCGTACACGGCCGGAAGTCTTATCATCAAGGAAGGGGACGTCGGGAGCATAGTCTACGTCCTGGAAGGTGAGTTATGCAACCAGTTACACGCGCGCGTGCTTGACGTGTTGTCTACGGTCGTGGTCAAGCCGCGAATTACGAATGTTGTTGACCTTTTGGCGATCAAGACGACGGGGAATTATCAGTATTAATGAAAGTTGAGTGGGGGG
The DNA here is from genome assembly GCF_031307605.1 of Tribolium castaneum. Taxonomy (NCBI): domain Eukaryota; kingdom Metazoa; phylum Arthropoda; class Insecta; order Coleoptera; family Tenebrionidae; genus Tribolium; species Tribolium castaneum. Next base: position 3,949,348 of record NC_087399.1, on the reverse strand, counting down.
TTGCTAATTTTGTAGCCCAGACGGGGATACTTTCAAGGATTTTTATCGTAAAACGCGATTTTTTGCTAATAGTTGCGAATTTCTGATCCTGTTGCCATGTGCACCAGCCTTGATCTTTCACGCGAACGCAGGAATATAATTACTTTCACTGCTTTAGTCACGTTGACGGGGTGTTTACTTAGTTTTGTTAAAAACTATCAAAAGTTTTAACACCCACAGTGCATGTGTTAGTCACTATTTCCAGTTTTTTCCAGTTTTGACGATTTTTTTAATGTCAAGGCGAATCATTGGCATTATTTGTTACACTTTTAGTTAACTGACAGTTAAATTGATTTTATTGGACAATAAAAACGGATTTCCGGGAGCCCCCATGTACCTTTTCTTGCACTTAAAAGTCTGTACAATGACTTCAATTTATATAAATAGATTTATTCCTCCGCGCGTAGGTCTGGGCTTAAAGTCTGAATAAATTACCATATGACCTCTCTTAATACTACTTTCATTTATCCGTAATTATCCGAAATTAACACGGCGCTTTCAGCGAAATTTCTTTGTTGAATTGCGTGTGACCGATCGTATTTGGATAGGTTTGAAGATGAGTTTATTTTCGTTTTCTATTTATATTTTTTATTGACACTGGAGAAACACAAGACCTGAATAATTTTTTTGGTAATTACGAAGAGCCGTACGATCGTTCCCATCGACTTTAAAAACGTTTAATGATATCCGAGAATCTGTGGCGACATTGTAATGATGTGATAATGATAAAAGCACCGTCTACATTGCTCGCAAAAGAAAATAATTTCTTTATTTCCCTGGAACCGCGTGTAATAAATTACAGCTGATTTGGGCAATTTTGTGCGCTAACAATGGGATTGGTATTTGCGAAGATGGTCAACAAAATAATAATCTCTCTGTGGTATTTGATTGTCACTTATGCAGATTTTTTACTACTTGGAAGGAAATAAATTAGAAACTCGTCTTGGAATTCAGATTTGTGGTTATTGGTCTTGGCTTCTTGGTTTTTATGTCCTGTAAAAGGTTAGAAATCGTGCATCTTTATGAACAAACTGTTTAATGAAAAGAATTTAAAAATAGAACAAAAAATAAGGTGAAAGAGTAACTATCCTTGTCGCTTGGATGTTTGCTTGTGATAAGGCAGTCTTGAGTGATTTTTTTGTAATTAGAACGGAAAATTGTTTTCACTTTATAATAAATCTTTCTAATTAAACTAGTCAAGTTTTTTTCCACAATTTCTTTTCAGCCTAAGGTACTTTATTCGCCAAGTATGCTGTAAGTGTTACCAAGCAAAGAAAAGAGAAACGAATAAACAAAGCATTCACACAACGTTTCCAGTTCATTAATTTTTGCCTGATTAATTGGTCAGATTTTTTGCACAAGATCAAGAACCTAAGAGCCAAATAATACTAGTGAGAGTTGTGGAATTAATCCAAAAAAGTGGAAAGAATTCCAAACAAAAGCACCGTTTTTGTCTGATATGCAACAAAGGAAGTTAGTTGTAATAACACGAATTGTTCCTTGAAGACTTCCTCCGATATTATTGTCATTAGCTTCTCCACTTTGCAATTATGATAAAAAGCAAGTTTTTCTTTACTTTTTGGTTTATTGAGTGAACACTGGCATTGTTCGTACAAATTTTTACATCACAATGGGGAAAATAAATTTCTCTCTCGGCCAAATTGCTGAAAATCCTGCAATTATTTTGGCACATTGGTATAAATCCTGCAAATCCTGCGCGCCGTCAGGCCGCATCACCCATCACCGAAGGCTGTGTTTTCAGCCGTCTCCCTACTTTCCTGCAATTTCCTGCTGCCGCTCTCAGTCAACGTCCACATCTCGAAGGCGACGGTTTCGCGTTCGGCCCCTTCACCGTCGACCTCGTGCAACGAAAACGTGAAATGTAGTTCCGCGTCTGAAGACATTTCCATCACAAAGTGTAAGATTTGGTGGAGCTGCTGCCAGGCCCGGAAAAATCCGGAAGTGACACATTTTCGCCCGTTTTTCAAACCGAGTGAAAGTATCGGGGCCACCGGTGTTCGTGCGAAAAATTACAGTGAATCCGTTTCAGTAAAAAACGGCCAATTTGTTCAATAGAACCAGTTTCGTATGTAGTTTTGGGGAACGATTAGAAAGTATTGCGATTTTGCCGGTTGTTATCTGATTTGGAGTTACTTTCTTTAACTGTTAGCTGCCGAGGTTAGGCCCAAAATTGCGAAATTGGCGGTTTAAGGCGGCCTTGAGGTGGTTTTTCTCGGTTTGTTGACGCACGCACTGGTGATTGGACGGTTTTCCGGTTTGTGTCGTAAGGGAGGAAATGAGCTGGAAATTTTCAAAAGTGTTTTTTTTAATTGGAATTGTAAATGGTCGAAATGTGAGCCAGAAATTGATACCAAGGTTATCTTTCGTGATTTTAAAAATCCTCAAAAAATAAACAAAACTGCATTATGATAAGTAAAAATAGTACTTGCTACGTACTTGCCTCTTATCAGTATTTTTATTAATGAAATGTTATTTGTTCGTTAGAAATGTTTCCATTAACATTTTTGGCGATATTTTCAGTTTTAGAAAAATCGAAACCAGATTTAAATAATGAAATTGCTTGGTTTCTAAAGCTAACAGAATTAATGGCTGACATGAATAATGCAATAAATTCGCTTTAATTTAAATTTTTGGGATAACTGCAGATTTTTATAATTTAAAACACATAAATCGCTCACAAATGTGGCTAATACTAGATATTCTCAATCTACAGGGTGGTCCAGCCAAACTCCCGTCTTCTGAAGCTCAGTTTTATTAAATTGTAACTTTGATATTTGTAGATGTTATTTACACTTTAGGACACATTTCATGCAAATATTTTTGATTATACAGAGTGTCCCAAAAAATTATGACATCGTAATATCCATTTTTTTAATGGCAAATAATAATTTTTTTTACTAATTAGGATATCTTTTTAGCTTCTTACATGTCCCTAATTTTTTTTTCAAATCGGTTAAAGTGTTAATGTTAAAAAAATAAAACCAAAAAAAATCGGTATATATAGTTTTAAAAATAAATAAAAAATAAAAACAGTACTTTTTTGATGATATTACGTTGTACTGAATTACTACATTCTATTTTCAAACTTTTTAAAGTTTAGTGCCTTTTATTTTGCTTATCCTAAAGTTTAAATAATAAAACTTTACTAAAAACTTAGCTATAAAAGACGATGGCTAAGCTGGACCACCCTGTATGTTAATTTTTTTAATTATTACATACATATTTATTTATTTTATTGAATATTCAAGAGTTACAATTGACATTTTTATTGCACTTTTTTATTTTACGAGTATTTTCTAATTTTGATAAAACTTACTTCAGAATTAATTGTGTTTTTGTTTTTATTTTGAAATAAATAAAATACAAACATATATCTATTACGATAATTAGTTCCTTTCCTTCAATTTAGTAACTAGATCGTTGAATTAACACTCAATTAATTTAACTTCTGGTCGTAATTAAAGTTTACATTAATTAATTTACGAACATTATTTATTTTTCTTGTTTCTTGCAAATTATTAGCATCTGGCAATTTGACTGTCGACATCTGTTTTTACCTAAAAAATGTGCAAAACAGCTTCGCTCCAATTTAAATATTTTGGTATCAAGAAGTGATTTATTTCGGGTTGCGTTATCTCTATAAATTTGAAACAGTTATAAATGTGATAATGTCGTGACAAATCGATCATTCACGATCAATAACCATTAGAAATATTGTTGAAAACGCCGTCGTAAGAATCCTTTGATAAGAACAAAGATTGATTCATTCTTAAAGCGGTCGTAGACCTCCAAAGTGAAACAATGCGGCGATAAGTAACCAAAACACAAAGAAAGGTCGCTCGGAAGGAAAAATTAAATCACAGCAAGACAGGTAAATTCTTGTCGGCCGGAATTTTCGTAAAGGTGTCAAGTGCGTTTTTTCGAAATTTGATTGTCTCGAACGGGAACGGAACTGATTAGACTCGCCACTGAGAAAACCATTTGACCCAGTTTATGACCACCGATGAGATCAGCCAAGTTCCAGATGTTCATAAGGGAAAAAAAACTTTCAATTTCTTGTGGATCGTCTTCGCGTAATGTTACCAAAGCTGTCGTTACACAACCCGGTTCATGCTCTAGTTGTCGTCCAGCCAAACAACACTCGAAAAATGGTGGTTTCCTTTGTGCTGTTGTTTGCTCTGGTAAATGTCACGGCGAAAGTATGCGCAGTTAATTGTTGTAAAAACGATTAAATTGCAATCTTGCGCTCGTTTACCTCCAGGATTTCTGGACGAGGTATTGTTCAATTGTCCAATGGGCCGCTTGTGGTAATAGTGAAAGGCGATTTCGATGAGGAATCGGTTTACAGAGTTGGTTTTCGCGTCCCAGGAATGCGTTTGGCGGTTTTGACCTTGTTTGATGGAAAGTGATGTGCTAATGAGGCGTTCTGGGTTTAAAGAGACGAGGTCCTGACACAAAAAACTGAATCTCAAACGAATTTTTTGGAAATTTTAACCCGCATTTAGCGAAATGTAAACAATTTTTAATGTAATTATGCGATTTTATGGCCCAGACGCCCGTTTTTTCTCTCAATGTTTATTGAGCCTAATTTACAATCACAATACAGGGTGTCCATCTAAACCCCTGATTAGAAGTGTTGGTGGTTCTAATAAAGATAGTCATCTGAAAATTTTTATACAACCATAATTTCTTAGATTCTGCTCAATGAAAATATTTTCAAGATGGTGACACTTTCGGTTATACCGGAAGTCACTATCAACTTCCATATTTTAAATGGAAAACTATATTTTTAATGTGTTTTTGGATTAGTTGAGGGTTTTTATTTTTTTTAAAATTTGCACTTTTCAGTTCAAAAATCGATAACTCTGCCATTTTTCAAAATTTGGAAATATCTTATAACCCATTTGAAAGAGAAAGCCTTGATCTTTTGTCTGTTTTTTTCAAATTTCTAAAAAAATAAACCTTTTCTCAAAGGTTGTCATGGAAAAAATGTGAGAAATTAAAATTTTTTAAACCAACAATCATTTATTTTGTTTTTACAAGATAAAGGACAACACAATTTTGAACAGAGTTTGTCGTTTGTTTAATCACAAATGTTTTTATGGCCTACTACGTAAAGAGAGCTGTGGTTAGTACAAAATTTTCTACAATGTCAAAAAAAAACAACATAACTCGAAAATTATCACAGATAGGTATAGGGAATGCTAATACAAATCGATGCAGAAAAAAATTCTCTTTCATCCAGTAAAATAAAAATTGGGACTTTCCTTTTGAAAAAATTAAGTTATGGGTACTTGAAGTTGTCCAAACTTAAACTTAAAAATTTTGAGTTTATTAATTCCTTTTCTAATTTTGAACACACTGGAGGACAGATATAGGCTTTTTCTTTTAATTCTCCAAATATTAATTCCAAATCTCAAAAACTAAGATAGTTACCGATTTTTTAAGTGACAGGTGCGAATCCAAAAATTTTCAAAAAAATCTCTAAAACGGTATAGTGTGTCTGGAATAGATTTTCTCCTGATCTGCTGCTTCGTTTTATTGCTGAGTTTATTGGAAGCGGCCCTAGGCCCCATCAAAGACAGAATTTTATTTAATTGCCCCAGAATTAACCTAATGAACCAACAAACACTAATGCCACTTTAATTGCCTCCGTTATTTACAACTTACATAACTGAGGTCAATTTTTAACAAGTTTTTCTACAAAATTTAGTTTAAAAACGAAAGGACAAGTTACATAAATCCCAAATGAATTTAATTATTATTATTAGCCACTAATGGATGGCACGAAAATATCGCAAAAATAATTTCGGGCTTGCGGCAACTTGTTTATGAAAATCCGCTTCATTTCATGTTATTATTAATAGTACGTATGAGGTAATGTTTTCTTTATTATTATTTTGTAACAGCGGCGGTGGCTTAATTGAAGTGTGAACAAAAGTCAATTGAGTAATAGCCCGCTTTATGTGACTAAAAAAATTATTTGAGTGGGTTTTTTTAGTAATACCTTGTTAATGACGTGGTAATAAAAGTGCCATGTGCTAAATAAAAAACGTAATTTCTTTATTTTCTCGCCTTGTGCAGTAAATTGACTTTCATGAGCGTAATTATGCTTTTATGACCTGCACTCGAATGAAAATTTAGAGCCACTTGGCCATTGGTTTTCTTGCAGCAAAAGGAAACGAGTTTCGAACGAAACAGACTGGAAATATCGCCGTTTTGAACGATGGTTTTACAATAAAATTGCCGTCTTTGGCGGAAAAAAACCACCGGTCACCTCTCAAAAGACTTATTCCGGCTATTGAAAGCACTTTCAACACTAACGATGGACTTAAGTGCCTATTAAATCAATATCGGGCGTGAAAAGTGCACTTCTCTTATTAAATTTGAGCCACTTTTCGATAACAATTCAACAAAAATCAATGCCAACCAGAGACATTTCCAGAAACACAAATTAGCATTCGAACTTTTACTTTCAGTGTCTCCCACAAGTCGTAAAGTAAATAGATCACAAAAAAATAACTGGTCATTATGTCAACCTTTAATGATACGTGATCCCTATTATAATTCCTATCATTGAATTAACATAATTAGGGCAGTTATCGCTCTAAACGCTCCACTTATTTAATCGAAATGGAAATTAGACCGTTACGTAACCACCTTTCTTGGCCATTAGAAAATTGGCAAAATTTAATTAAGCGAGTTAATTAATGGTAAAATTAGAATTTTCCGTTTAATATACAAATTGGCCAATCGGAAAAGAAAGTGTGTCATTGGACCGGAAAATGGGCCAGTAGCAGCGTCCTTCACGCAAATTTCTTCAGCAGAACACAATGAAGATCAAACATTACCCGGGCAAGGCGGTGATCAACGATCCCGCTTGGCTAGAAATGGACATTTCGAACGACATCAGGGGACGCCAGTATGAGGCAAACTGGGAAGACACCCAGCGGAATTTATCGTCAACTAACAGTTCTGGGTCCAATTCTTGGGACAAGTACAGCGAAGGAACGATTTCCTCAAAACTGGGGCATTACCAGAAGGTGCTAGATGACCTAGCACAGGAGGAACTGTACACACAACCCATCAAAAAAGAGGAGAAGCCCAAATATCACAGCGAGAAGTGTTTAGCGAGGATTAACAATAACACAGTCCCGAATTATTACCTGCCTTCGCAAGCCAAGATTCAGAAGAGTCGCAGTTTTAAAGAAACGGAAGATAAACCAAAACCTAAACCTAGAACTAAACTGGCCCAGAATCTCAAAAACGTGGTTAACGATCTAGAGAAGCAAATCAAGTCGGTTCGGTTTACCGAAGAAGAGGAGGCCGAGCCTGGGCAAAGAATCAGCCAATGGATTGATGACCAGAACAAGTACATTTTAACTGACAGCGTGCTGATCAAGGGCGAGGACCTGCCCAAGAAGCCGCGCCAGAGGATACCTCCAAGGAACCTCACGCCGTCGCCGTCGGAAGTCAGTGACGAGCGTTCTAGTGCGTACAATTTGTACAAAAGTGGCGCAAAAGCGCAAGTGCTCGAAGCGCAAAACAGTGATTTTCTGATTCCGCGTCCGAAACTGATCGTCCCTGTGCATACGTACGCGGTGAGGAGGCGGCGCACCGGCAACTTGCAGTGTGCCGGCGAAGAGGTCATCAAGAACAAAGATTCGGGTGAGTTTTTCGGAGGCGTGCTGGTATTTGGCGAAAGGTCGGCCTACGTGCTCTGGCTCGTCTGGAGAGACGCATGCCGTGCCTGCGCGGAATATTTATCCGGGGATTGTGGGTGTGGGTGTGGCGGCAGGTTGGAAAAATTGTGGGCTGGGAGATGGATGATGCGAGAGGTGGCGTTATAATGACATTTGGAGACCTTACACCAAATGCAGAATTTTACGATACAGGACACTTACTTCTTATTTGTTTTGTTGCACTCAGAACTTACATAGCGATGAACAAAGATAATTTAACAAAATGAAACACTCTCTCTGGCTATTTGTGGCGGAAGTCCCTACCTTTATCTTTTTTTTTGTAATACGATTGTTCCTTCCTTTTCCCATTTTACACCCATTTTAGTCACAAAATTACAATATATTTTTTACGGAAGACTTATAAATAGTACTACTAGTAGTTTTTTTTTTTAAATAGAGTACAATTTGTATAGAAAGCACAATTAAAATTTAATGCGCTATCAAAAGTTAATTTCGTGAATGAAAGCACCTGATTTGTTCAATTTGGTCACATGATCAGTTAATCAAGCATTTAATTGCGGATTAAATTTGAGGATATTGTTTCCAAAAAAAATTTCAATGTGTATTTATACAAGCTGTGTCTATTCATTATTATTGACCTTTAAAAATATTTTTTTAAAGTTAATTTCGTGAATCAAAGCACCTGATTTGTTCAATTTGGTCACATGATCAGTTAATCAAGCATTTAATTGCGGATTAAATTTGGGGATATTGTTTCCAAAAAAATTTGAAGGTGTATTTATACAGGCTGTCCCTATTCATTATTATTGACCTTTAAAAATATTTTTTTAATTAAATACGTGAATGAAAGCACCTAATTTGTTTAATTTGCTCACATGATCAGTTAATCAAGCATTTAATTGCGGATTAAATTTAAGGATATTGTTTCCAAAAAATTCTCAATGTGTATTTATGCAGGCTGTCTGTATTTATTATTATTGATCTTTAAAAATATTTTTTTTAAAGTTAATTTCGTGGATGAAAGCACCTGATTTGTCCAATTTGATCACGTAATCAGTTTATAAGTATTTAATTGCGGATAAATTTTGAGGATATTGTTTCCAAAAAAATTTTGAAGATGTATTTATTCAGGCTGTCCCTATTCATTATTATTGACCTTCAAAAATAATTGAAAAATATTTTTTTTCACAAAAGCCATATTTCTATCCCCCTCCAACACCTAAAATTATTTTCAAATATACAGGGTGTTTAAAATTGTCATTTGGAATATGTTTATTCGTTCGGCTTACTTTCTTGAAAAAAGATTTAATTAAATGTTCAAAAAGGCATAATTATGAGACTCTTGAGGTGATATTTCAAATATATTTTTTCTTCTGATAAATGGATTAATGGATTTGAAAATAAAATAAAAGTTTGTGAATGTAATGAAAACTAGAGACAGAATAATAAATCAAAGATTTGTTGGCGCCTATGTTCGACATATCAGCTTATTTCGTGCGATCTTGTTTTTTACCTGTTAAATTTTGGTTTGTCTGGATTTAATTTTTCTCGATTTAACAAACTGAGCCCTTAGGAAGTAAGCAAGTAATGAGAATTAATTATTATTATCGTTACTTTACGTTTCCAGAAAAAGAATATATAAAAAATGAAATAAATTTATAAATTTTATAAATAAAATTTAAATTATCAACTACCTGAAATAATAATTAATACGAAACAAAACCTAGTGGAGTGTCATAGCAGGTAAGAATTTTATTTAAATTAAACATCGGACTTCTGGCATAACTTCGATTTATGCAAATGTATTTGTCACTGCTAATTGGCCTTATAAAAAATTCTAGATAATGCCATTGTTAAATTACATAAAACCTACTTATAACCAGAAAATAACAGTTTTAGCTATATCTTTATTGCATTTTATTATTTTTTTGTATTTTACTTTGCTCTTGAAAAGTGAGAAATGCACTTTTCAGAATTTTCATTTCTCAGTTTATCATATACTTTGCTTTAGTAGCTTGGGGTAATTTTTCCTCAATGTACAGTTGTTGATTTTTGAAGATAAAAAGTGGCGAATGAATTTCAAAACTAAAGACAAAAACTGCAATTTCGCGTCTTTGTTTTTAGACTTTTAACACGTTTCGTGCGATTTTGTTTTTTTCCTGTTAAATTTTGGTTTATTGTTACTTCACGTTTCCAGAAAAAAATTGTAAAAAAAAATAAAACAACATATCTTATTGCATCAACTGTCTTAAATAATAATTAGTAAGAAATAATTTACTTAATGGAAAGTCATAGCTTTGCAAGAATTTTATTTAAATTAAACTCGAACTTCTCTGCTAACGTATTTCTGTTCGGACTCATTGGCCTTACAGGAAAAAATCTACAGCCGTTTTATTCAATTTAGCTTAACTTTAAAATACATAATACATACTTATAAGAAAATAGCAGTTCAACAAATTCACTTTGGGCTTTTCCTTCATTGCATTTTACTTTCCTCGTGAAAAGTAAAACTACCAAAGTGACACGCGTCAAGAATTTTCATTTCTTAATTTATCATTTTCTATTCTTCCTCAATGTACTTACCTTTATTTAATCTATTGTCTTTGATTCATGAAAATAAAAATTAGCGATTGATTTTTTTGAATTTCTCGTTTTTTTTCCCGATATTTCGACACATTTATTCGGTCTATTTGGCTCTTTCTTTGTTAAATTCAGCGTATTTATGGATGTTTTCTCTTATAAATCAAAAATATAAAATTGGGACAAGCGTTTTACGCAAGTAATTACAACTAATGTAGGTGTTTATTTTGGTCACACGCCGTGTACCAATTTGTTAAAATCACGTAATTACTCAAGTGCTACAAACAAATGTGAAATTAATAACAGCCAACAACTGTTATTTTAAAATAACTGGTTCAGAAACTCTAAATTGAAAATTAAGCTGTGATTGAGAATCCAGGAGTACCAAGCATGCCGTTACTTTACGTTTACAGAATAAAAATGCAACAAAGAAACACGAGTTCTCGTGCTGTTAATATCGGAAAAGACTCGAGTTTGAGTAATTTATTGTGGCGACAGCTGGACTTTTATTTAAATGAAGCATCAAACCAATCTCTGCGAACCTTGGCATGTTCGGCGCTTGATCGCCGATTGAAGTCTCCTGACGACAGGATGAAAAACGCACTCCGTCGCCATCCTGCGTATTATCGAACCGGCCCATCTATCATACAGCTCAGCCGGCGACTCGTATAAATATCAGTCGGTTAAAATGTAAGTAATTTCTTGGCGGAGCACCGGCAGCAACAGCACACAACATAATCGTTAAATACGCCGCCGTACAAATAAACAAGGATGTGGTGTACAAGTACAAGTTGGCTGGCGGCGAGAGGCTGATTTTTAAGAGCGGAGGTCTGGAGGAGCACCATTAACTTGTGATGGGCTTCGTGGACGAGAGGTCGCAATGTCAACGGGAAATTAGCGATTTTTATTCAGCAGGAGTGCGAGAAAGTGCACGGAGATGACAATGTGATTTGAATAATCAATTAGAGAAAATGTTTTCCCCCATTTCCCGAACTTTATCGCGTCGTAAAGTCTTGCACGGCATCTGCTACAACAATTAAAATTTTAGCACTTTCTCAAAAAACGGTTCTGATTGCAGGTAATAATTATTATTCATTGGCTCATGAAAGAATGTTTCTTGTTGCCAATTTCATCTTTGTAGAGGTGTAATTATCATTCAAAGGACGTAATTTATGGCGGTAGACCAGTCTATTTAAAAGAGTAACCGGATGGGAGAAAATAAAGAAATTATTTGCTTACACATATGAACAATGTGTGTGCGTAGGCGGTGGCATATTTATCGCCGTATCATTAACAATGTCACCACGAGCTTCGAGATATAAATTATTTCTAAAACTGTTTTACAACCATACTGTTCAAAACGGTATCGATAATAAATTTTCAGGCTTTCAACAAAGAGCATGGTCAGAGAGACACAAAAAATGATTTGTTGGTACTGTTGGGAATAACTGGTTATTTATTATTTCAGAGAATGTTTGACGAAGTCAATAAAACTAGAGGCAGACGAGAATGAAGTCACTTAATGAATCATAAATGTTGGACAAAGATTTAAATAAATAAATCTCCAATTAAAAGTAAAATCGGCACAAAACCTGAATATTAATCTTGATATGAATAAAGATACCAATCTAATAAGTTACGCAACAACCGCAACAAATACCAGGCGATTTCGTTCGATTTGAGCTGCAAAAAGCTTTAATAAATCGCTGTAAGAAATTACAATGACTGGGAATTATTTGAGTTGTCAAAAGTAAGGCTTAACTACTGGACAAGTTTCAACATTATGCAGAGATACTGCGATAACAACAATTTCTCCATCCAACAAAATCTACAAAATTATTTGCTTGAGTTATCCTTGAAAACGCCATTAAAGAAATAACGCACAACACATTTATTTTAGTAATTTTTTACCCAACGAAATGTAAAAGCAATTTCCTGGTGTGGAAAAAACTGTTTTACTAATATATTACCAATTTTTTTCAGTGCATATGTTCCAGTCCATATTGAGCTTTAATTGTTCGAAAATCAATCTTTTTTTTAACAAAGTCACCTAATTATTTTCAAGTGTAATGAAAACTAGAGACAGAATAATAAATCAAAGATTTGTTGACGCCTATGTTCAGCTTATTTCGTGCGATCTTGTTTTTTACCTGTTAAATTTTGGTTTGTCTGGATTTAATTTTTCTCTTAGGAAGCCGATTTAACAAACTGAGCCCTTAGGAAGTAAGCAAGTAATGAGAATTAATTATTATTATCGTTACTTTACGTTTCCCGAAAAAGAATATATAAAAAATAAAATAAATTTATAAATTTTATAAATAAAATTTAAATTATCAACTACCTGAAATAATAATTAATAAGAAACAAAACCTAGTGGAGTGTCATAGCAGCTAAGAATTTTATTTAAATTAAACATCGGACTTCTGGCATTACTTCGATTTATGCAAATGTATTTGTCACTGCTAATTGGCCTAATAAAAAATTCTAGATAATGCCACTGTTAAATTACATAAAACCTACTTATAAGCAGAAAATAGCAGTTTTAGCTATATCTTTATTACATTTTATTATTTTTTTTGTATTCTACTTTGCTCTTGAAAAGTGAGAAATGCACTTTTCAGATTTTTCATTTCTCAGTTTATCATATACTTACTTTAGTAGCTTGAGGTAATTTTTCCTCAACGTACAGTTGTTGATTTTTGAAGATAAAAAGTGGCGAATGAATTTCAAAACTAAAGACAAAAACTGTAATTTCGCGTCTTTATTTTTCGGCTTTTAACACGTTTCATACGATTTTGTTTTTTTTTTCCTATTAAATTTTGGTTTATCGTTACTTCACAAAACAACATATCTTATTGCATCAACTATCTTAAATAATAATTAATAAGAAATAATTTACTTAATGGAAAGTCATAGCTTTGCAAGAATTTTATTTAAATTAAACTCGGAACTGTTCTGTTCGGACTCATTGGCCTTAAAGGAAAAAATCTACGGCCGTTTTGTTCAATTTAGCTCAACTTTAAAATACATAAACTTTAATAAATCGGTGAAAGAAATTACAATGACTGGGAATTATTTGACTTGTCAAAAAATCACGATAAACTAAGGCTTAACTACTGGACAAGTTTCAACATTATGCGGAGATACTGCGATAACAACAATTTCTTCATCCAACATCTACAAAATTATTTGCTTGAGTTATCCTTGAAAACGCCGTTAAGGAAATAACACACAACACATTTATTTTAGTAATTTTTTACCCAACGAAATGTAAAAGCAATTTCCTGGTGTGGAAAAACTGTTTTGCTAATAAATTACCAATTTTTTTCCAATGCATATGTTCCAGCGAGCTGGGACAGTCCATATTGAGCTTTAATTGTTCGAAAATCAATCTTTTTTTTAACAAAGTCACCTAATTATTTTCAAGTGTAATGAAAACTAGAGACAGAATAATAAATCAAAGATTTGTTGACGCCTATGTTCAGCTTATTTCGTGCGATCTTGTTTTTTACCTGTTAAATTTTGGTTTGTCTGGATTTAATTTTTCTCTTAGGAAGCCGATTTAGCAAACTGAACCCTTAGGAAGTAAGCAAGTAATGAGAATTAATTATTATTATCGTTACTTTACGTTTCCCGAAAAAGAGTATATAAAAAATAAAATAAAGTTATAAATTTTATAAATAAAATTTAAATTATCAACTACCTGAAATAATAATTAATAAGAAACAAAACCTAGTGGAGTGTCATAGCAGCTAAGAATTTTATTTAAATTAAACATCGGACTTCTGGCATTACTTCGATTTATGCAAATGTATTTGTCACTGCTAATTGGCCTAATAAAAAATTCTAGATATTGCCACTGTTAAATTACATAAAACCTACTTATAAGCAGAAAATAGCAGTTTTAACTATATCTTTATTGCATTTTATTTTTTTTTTTGTATTCTACTTTGCTCTTGAAAAGTGAGAAATGCACTTTTCAGATTTTTCATTTCTCAGTTTATCATATACTTACTTTAGTAGCTTGAGGTAACTTTTCCTCAACGTACAGTTGTTGATTTTTGAAGATAAAAATTGGCGAATGAATTTCAAAACTAAAGACAAAAACTGTAATTTCGCATCTTTATTTTTCGGCTTTTAACACGTTTCATACGATTTTGTTTTTTTTTTCCTATTAAATTTTGGTTTATCGTTACTTCACAAAACAACATATCTTATTGCATCAACTATCTTAAATAATAATTAATAAGAAATAATTTACTTAATGGAAAGTCATAGCTTTGCAAGAATTTTATTTAAATTAAACTCGGAACTGTTCTGTTCGGACTCATTGGCTTTAAAGGAAAAAACCTACGGCCGTTTTGTTCAACTTTAAAATACATAAACTTTAATAAATCGGTGTAAGAAATTACAATGACTGGTAATTATTTGACTTGTCAAAAAATCACGATAAAGTAAGGCTTAACTACTGGATAACAAGTTTCCACATTATGCGGAGATACTGCGATAACAAGAATTTCTCCATCCAACATCTACAAAATTATTTGCTTGAGTTATCCTTGAAAACGCCATTAAGGAAATAACGCACAACACATTTATTTTAGTAACTTTTTACCCAACGAAATGTAAAAGCAATTTCCTGGTGTGGAAAAAACTGTTTCGCTAATAAATTACCAAATTTTTTTCAGTGCATATGTTCCAGCGAGTTGGGACAGTCCATATTGAGCTTTAATTGTTCGAAAATCAATCTTTTTTTTAACAAAGTCACCTAATTATTTTCAAGTGTAATGAAAACTAGAGACAGAATAATAAATCAAAGATTTGTTGACGCCTATGTTCAGCTTATTTCGTGCGATCTTGTTTTTTACCTGTTAAATTTTGGTTTGTCTGGATTTAATTTTTCTCTTAGGAAGCCGATTTAACAAACTGAGCCCTTAGGAAGTAAGCAAGTAGTGAGAATTAATTATTATCGTTACTTTACGTTTCCAGAAAAAGAATATATAAAAAATAAAATAAATTTATAAATTTTATAAATAAAATTTAAATTATCAACTACCTGAAATAATAATTAATAAGAAACAAAACCTAGTGGAGTGTCATAGCAGCTAAGAATTTTATTTAAATTAAACATCGGACTTCTGGCATTACTTCGATTTATGCAAATGTATTTGTCACTGCTAATTGGCCTAATAAAAAATTCTAGATATTGCCACTGTTAAATTACATAAAACCTACTTATAAGCAGAAAATAGCAGTTTTAACTATATCTTTATTGCATTTTATTTTTTTTTTTGTATTCTACTTTGCTCTTGAAAAGTGAGAAATGCACTTTTCAGATTTTTCATTTCTCAGTTTATCATATACTTACTTTAGTAGCTTGAGGTAACTTTTCCTCAACGTACAGTTGTTGATTTTTGAAGATAAAAATTGGCGAATGAATTTCAAAACTAAAGACAAAAACTGTAATTTCGCGTCTTTATTTTTCGGCTTTTAACACGTTTCATACGGTTTTGTTTTTTTTTCCTATTAAATTTTGGTTTATCGTTACTTCACAAAACAACATATCTTATTGCATCAACTATCTTAAATAATAATTAATAAGAAATAATTTACTTAATGGAAAGTCATAGCTTTGCAAGAATTTTATTTAAATTAAACTCGGAACTGTTCTGTTCGGACTCATTGGCCTTAAAGGCCGTTTTGTTTAATTTAGCTCAACTTTAAAATACATAAACTTTAATAAATCGGTGTAAGAAATTACAATGACTGGGAATTATTTGACTTGTCAAAAAATCACGATAAAGTAAGGCTTAACTACTGGATAACAAGTCTCAACATTATGCGGAGATACTGCGATAACAACAATTTCTCCATCCAACATCTACAAAATTATTTGCTTGAGTTATCCTTGAAAACGCCGTTAAGGAAATAACACACAACACATTTATTTTAGTAATTTTTTACCCAACGAAATGTAAAAGCAATTTCCTGGTGTGGAAAAAACTGTTTTGCTAATAAATTACCAAATTTTTTCAGTTAGAAAATCAATCTTTTTTTTAATAAAGTCACCTGAAATTATTTTCAAGTGTATAAAATAAACGCTTTATTATTCCAGCGTTTTTGAAAACTTTTATTCATGTTAGCTGCTATTATTAATTATTTATATATTTATTTATTTATTATTTATTATTTATTAGCTGTTAAATGCGGCTCATTCTGTTTAAAATAATCAATCATATTTTTTTATTAAATAATACAAGGAGGAATTTTGTCGTAGATAAAAGTGCACGGTTGGTTCTAATCGAAATTAAATGCAAATTCTGCCTGAGTTTTATTTCGTTATCTTGTTACACCCACATTTGCTCGTCAGGGAGCAAATAAAGCAAAGTCAGCGACCTTAATAACACGAAGAAAGCCACAAAAAGGGCACATAATACGTAATTTAATAATTTATTCGTTCATTGTTCGAATCAATCACCTTTAAACCAGCAGTAGATTGCTGGATAGATACGTCAAATAAAATATCATCCTCTCATTTACAAGAGAGTGAATAGTCAATTTGAACAGTCACTTGTACAGCATGTAAATTGATGAAAATATTTATGGTGTTGTGTTTACAACAGTAATAGTTGCATCATGGTGCATTGTTTTGGATTATGCAATGTTTTTTGGTTCCTTCTTTGTTCCTAATTCTACTCGCTTCGAACGTAGTTAATTTAATTGCTCTCATCAAAAGTTGCAAATTTTTATATGAACTAGCCATTGAACCGTGAAGCAATCTTGAGCCAGTTGTAACACTTGTGCACTGAATAATAGGCTGGAAACCGCACACATAAGCATCGCCGGCCAAAGAGCGTGATTGACCTTCCATTGCGGTTCTATCAGCATTATAGCGACTAATTAATCGTAAAGGTTATTCTCGTTAACCAACTAGATCTAGCGGTTATTTGCCGTTGGAACAAGGAAGAGTAACGCACAACATTCTGCGACCGAATCGGATCATCAGCTACCGTTACAGGAAAATAATCACAGTTGATTAGAACGTGTCGCAATTGTTGAAACGGACAGAGAATAATTCAGTAGCAACACGGTGGGAATTAACGAGACGCACCCTTGGAAAGTCCGTGTGAAGAAAGTAAAATGGATGAGGCGGATTTTTGCACTTGTGGATGACCTATGACATGGAATTGTTCACATTTTCTAAGCTTTTACGGTCACGCGTGAACTTTCTTCGCCTTATTGATCGATTTGTGGAAGAAAGCATGTGATCCACGGTTAGATTTCTCGCCAAAATGCGCGGAAAGGAAATAGTCCAAGACAAAATCAAATATTTGTCAAATTGGAATGGCTATTATGCAAACATCGTAACATCGCTTACGAGCAATCATTTTATTACTTATCTAAGTAATAATTATATAAATAGTTTTGCCATAAACACGCACCAGCTTTCTCCGCCGAATTTTTTACAATTCTGAAGACGACAAATGGGAGAAAATATTCAAAACAATCAACCAAACTAAATACTTGGCCAAGTCTGCGCAAATAGTTTCAAATGTCGGGATTAATTACACGGGAGAAAGTCCGATAAATAAATGCGCTAAACTGTTGAATAAATTTTTAGCTTTACAAGGATTACTCGATTGTTTAATTTGCATATAATGGCAAAGAACTCAGTAATTTAATTATGTTTTCGAGTTTCTACCGCATGATATAACATACGGTACAAGATGTTCACTCGCCTGGTTTCACTTTTAAAATTCGGCAAGTGAATGACTTCCTTATTTGCAAAGTAATTTAATGGGTTTCGGGACGATGTACGGCGTCCGTAAAAGGACAAATCGTAAGTCGCCAAAATTAATTAAACTTTTAATTGGTTTGTTATTTACTGGCATACTGTACTTTAACAGAAACTCAAGATAATTATGTCTGCGGAGGCTACGGAGCACTATAGCTTAGGAGACGAAACGAGGTTCTGAACCCAAAAAACTAGTACGGTAGAGTAAAAATGAGGGCGCTTTGAGCGTTATAGCATCTCGGTGCCTGATTGTTTTAAATTAATTAAAATTCAGCCGGTTCATTAATTATTTGGAAAAAAATGCTAAAATGTTGAGTTTTGCATTCTGAACAGACTGAGAAAAACTGACGACTAAAATTTAAAGGGAAACATGAGAAAAAAATTATTTAATATTTAGAATTTGCGCTTCGTCCCGTTTTTTTCAAAACGCTGGGAATACGGTTAAAGGTACAAGAAAAATGTTAAGAAGAAAGTTGTAGAGAATTAAATTTTCTTTAAAAAAGTCCGCGAGACCATATCTTTATCTTCAACGGTTTGGGCTTTGAAGACGTTCAAAGATGCTCAAGCGACGGATTTCCTTCATTTTGCTGGTGGTCAAGTGACGGAAATTTAATTTACACCTAAACTGTAGGAGATAGGAATATAGTGTCGCGCGGACTTTTTTGTAGGAAATTTAATTCTCTACAACTTTGTTTCTTACACTTTTTTTGTATCTTCAACCGTATTCCCAGCGTTTTGATAAATATGTGACGGTGAGCAAAAGAGTTAGCAATTTGCGTTCCACTTGATATTTTTGCGAACGCTGCGAATACGGTTGAAGATACAAAAAAAGTGTATTGAACAAAGTTGTAGAAAATTAAATTTTCTACAAAAAAGTCCGCGACACCATATTTCTATCTTCAACGGTTTAGCTATAAATTAACTTTTTGATAGCTGACTACCGGTAAAATGAAACAAATCCGTCGTTTGAGTATCTTTGAACGACTTTGGGACCTAAATGGTTGAAGATAGGGATATGGTCTCGAAGACTTTTTTGTAAGAAATTTAATTCTCTACAACTTTGTTCCTTACACTTTTTTTGTATCTTCAACCGTATTCGCGGCGTTTTGATAAATATGTGACGGTGTACAAAAGAGTTATCAATTTGCGTTCCACCTTAGATTTTTGCGGACGCTGCGAATACGGTTGAAGATACAAAAAAAGTGTAAGGAACAAAGTTGTAGAGAATTAAATTCTCTACAAAAAAGTCCGCGACACCATATTTCTATCTTCAACGGTTTAGCTATAAATTAACTTTTTGATAGCTGACTACCGGTAAAATGAAACAAATCCGTCGTTTGAGTATCTTTGAACGACTTTGGGGCCTAAATGGTTGAAGATAGGGATATGGTCTCGAAGACTTTTTTATAGGAAATTTAATTCTCTACAACTTTGTCCCTTACATTTTTGTTGTATCTTCAACCGTATTCCCAGCGTTTTGATAAATATGCGACGGTGTGCAAAAGAGTTAGCAATTTGCGTTCCACCTGATATTTTTGCGGACGCTGCGAATACGGTTGAAGATACAAAAAAAGAGTGAGGTACAAAGTTGTAGAGAATTAAATTTTCTACAAAAAAGTCTGCAACACTTTATTTCTATCTTCAACAGTTTAGGTATAAATTAAGTTTCCAAAACTTGACCACTGGTAAAATAAAGTAAATCCGTCGTTTGAGTGTCTTTGAACGACTTTGGGGCCTAAATGGTTGAAGATATGGATATGGTCTCGCGGACTTTTTTGTAGGAAATTTAATTCTCTACAACTTTCTTCCCAACATTTTTCTTGCACCTGCAACCGTATTCGCAGGGTTTTGAAAAACATGGGACAGTGCAAATTGGTAAAAGTTGTTTTTTTTTAAATACAGTTTACGATAAAATTTTGCATCATGTTTATTTCTTTTTATTGAAAATTTAATCCTCTTTCTGCCTGTTTTATTTTCTTTGCCTTGTGCTAACACAATTTTTTAAAATTCGTTGCTCCATCTGGCGACATTAACAGAACTATGAAGGACGGGAACATTTTATTTGTACGTCGTTCCATATCCTAAGTATAGTTAGATATAAATGCAAATGCAAATAAAGTAGATAAGCAGTGGTTGACTTGTTTTTGTTTGTAGAAAAAATTGCCTGTAACGCATGTAGTTTGCAAAAATCCTTCAAAAACAGAAACCAAATCAGTTATTTAAATCGGCCAAGAAAATTATATCGCAGTTTTATTTTTATAGTTAAGTGGGTGTTAAGACTAAGCCCACGTCCACATAATCCACACCAATCGTAATCAAAGATTCATCAGGTCAACGACACTTAAATTAATTGTTTTTTCCAGAGGGTTGCGTCGAAGTCTCCCGTGAAAACAAGTTCCTGAGCACCCTCACCCCTGGCAAGGTTCTAGGCGAGCTCGCAATCCTCTACAATTGTCAAAGGACCGCAACTATCAAAGCCGCCACCGACTGCAAACTATGGGCCATCGAACGGCAATGCTTCCAGACGATTATGATGAGGACCGGCCTCATCAGACAAGCCGAATACACCGATTTCCTCAAGAGCGTCCCCATCTTCAAAAACCTCCCCGAAGACACTCTCATCAAAATATCGGACGTTCTGGAGGAAACCTTCTACGCCAACGGCGACTACATCATCAGACAGGGTGCCAGAGGCGACACCTTCTTCATCATCAGCAAGGGCACGGTCAAGGTGACGAAAAAAGTGCCCGACAGCAACGAAGAAAAGTACATCAGGACGCTGGGAAAGGGCGACTTCTTCGGCGAAAAAGCCCTCCAAGGGGATGATCTGCGCACGGCGAACATCATCGTCGACAACCCCGAAGGGGTCTATTGTCTGGTCATTGACCGCGAGACGTTCAACCAACTGATCTCGAACCTGGACGAGATCAGGACCAAGTACAAGGACGAGGGAGTGGACAGGAGAAGGTGAGTTGAGTTACAATCACCACGTTTGTTTCAATGAGTTTTTCGCACGCTTATTAAGTGGACGAAGGGTGAGTTAGTTGTTTGTCGCATTGTTTGTCTTGATTCAGTCCTAATTTGCGTGTGTTTACCCCATTTGCAGGGAAAACGAAGAGTTCGAACACGTCCAACTGACCGATTTGAAAAAACTCACGACTTTGGGCGTTGGCGGGTTCGGACGCGTCGAACTCGTGCAAATCCAAGGCGACTCGAACCGCTCGTTCGCCCTCAAGCAGATGAAGAAGGCACAGATCGTGGAGACGCGTCAACAGCAACATATCATGTCCGAGAAGGAGATTATGGGCGAGGCTAATTGCGACTTTATCGTCAAGCTGTTCAAGACGTTTAAAGACCGCAAATATTTGTACATGCTGATGGAGAGCTGTCTGGGAGGCGAGCTCTGGACGGTGTTGAGGGATAAGGGACACTTTGACGATGCCACGACCAGGTTCTACACCGCCTGCGTGGTGGAGGCGTTCGATTATCTGCATTCCCGCAACATTATTTACAGGTAGGGGAAAAAGGCCCTTGCAGACTTGGATTACGCCGGTCATTTTACCGGAGGGCTTAATCTCCTGCAAAAATAAAGAAAATTGCAGGATATAAAGTGGGCGAAAAAAATAAAGTTTGCAAAATAGAGAAATTTTATAAAAATTAAAAAAATTCGTTAAGGTCTCAAGAGGTGTTTGTTCGTACATGATTTTTTTACAGTCGAAGGCCCTATCTGAAGGCTTAATCTCCTGCAAAAATAAAGAAAATTGCAGGATATAAAGTGGGCGAAAAAAATAAAGTTTGCAAAATAGAGAAATTTTATAAAAATTTAAAAAATTCGTTAAGGTCCTAAGAGGTGTTTTTCCGAACATGATTTTTTTACAGTCGAAGGCCCTATCGGAAGGCTTAATCTCCTGCAAAAATAAAGAAAATTGCGGAATATAAAGGGGGTGAAAAAAATTAAGTTTGCGAAATCGGGAAATCTTCAAGAATCTTTAAAAATTCATTAAGGTCCCAAGGGGTGTTTGTCCGATCATGATTTTTTTACAGTCGAAGGCCCTATCAAAGGGCTTAATCTCCTGCAAAAATAAAGAAAATTGCTTAGTATAAAGGGGGTGAAAAAAAAATAAAGTTTGCGAAATTGGGAAATCTTAAAGAATCTTTAAAAATTCATTAAGGTCCCAAGGGGTGTTTGTCCGATCATGATTTTTTTACAATCGAAGGCCCTATTAAAGGGTTTAATCTCCTGCAAAAATAAAGAAAATTGCAGGATATAAAGTGGGCGAAAAAAATAAAGTTTTGCAAAATAGAGAAATTTTATAAAAATTAAAAAAATTCGTTAAGGTCCCAAGAGGTGTTTGTTCGGACATGATTTTTTTACAGTCGAAGACCCTATCAAAGGGCTTAATCTCCTGCAAAAATAAAGAAAATTGCGGAATATAAAGGGGGAGAAAAAAAATAAAGTTTGCGAAATCGGGAAATCTTAAAGAATCTTTAAAAATTCATTAAGGTCCCAAGGGGTGTTTGTCCGATCATGATTTTTTTACAATCGAAGGCCCTATTAAAGGGTTTAATCTCCTGCTAAAATAAAGAAAATTGCAGGATATAAAGTGGGCGAAAAAAATAAAGTTTGCAAAATAGAGAAATTTTATAAAAATTAAAAAAATTCGTTAAGGTCCCAAGAGGTGTTTGTTTGGACATGATTTTTTTACAGTCGAAGGCCCTATCGGAAGGCTTAATCTCCTGCAAAAATAAAGAAAATTGCTTAGTATAAAGGGGGTGAAAAAAAATAAAGTTTGCGAAATCGGGAAATCTTAAAGAATCTTTAAAAATTCATTAAGGTCCCAAGGGGTGTTTGTCCGATCATGATTTTTTTACAATCGAAGGCCTTATTAAAGGGTTTAATCTCCTGCAAAAATAAAGAAAATTGCAGGATATAAAGTGGGCGAAAAAAAATAAAGTTTGCAAAATAGAGAAATTTTATAAAAATTAAAAAAATTCGTTAAGGTCTCAAGAGGTGTTTGTTCGGACTTGATTTTTTTACAGTCGAAGGCCCTATCGGAAGGCTTAATCTCCTGCAAAAATAAAGAAAATTGCGGAATATAAAGTAGGTGAAAAAAATAAAGTTTGCGAAATCGGGAAATCTTAAAGAATCTTTAAAAATTCATTAAGGTCCCAAGGGGTGTTTGTCCGATCATGATTTTTTTACAATCGAAGGCCCTATTAAAGGGTTTAATCTCCTGCAAAAATAAAGAAAATTGCAGGATATAAAGTGGGCGAAAAAAATAAAGTTTGCAAAATAGAGAAATTTTATAAAAATTAAAAAAATTCGTTAAGGTCTCAAGAGGTGTTTGTTCGTACATGATTTTTTTACAGTCGAAGGCCCTATCTGAAGGCTTAATCTCCTGCAAAAATAAAGAAAATTGCAGGATATAAAGTGGGCGAAAAAAATAAAGTTTGCAAAATAGAGAAATTTTATAAAAATTTAAAAAATTCGTTAAGGTCCTAAGAGGTGTTTTTCCGAACATGATTTTTTTACAGTCGAAGGCCCTATCGGAAGGCTTAATCTCCTGCAAAAATAAAGAAAATTGCGGAATATAAAGGGGGTGAAAAAAATTAAGTTTGCGAAATCGGGAAATCTTCAAGAATCTTTAAAAATTCATTAAGGTCCCAAGGGGTGTTTGTCCGATCATGATTTTTTTACAATCGAAGGCCCTATTAAAGGGTTTAATCTCCTGCAAAAATAAAGAAAATTGCAGGATATAAAGTGGGCGAAAAAAAATAAAGTTTGCAAAATAGAGAAATTTTATAAAAATTAAAAAAATTCGTTAAGGTCCCAAGAGGTGTTTGTTCGGACATGATTTTTTTACAGTCGAAGGCCCTATCGGAGGGCTTAATCTCCTGCAAAAATAAAGAAAATTGCGGAATATAAAGGGGGTGAAAAAAATTAAGTTTGCGAAATCGGGAAATCTTCAAGAATCTTTAAAAATTCATTAAGGTCCCAAGGGGTGTTTGTCCGATCATGATTTTTTTACAATCGAAGGCCCTATTAAAGGGTTTAATCTCCTGCAAAAATAAAGAAAATTGCAGGATATAAAGTAGGCGAAAAAAAATAAAAATTGCAAAATAGAGAAATTTTATAAAAATTAAAATAATTCGTTAAGGTCCCAAGAGGTGTTTGTTCGGACATGATTTTTTTACAGTCGAAGGCCTTATTAAAGGGTTTAATCTCCTGCAAAAATAAAGAAAATTGCAGGATATAAAGTGGGCGAAAAAAAATAAAGTTTGCAAAATAGAGAAATTTTATAAAAATTAAAAAAATTCGTTAAGGTCTCAAGAGGTGTTTGTTCGGACTTGATTTTTTTACAGTCGAAGGCCCTATCGGAAGGCTTAATCTCCTGCAAAAATAAAGAAAATTGCGGAATATAAAGTAGGTGAAAAAAATAAAGTTTGCGAAATCGGGAAATCTTAAAGAATCTTTAAAAATTCATTAAGGTCCCAAGGGGTGTTTGTCCGATCATGATTTTTTTACAATCGAAGGCCCTATTAAAGGGTTTAATCTCCTGCAAAAATAAAGAAAATTGCAGGATATAAAGTGGGCGAAAAAAATAAAGTTTGCAAAATAGAGAAATTTTATAAAAATTAAAAAAATTCGTTAAGGTCTCAAGAGGT
This sequence comes from Tribolium castaneum, assembly GCF_031307605.1. Lineage (NCBI taxonomy): Eukaryota > Metazoa > Arthropoda > Insecta > Coleoptera > Tenebrionidae > Tribolium > Tribolium castaneum. Next base: position 3,924,544 of record NC_087399.1, on the reverse strand, counting down.
GTTTGTTCGTACATGATTTTTTTACAGTCGAAGGCCCTATCTGAAGGCTTAATCTCCTGCAAAAATAAAGAAAATTGCAGGATATAAAGTGGGCGAAAAAAATAAAGTTTGCAAAATAGAGAAATTTTATAAAAATTTAAAAAATTCGTTAAGGTCCTAAGAGGTGTTTTTCCGAACATGATTTTTTTACAGTCGAAGGCCCTATCGGAAGGCTTAATCTCCTGCAAAAATAAAGAAAATTGCGGAATATAAAGGGGGTGAAAAAAATTAAGTTTGCGAAATCGGGAAATCTTCAAGAATCTTTAAAAATTCATTAAGGTCCCAAGGGGTGTTTGTCCGATCATGATTTTTTTACAATCGAAGGCCCTATTAAAGGGTTTAATCTCCTGCAAAAATAAAGAAAATTGCAGGATATAAAGTGGGCGAAAAAAAATAAAGTTTGCAAAATAGAGAAATTTTATAAAAATTAAAAAAATTCGTTAAGGTCCCAAGAGGTGTTTGTTCGGACATGATTTTTTTACAGTCGAAGGCCCTATCGGAGGGCTTAATCTCCTGCAAAAATAAAGAAAATTGCGGAATATAAAGGGGGTGAAAAAAATTAAGTTTGCGAAATCGGGAAATCTTCAAGAATCTTTAAAAATTCATTAAGGTCCCAAGGGGTGTTTGTCCGATCATGATTTTTTTACAATCGAAGGCCCTATTAAAGGGTTTAATCTCCTGCAAAAATAAAGAAAATTGCAGGATATAAAGTGGGCGAAAAAAAATAAAAATTGCAAAATAGAGAAATTTTATAAAAATTAAAATAATTCGTTAAGGTCCCAAGAGGTGTTTGTTCGGACATGATTTTTTTACAGTCGAAGGCCCTATCGGAAGGCTTAACCTCCTGCAAAAATAAAGAAAATTGCGGGATATAAAGGGAGTGAAAAAAAAATAAAGTTTGCAAAATAGAGAATCTTTATAAAAATTAAAAAAAATCGTTAAGGTCTCAAGAGGTGTTTGTCCGTACATAATTTTTTTACAGTCGAAGGCCCTATCAAAGGGCTTAATCTCCTGCAAAAATAAAGAAAATTGCAGGATATAAAGTGGGCGAAAAAAATTAAAGTTTTGCAAAATAGAGAAATTTTATAAAAATTAAAAAAATTCGTTAAGGTCCCAAGAGGTGTTTGTTCGCACATGATTTTTTTACAGTCGAAGGCCCTATCGGAAGGCTTAATCTCCTGCAAAAATAAAGAAAATTGCTTAGTATAAAGGGGGTGAAAAAAAAATAAAGTTTGCGAAATCGGGAAATCTTAAAGAATTTTTAAAAATTCATTACGGTCCGAAGGGGTGGTTGTCCGATCATGATTTTTTTACAATCGAAGGCCCTATTAAAGGGTTTAATCTCCTGCAAAAATAAAGAAAATTGCAGGATATAAAGTGGGCGAAAAAAATAAAGTTTTGCAAAATAGAGAAATTTTATAAAAATTAAAAAAATTCGTTAAGGTCCCAAGAGGTGTTTGTTCGCACATGATTTTTTTACAGTCGAAGGCCCTATCGGAAGGCTTAATCTCCTGCAAAAATAAAGAAAATTGCTTAGTATAAAGGGGGTAAAAAAAAAATAAAGTTTGCGAAATCGGGAAATCTTAAAGAATTTTTAAAAATTCATTACGGTCCGAAGGGGTGGTTGTCCGATCATGATTTTTTTACAATCGAAGGCCCTATTAAAGGGTTTAATCTCCTGCAAAAATAAAGAAAATTGCAGGATATAAAGTGGGCGAAAAAAATAAAGTTTGCAAAATAGAGAAATTTTATAAAAATTAAAAAAATTCGTTAAGGTCCCAAGAGGTGTTTGTTCGGACATGATTTTTTTACAGTCGAAGGCCCTATCGGAAGGCTTAATCTCCTGCAAAAATAAAGAAAATTGCTTAGTATAAAGGGGGTGAAAAAAAATAAAGTTTGCGAAATCGGGAAATCTTAAAGAATCTTTAAAAATTCATTAAGGTCCCAAGGGGTGTATGTCCGATCATGATTTTTTTTACAATCGAAGGCCCTATTAAAGGGTTTAATCTCCTGCAAATATAAAGAAAATTGCAGGATATAAAGTGAGCGAAAAAAAATAAAGTTTGCAAAATAGAGAAATTTTATAAAAATTAAAAAAATTCGTTAAGGTCTCAAGAGGTGTTTGTTCGGACATGATTTTTTTACAGTCGAAGGCCCTATCGGAAGGCTTAATCTCCTGCAAAAATAAAGAAAATTGCGGAATATAAAGGGGGTGAAAAAAAATAAAGTTTGCAAAATTGGGAAATCTTAGAGAATCTTTAAAAATTCATTAAGAACCCAAGGGGTGTTTGTCCGAACATGTTTTTTTTACAATCGAAGGCCCTATCAGAGGGCTTAATCTCCTGCAAAAATAAAGAAAATTGCAGGATATAAAGTGGGCGAAAAAAAATAAAGTTTGCAAAATAGAGAAATTTTATAAAAATTAAAAAAATTCGTTAAGGTCCCAAGAGGTGTTTGTTCGGACTTGATTTTTTTACAGTCGAAGGCCCTATAGGGAGGCTTAATCTCCTGCAAAAATAAAGAAAATTGCGGAATATAAAGGGGGTGAAAAAAATAAAGTTTGCAAAATCGGGAAATCTTAAAAAATCTTTAAAAATTCATTAAGAACCCAAGGGGTGATGGTCCGAACATGATTTTTTTACAATCGAAGGCCCTATCAAAGGGCTTATTCTCCTGCAAAAATAAAGAAAATTGCAGGATATAAAGTGGGCGAAAAAAAATTAAGTTTGCAAAATAGAGAAATTTTATAAAAATTAAAAAAATTCGTTAAGGTCCCAAGAAGTGTTTGTTCGGACATGATTTTTTTACAGTCGAAGGCCCTATAGGAAGGCTTAATCTCCTGCAAAAATAAAGAAAATTGCGGAATATAAAGGGGGTGAAAAAAATAAAGTTTGCGAAATCGGGAAATCTTAAAGAATCTTTAAATAGTCATTAAGGTCCGAAGGGGTGTTTGTCCGAACATGATTTTTTTTCAATCGAAGGCCCTATTAAAGGGTTTAATTTCCTGCAAAAATAAAGAAAATTGCAGGATATAAAGTGGGTTAAAAAATAAAGTTTGCAAAGTTTCCAAAGTTTCGGCTATTAATTCTGAAATCTTCAGGGACTTGAAACCGGAAAACCTCCTCTTAGACAACCAAGGCTACGTGAAACTTGTCGATTTCGGGTTCGCCAAGAAGCTGCACAGCGGCCGCAAGACCTGGACGTTCTGTGGAACCCCCGAATACGTGGCCCCTGAAGTGATACTGAACAAGGGGCACGACATAAGCGCCGACTATTGGTCCCTTGGCGTGCTGATGTTTGAACTGTTGACGGGGACGCCGCCCTTCACGGGAGCGGACCCCATGAAGACCTACAACATCATCCTGAAAGGCATAGACGCGATAGATTTCCCTCGGAACATCACGCGCAACGCCATGGCCCTTATCAAGAAACTGTGCAGAGACAACCCGGCCGAGCGCTTGGGGTACCAGAAAGGGGGGATTAGCGAGATACAGAAGCACAAGTACGTTGTTGAATAGTGATTGATGCGAAAAATGAATAATTGTTGTAGGTGGTTCGATGGTTTCAACTGGGAGGGTCTGGTGAACAGGACGCTGACGCCGCCGATTTTGCCGCAAGTCAAGCACGTGACGGACACGAGCAACTTCGATGACTACCCCCCGGACACGGACACCCCGCCACCTGATGACGTGTCGGGCTGGGATGCCGATTTTTAGAGTAATGTTAGTTTAGGTTGTTACAATTGGATATTGATGAGAGCTGTGGGAATTGCAACGCAAAGTAAGCAGGTGCCAACTAACGCAGCGTTGCAAGCGATCGATTAGCACATGACAATAATTCTGGTTTTCGACTGATGGTGGAGATGGCCCCAAAACGCACAAGTGCCATTTTAATTCGTTTTAAAAAGGAATTGTTTGTATATTTTTTTAATTTACAAGTACATGTTGTGACTGTTTATATTTTAACAGAAAGTTACCCATTTACATTATGTGTATATTTCAATAATTGTAAAGCAATCCATAATTTAATAATGTAAAGTTTTTTATTGTGTAAGTTTGTGAATATAAGATTCTAAAGTTGAATGCTGTCTTATTTATTTACTGCCTCGAAGATCGAATGGCATCTGGAGTGCCTACCTTTGGCACTATTTAGCCGTAAAAGGGCAAAATTAAGGTGAGTATTAGGATCACATGAACGCAAAGTGCCTGGTCCTCGTAATATTAAAGTTTTGGAAATAATTCAAAAATCAAAATGTGTATTAGGATCACAGGAACGCAAAGAGGTCTTTACATTAATGACCTCTTTGCGTTCCTGTGATCCTGGTCCAAAGTCTGGTTAAAAATTTTGCAAAAATTTAAAATAAAAATGTGTATTAGGATCACAGGAACGCAAGGAGGTCTTTACATTTTTGACCTCTTTGCGTTCCTGTGATCCTGGTCCGAAGTCCATTTTAAAATTTTGCAAAAAGTTAAAATAAAATTGTGGATTAGGATCACAGGAACGCAAGGAGGTCTTTATATTTTTGACCTCTTCGCATTCCTGTGATCCTGGTCCGAAGTCTGGTTAAAAATTTTGCAAAAATTTAAAAATCAAATGTCTATTAGGATCACAGGAACGCAAAGAGGTCTTTATATTTTTGACCTCCTTGCATTCCTGTGATCCTGGTCCGAAGTCCATTTTAAAATTTTGCAAAAATTTAAAATAAAAATATGAATTAGGATCATATGAACGCAAGGAGGTCTTTACATTTTTTACCTCTTTGCGTTCCTGTGATCCTGGTCCGAAGTCCGTTTAAAAATTTTGCAAAAATTTAAAATAAAAATGTGTATTAGGATCACAGGAACGCGAGGAGGTCTTTATATTTTTGACCTCTTCCCATTTCTGTGATCCTGGTCCGAAGTACGTTTAAAAATTTTGCAAAAATTTAAAATCGAATGTGTATTAGGATCATAGGAACGCAAGGAGGTCTTTACATTTTTTACCTCTTTGCGTTCATGTGATCCTGGTCCGAAGTCCTTTTTCAAAATTAGCAATTTTTAGCGGCTTTTTTAATTAAAAAAGTCTTTTCTTGGAGTTCGACACCAACCAGCATGGCTTATTGTTTGTGTATTTTTTGTTGGGATTTATTTCAGGAATATTAATAAAACAATCCTATGTACAATTAGTTTATTTATACTTAAATACATAAATACACTTGCTCAACAAAAATTACAACTTTTTATATAAACATCAGCAATGAAAGTGTTCGTGATAACACAATGTGGATGATTACCAGCCCCTCGAACTAGACCTGTGGTGCAAGATCCGCTATAAAACTTATCGTAAATGCAAAAATATACAGATGGAAGATTTCTTCTCTACACCAGCAGGCAACACCTCGTCCACCTCGGAAAAACGGCACGAAAATGTATGATGAAAATGACAAATTTAACAAATATTTCAATAATTTAAAGAATCATCGACTCTGGGTCTTCTAAGAACTGGCGCAACCACTTCAACCACTGCGCCCCGACAGCCCCGTCAACGACTCTGTGATCGCTGCTCAACGTCACCGATATGAACTGGGATTCCTTAAATCTGAAAACAAATATAAACACTTGAAACGTCTCAATCCCCAGCTTCTCACCCTTTCTCCGACTCGTCGGGCACTAATCGCTTGGCAGTGGTACCAACTGCTAAAATACAGCTTTGTGGCGGGTTTATAATGGCACAGAATTGATCAACTCCAAACATTCCCAAATTTGAGACACTTATAGTGCCCCCTTGGTACTCCTGCGGCTGGAGCTTCCCGTCGCGCGCTTTCGCCGCCAACGACTTAACTATTTTATTGATATCAAGGACACCCTTCCCGTCTGCTCCAAAGACTATGGGGGTGATCAGGCCACGGTCAGTGGACACAGCCACACTCACGTCCACTGAAGAGTATCTACAAACACTTACCCAATTTTTCCACCAACAAAACGAAAAACTCACTGTCTTATAACAGAGTCCATCCAGGCCGAGTTCGCCTCCGGCACCTTCTTACAAGCCAGCGCCACCGCCTTAATAATAAAATCATTCACACTCAACTTCACCCCCTCCTTTTCAAACTTCTTATTAAACCGACTCCTCAACTTCAACAACTTATCAACATTGCACTCAATGGTGAGATAATAGTGCGGAACGTTTTGCTTGGACTGCACCAACCGCTTGGCGATGGTGCTGCGCATCCCCGACACGGGGATATCAACATAGGGGGCCCCACTGGGAACATTATCTGAACCTGGGGGCGGCGGCGCCGCCGCCGGCGCCCCGGCCGCCATCCCCTCGAGGTCGGCCGAGGTGACGGACCCAAACAGCCCCGTCCCCTTGCCCTGCAACCGGATGTTGCGTTGCTCGGCTAATCGCTTGGCCATTGGACTGACGTAGACACGGTCGCTTGCCGCGGGCGGTGGCACGGGGGAGGCGGGCACCGGGGGCGGCGTCGGCGCGGCGGCGGGGGCCTCCGGCGCCGGGGTCGCCGCTGGCTTGGGGGGCGCGGCGGCGGCGCCATCGTCCTGTTATCATTGGTAAACAAAGTGGTCAAATATTTGGAAAATCGACTGACCTTGAAGTCTTTGAACGCGGCCACGTCGGCCTCATTTTCCACAATAATACAGACTAGTTTGCCGATGGGGACGTCTTTGGTGCCCGCCGGGACGAGGATTTTCGCAAGGTAGCCCTCCTCGGGGGTCTCGAAGCCCATGGTGGCTTTGTCAGTCTCGATTTCGGCCAAGAGGTCGCCTTCGTTCAAGCGGTCGCCCTCCTTCTTGTCCCAGCTGACGATGGTCCCCAGCTCCATGGTCGGGGACAGGGCCGGGAGGAGGACTTTGGTGTGAGGGGGGTATTCGGTTGCGTAACGCCGGAGGGGGTTCACCGAAGGGCCGTGCCATTGCAGCGCCCTGTTTTCTCTCAGGAGAAGCGATCTGCGATTTGCACAACGTTACATGTGATGGGGCCGACGAAGTGAGGTTATGATTATGTAAACTCGTTTAATAAAAATAGATTAATCTGATTATGTAAAAATTTTGTCGCAATCAAGGTATCTCCTTACCTGTGGTTATTCCGCCTTTTTGTGCATTCTACAGTCAGAGTTCTGACAATATTCGACCGGACAACTTTTCTGAGAGCGCCTTTCGCTAACTCACTTCGTACAACAAACGTGCGCAACATCTTCTGTTATAATAAATTAAAAACGTGATAATATCAATTGATTTTCGTGTTCTCCTGAGAGTAGAGGGCGACTTACTCTGGTTTTGTCTCGTCTAGGTCATTTAAAAGACTTTCACGTCGAAAATCTGTGACTGTGACGTGCTGATCACGTTTTTGACGGCGCCGCCGTGAATCGACAACGTCAAGTCTTATCAACCGGTAAATCAAACAAAAAATCACGTTATGACACAAGTAATGATATAACGGATCGTCATTTATCACACAATCGTCACGGCTGATAAAATTCCCAAGATTTGAATGAATTCCAGTCAAAGAATTATTACAAGCCAGGCAACCAACAATACCACAGTTGACTTTATATCCAATTGACAGCGTCAATGTTGGTGAAGATAGCAACAGAAATGGTGCTGACACAATGAAAATTACAGTCGACCAGACAATCGCTCCGCGCATGGAGCTAGCTTTCTACAGCCAAGTTCACACCAGGAAAATTATCAAAATAAATCATTAGAAAAACATCAATAAGCTGTTACGCTGACCTGCATATCACATTTGTAAAACATCTCCTGACCATTCTAATGTGTTTCTATTACAAATTAAAACTTAACAGCATTTAATTTCTGCATTCCAAAAAGTGGAACTGTTTTAATCCATACCCATGCAAAATGATCCGGGGAATCGATTGGCATCAAAAAAATTACCAAATTCCCAATAGTTTTTTAGTTATGAATTTTTTTAAATTTTACCAATTTTTGCATTTATCAGCAATTTCCTCGAAAACTATTAGTCGAAGAACAATAATCTTTTTTGAAAAAAATAGATAATTTAAAGAGCTTTCCAACGATAATACACTTCATGGGGTTATCTCTAATAGTTCCGGAGCTATTGCTCGAGAAATGTTCCGGGTACCCAAAACCGACAAAAACTGCGACGAAAATTGAAAAACTCAAACATCAAAAAATTGAACATATGGACTTTTTGTGGACTTTTAACAGCTTTTGTGGGTTGTTAAGACATGTAGAAGTCCATAAAAATTTTCTGGAGTTAGTTAAAAAAAAAAAATTTTTTTCACCTCTTTGAAGGTGAGTCTTGTATTACTCAGGAAATTTGAGCAAAAAAATTGAAAATTTTAAATTGCGTGAAAAATTAGTTTAATAAAGAAAAAAAGCCGCTGAATCCAATGGGACAAACCGCACTGCTCTACGACTTTTAGTTTTCGAGTTATGAATTTTTTTATTGAAAAAAATTTTTCACTATGACAAATGGCTAGCCTAAATTTAGGCAAAAAATTTTAAATTTTTAATTCTTGTAAAAAATTGATATAATATGTAAAATGAGCCGTAGAATTCAATGGAACAAACCGCACTGCTCTACGACTTTTAGTTTTTTTTTTATGAATTTTTTTAATGAAAAAAATTTTTCACTATGACAAATGGATACCCTAAATTTAGGCAAAAAATTTTAAATTTTTTATTCTTGTGAAAAATTGATATAATATGTAAAATGAGCCGTAGAATTCAATGGAACAAACCGCAATGCTCTACGACTTTTAGTTTTTTTTTAATGAATTTTTTTAGTGAAAAACTTTGATCGTTTCTGTAGCCGAAACCGTTGCCCGGAGCGGCTCCGGGTTTGGTCGAAAAAAAAGACAAAATTAAGCGCTATCAGATGGTTTTTTGTTTGTTGCTTTAAGTCTTACAGTTTCTGAGAAAAACGCAAAAAAAGGTTTCCATTTTCACTTTTTTTCAATTTTCAACCGCCAATTATGGCGAAACTATTAGAGTTATCGAGAAACGGAAAAATGGAAGACAACTGGAATAAAAAACTCTAGAAAATGACATCGAACTCAAGGCGATATCTCGTAAAAAAAATTTCAATTTTCAAACGCCGATTACGGCCAAACTAAAAGAGCTAGAGAAAAACGGTTTGTTCCATCGTAAAGAGCACATCAAAATCTATAAGATAGAATAGGTTTCATTTGATTTTGAGACACTTTAAAAATTGACCGATTTTAAGGGGGGGTGTTAACTTTTTTTTTATTTTTTTTAATTTCTCATTTACGGCTAAACTATTCCAAAAAATGGAACTGTTTTAATCCATACCCCTGCAAAATGATCCGGGGAATCGATTGGCATCAAAAAAATTGCCAAATTCCCAATAGTTTTTTAGTTATAAATTTTTTAAAATTTTACCAATTTTTGCATTTATCAGCAATTTCCTCGAAAACTATTAGTCGGAGAACAATAATCTTTTTTGAAAAAAATAGATAATTTAAAGAGCTTTCCAACGATAATACACTTCATGGGGTTATCTCTAATAGTTCCGGAGCTATTGCTCGAGAAATGTTCCGGGTACCCAAAACCGACAAAAACTGCGACGAAAATTGAAAAAATCAAACATCAAAAAATTGAACATATGGACTTTTTGTGGACTTTTAACAGCTTTTGTGGGTTGTTAAGACATGTAGAAGTCCATAAAAATTTTCAGGAGTTAGTTAAAAAAAAATTTTGTTTCACCTCTTTGAAGGTGAGTCTTGTATTACTCAGGAAATTTGAGCAAAAAAATTGAAAATTTTAAATTGCGTGAAAAACTGATATAATATGTAAAATGAGCCGCTGAATCCAATGGACCAAACCGCACTGCTCTACGACTTTTAGTTTTCGAGTTATGAATTTTTTTATTGAAAAAAATTTTTCACTATGACAAATGGCTACCCTAAATTTAGGCAAAAAATTTTAAATTTTTAATTCTTGTGAAAAATTGATATAATATGTAAAATGAGCCGTAGAATTCAATGGAATAAACCGCACTGCTCTACGACTTTTAGTTTTTTTTTTTATGAATTTTTTTAATGAAAAAAATTTTTCAATATGACAAATGGATACCCTAAATTTAGGCAAAAAATTTTAAATTTTTTATTCTTGTGAAAAATTGATATAATATGTAAAATGAGCCGTAGAATTCAATGGAACCAACCGCAATGCTCTACGACTTTTAGTTTTTTTTTTATGAATTTTTTTAGTGAAAAACTTTGATCGCTTCTGTAGCCGGAACCGTTGCCCGGAGCGGCTCCGGGTTTGGTCGAAAAAATAGACAAAATTAAGCGCTATCAGATGGTTTTTTGTTTGTTGCTCTAAGTCTTACAGTTTCTGAGAAAAACGCAAAAAAAGGTTTCCATTTTCACTTTTTTTCAATTTTCAACCGCCAATTGTGACGAAACTATTAGAGTTATCGAGAAACGGAAAAATGGAGGACAACCGGAATAAAAAACTCTAGAAAATGGCATCGGACTCAAGGCGATATCTCGCAAAAAAATTTTCAATTTTCAAACGCCGATTACGGCCAAACTAAAAGAGCTAGAGAAAAACGGTTTGTTCCATCGTAAAGAGCACATCAAAATCTATAAGATAGAATAGGTTTCATTTGATTTTGAGACACTTTAAAAATTGACCGATTTTAAGGGGGGGGTGTTAACTTTTTTTTAATTTTTTTAATTTTTTTATTTACGGCTAAACTATTGTAAAAAGTGGAACTGTTTTGATCCATACCTATGCAAAATGATCCGGGGAATCGATTGGCATCGAGAAAATTGCCAAATTCCCAATAGTGGTTTAGTTATGAATTTTTTAAAATTTTACCAATTTTTGCATTTATCAGCAATTTCCTCGAAAACTATTAGTCGGAGAACAATAATCTTTTTTGAAAAAAATAAATAATATAAAGAGCTTTCCAACGATAATACACTTCATGGGGTTATCTCTAATAGTTCCGGAGCTATTGCTCGAGAAATGTTCCGGGTACCCAAAACCGACAAAAACTGCGACGAAAATTGAAAAACTCAAACATCAAAAAATTGAACATATGGACTTTTTGTGGACTTTTAACAACTTTTGTGGGTTGTTAAGACATGTAGAAGTCCATAAAAATCTCATGAAAAGTTGGTATAATATAGAAAATGAGCAGCTGAATCCAATGGAACAAACCGCTACGGCTAACCGTTCGAAAGATATCGTCAAAAATATAGTCTCGTTACAAAAATGTCTCAACTAAACTTATGTTATTATCTTTATTTTTTTCACCCCCTTTATATTCCGCAATTTTCTTTATTTCTGTAGGATCATAACGAACGATAATTTTCCTGGTGTGAACTTGGCTGTAGAAAACGAAAATGGTAGAAGGGGAAATGGTACTAGCTCCATGCGCGCAGCAGTTGTCTGGTCGACTGTAAGTTTTGGTGCGATCCTAACCGACATTGACGAGAACGCTGTCAATTGAGTGTAAAGTCAACTGTCTCACCCAAACGTCAAACTGACAGTTTAGGTTAGGTCAAAACACCCCCAAAAATGACCACAACAAAGTCAAATATGCGCGAATTGGAGGCGGCGGCCAAAGACTCGGCCCGGGCGCACGTGGTGAACATGTTCCAACGTCCAGGCCAGTTGGAAAAAGTCGACCACTTGAAGCGCCGCCTCACCCGCAAGAAAAACTCCGTGGAGGCGCTCCTCAAGTCCGCGATGCAGCAACAACTCGACGGAGTCCGCGTCGGACTCAACCAACTGCACTGTTGTCTCGAAGACGTCCGCGAGATCGACTCAAGCATCAAAAAAATGTTCACTCTCTTCAACGAAGTCCCCGACTTGTGCGCCAAGCTGAGCCAAGTCCGGGACGAAAACATGCGGCATTCGCAGTACGTGACCGCGCGCGAGAACTTGAAGCACATCTTCACGGTCCCCGAAAGTGTGGAGAAGACCAAACAGTGGATTAACGAAGGGAAATTGCTCCACACCCATCAGTGTCTGAGGGATTTGGAAATGTCCCGCGATGATTTACTGTACGAGTTGCATAAGTTGCCAAACCAGTCACCGCATGATAAATCCATGCTTAAAGCGTACTTTGCCGACGTTGAGACTTTGTCCAATTTATTGGAGAAACAGTTGAGGCTGATTTTGTCGCGTACGCTCAACACGGTGCGGAAGGAACCTACTGTGATTGTCACAGCTCTCCGGATAATTGAACGGGAGGAGAAAACCGACCAAGAGGCACTTAAACAGGAAAAACAGACCGGGTTCTTGCCCCCAGGGCGGCCCAAAAAATGGAAACAAATGGCGTTCGAAGTGTTGGAAAAGTCAGTCGCTACTAGAATTGAAGGCACGCAAGTCGACGAACGCGATGACAACAAACACTGGCTCATTCGTTACTTGGAATTGACGCGGCAGCTCATTTTGGAGGACTTGCGAGTTGTTAAAACACTGTGTGTCCCGTGTTTCCCGCCCAGGTACGGGATCATCGACAAGTACATACAGATGTACCACCACTGCCTGTCCCGCCACTTACAAGAAGTGATTCAGAACGGAATCGAAGGCAACGAATACGTGACCATCCTCTCATGGGTCAGTAAAACCTACCAAGGGGTTGAGCTACTGGGCCACCCGGACTTGGTCGAATACACCAAACACCTGGAGCCTTTGCTCCCCCAGCCCGTGATGGAGACCCTCGAGGCCGAGTATTTGCGCAACATTGAGACAAACTACGGGGAATGGATGCGAAACACCCTAAACTCAGAGGAGAAAGAGTGGCGCTCGAACATCGAACCCAACTCGGAGAACTACACCCGCACGGCAGCCCCCATTATCATCTTCCAAATGATCGACCAGAACTTACAAGTCTGCAAGACGATAAGCGACGAAATGACGTGCAAAGTCCTCATCTTGAGCATAGAGCAAGTCATCAATTTCGGGGACATGTACCGGAGAGCAATCGTCGAGTTCAAAAACAAATACTTCGAGGACCGCAAGCAAGTCCCGTACTTCACCCAGTACATGATCATGATCGTCAACAACTGCCTCCAACTGGCCGATTTGGGGTCACAGTTGGAGAAGCAGTACTGGGCCCCCACGTCGCCGCCAACTCTCGGCGATCATTTCAACCGCTTGCGGACGACTTTCATCCAGTTGCGCAACGACTCCGGCGATTTCTTACTCGAGGAGTTGTTCCTGGACTTGGACAAACACTTTGACGAATTGTTCACCCCGCGCTGGCTGGGGACTTCGCACCCCGTCGACACGATTTGTGCGACTCTCGACGACTACTTCCAAGACTACAATCGCCTCAGCGAACCCAACTACAAGTTTATTGTGCACCAGGCCCGCGCTTTGGTCTCCAAACGCTACTTAACCGCGCTATTGTCCAAAAAAGGCACTTTTAAGACGTATGAAGAGAGCGTGCAAGCCAGCGGAAAGATCGTCAAGGAGGCCAATCAGTTGGGAAAGTTACTAGACACACTGTGCAGTTTAGAAGGCGATGACCCGTTTGAGAGCGTTATTTTGTTAACGGAAGTATTGAAGAGCGACGATGATATGCTATCCTTTGAGCTACATCGGATTGTTGAAAAGTATCCCGATATCACCGAAGATCATTTATTGCGACTGTTGAGTCTGAGGGGTGACCTTGCCAGGTCGGACATCCGCGATAAAGTCGCGCATTTGCCCAAAGTTAAGGCCACGCACCAGAGCAGCGTGTTCCGGACGCTGGTGTTCCCCAAACTTGTTAATCTCAACGTATTCAACAATTAAATCTATAAGATAGAATAGGTTTCATTTGATTTTGAGACACTTTAAAAATTGACTGATTTTAAGGGGGGGTTAACTTTTTTTTTTCTCATTTACGGCTAAACTATTCCAAAAAGTGGAACTGTTTTGATCCATACCAATGCAAAACGATCCGGGGAATCGATTGGCATCGAGAGAATTGCCAAATTCCCAATAGTTTTTTAGTTATGAATTTTTTAAAATTTTACTAATTTTTGCATTTATCAGCAATTTGCTCGAAAACTATTAGTCGGAGAACAATAATCTTTTTTGAAAAAAATAGATAATTCAAAGAGCTTTCCAACGATAATACACTTCATGGGGTTATCTCTGATAGTTCCGGAGCTATTGCTCGACAAATGTTCCGGGTACCCAAAATCGACAAAAACTGCGACGAAAATTGAAAAAATCAAACATCAAAAAATTGAACATATGGACTTTTGTGGACTTTTAACAACTTTAGTGGGTTGTTAAGACATATAGAAGTCCGTAAAAATTTGCTGGAGTGCGTTTAAAAAAAAATTTTTTTTTCATCTCTTTGAAGGTACTAAGTGTATTTATTACTCAGAAATTTGAGCAAAAAAATTGAAAATTTTAAATCTCATGAAAAGTTGGTATAATAGAGAAAATGAGCCGTAGAATTCAATGGAACAAACCGCAATGCTCTACGACTTTTAGTTTTTATTTTATGAATTTTTTTAATTGCAAAACTTTGATCGCCTCTGTAGCCGGAACCATTGCCCGGAGCGGCTCCGGGTTTGGTTGAAAAAATAGATAAAATTAAGCGCTATCAGATGGTTTTTTGTTCGTTGCTCTAAGTCTTACAGTTTCCGAGAAAAACGCAAAAAAAGGTTTCCATTTTCACTTTTTTTCAATTTTCAACCGCCAATTGTGGCGAAACTATTAGAGTTATCGAGAAACGAAAAAATGGAGGACAACCGGAATAAAAAACTCTACAAAATGACATAGGACTCAAGGCGATATCTCACAAAAAAAATTTCAATTTTCAAACGCCGATTACGGCCAAACTAAAAGAGCTAGAAAAAAACGGTTTGTTCCATTGTAAAGAGCACATCAAAATCTATAAGATAGAATAGGTTTCATTTGATTTTGAGACACTTTAAAAATTGACCGATTTTAAGGGGGGGGGGTGTTAACTTTTTTTTTATTTTCTCATTTACGGCTAAACTATTTCAAAAAATGGAACTGTTTTGATCCATACCCATGCAAAATGATCCGGGGAATCGATTGGCATCGAAAAAATTGCCAAATTCCCAATAGTTTTTTAGTTATGAATTTTTTAAAATTTTACCAATTTTTGTATTTATCAGCAATTTCCTCGAAAACTATTAGTCGGAGAACAATAATCTTTTTTGAAAAAAATAGATAATTTAAAGAGCTTTCCAACGATAATACACTTCATAGGGTTATCTCTAATAGTTCCGGAGCTATTGCTCGAGAAATGTTCCGGGTACCCAAAACCGACAAAAACTGCGACGAAAATTGAAAAAATCAAACATCAAAAAATCGAACATTTGGACTTTTTGTGGACTTTTAACAACTTTAGTGGGTTATTAAGACATACAGAAGTCCGTAAAAATTTGCTGGAGTGCGTTTAAAAAAAATTTTTTTTTCATCTCTTTGAAGGTAAGTGTTTTTATTACTCAGAAATTTGAGCAAAAAAATTGAAGATTTAAAAAAAAATTTTAACCTTCTCCTATCAATTCTCTAGTCAAAAAAACTTACATAACAGAACGTTGCTCGAATTTAGAAAAACGAAAACACACTATTAGGAGATAATTCCGTATAATAATAGCTCCCTATCACGCCATTTCCTCTATTGTACTCACTCTTTTTTCTAAAACTACAGTCAATAAACCCACCAAACTTAGAATAATGTTAGTAAACATGATAATGCAAAGGTTAAATGCAAGTTCATTGATTGATATAAAACGCCGAGTCTGAATCAGTCTTCATCCGCGATGAAGATTGTAGTCATCTTCCTGTGCCTTTGCGGCAGCATTTCATCCTTGCAAGAATACGGAGTCGGTCAGCGCAAATTCAAAGTTTGTAAGTTGCCATTTCAATCTGCCAGAGAAATCAAGTTATTTTCAGCCGACAAGCTCTTCCTCGAACGCCAGCGCGACCTTTTGGACCTTTACCGCAATGTAAACCAGCTCGACTTCGACGAAAATCGGCAAAAAATCGCCAAAAGCTACGCAATCGAAGCAAATGTGGACGCGTACGTCAACTCCACTGCTGTTAAGCAGTTCGTGTCGTACTACAAGTTGGGGTTGCTCCCGCGGGGCGAGATTTTCTCGATTTTTTACTACGAGCACCGCCTGCAGGCTATAAGTCTCTTCAAGTTGTTCTACTACGCTAGGGATTTCGACACGTTGTATAAAACCGCAGTCTGGGCGAGGAATAACGTAAACGAGGGGCTGTTCTTGTATGCTTTTTCCACCGCCTTGGTCCACCGTGATGATACTTTTACGTTCGTTCTGCCACCGATTTATGAGATTTATCCGTTCTATTTCTACAATAGTGAGGACCTTGAGAAGGCTCAAAGGTACAAACAGGCGTACAGTGGGGGCGCTAAGACCTACACGATTTATTCCAACTATTCGGGGTACTACTTGAATTTGAACAAGGAGCAGTCGCTTTCGTATTTTCTGGAAGATGTGGGCTTGAATGCGTTTTACTACTACTGCAACATTTATTATCCGTTCTGGATGGACGGGGACGAGTTTAAATTGAAGAATGACCGGCGGGGGGAACAGTACTACTATCTCTACCAGCAACTCCTAGCCAGGTACTACCTGGAGCGACTGTCGAACGATTTTGGCGAAGTTGAGTTTTTCAATTACGACGAGCCCTTCAAATACGGCTACTACTCCTCACTGAGGTACCCTACAGGTCTGGCGTTTCCCAACAGGCCGAATTACGCCCCTCTCAGTGAAACGCGGGCCAATTTTGGCCAATCCTGGACCTACAAAAGCGCCTTCGGCTACTCCTACAGCCGGGTACAAGACTTCGAACGACGGATCAGCGACACTATTGACGCAGGTTTTGCTTTTACGGTACGTCTTTCTCAAGTTGTGTTGTAATCTAAGAACTGTATGTTCCAGAAAAGTGGCAAATTGGTCGACTTGTACAGCTCCGACCAGATTAACGTGCTGGGAAACATGATTGAGTCAAATCCGGACTCAGTCAACCCCCGTTATTACGGCCCTTGGGACATCTACGGGCGCCACCTTCTAGGGTACTCGTACCAGCCGTTGGACAAGTACAAAGTGGCGCCTTCGGCGCTCGAACACTTCGAAACGGCGTTAAGAGACCCCGCGTTCTACCAGCTTTACAAAAAAATTCTCATGCAGTTTTTCAAATACAAAATCTACCTGCCCCCTTACACCTACAACGAACTAAATTTCCCGGGTGTGAAAATCGAGAAATTCGAAGTTGATAAACTTTTCACCTACTTTGATTACTTCGACTCGGATGTGACTAACGCCGTTTACACCCCACCGAATTTCCAGTGGGACAATTTCAAAGTAAAAGTGCGCCAACAAAGACTCAACCATAAGCCGTTCACGCTCAAAATCTACGTGAACTCCGACAAGGTTAACGACGCAGTCGTGAGACTCTTCCTGGGCCCCAAATACGACGAGTACGGTCGTAAATTAACAATGACCGAAAAACGCCTAAACTTTGTCGAGTTGGACACCTTCAGGTACAAACTCCAATCGGGCGAAAACGTGATAGAGCGCACGTCACGAGACTTCTACTGGTACGTCCCCGATAAAACAAGTTACCGAGACTTGTACAAAAAAATCCTAGGGGCCCTTGACAACACGGAAAGCCTCCAGCTGGACTCAAGTGAGGCTTTCTACGGGTTCCCTAACCGACTTTTGTTGCCCAAAGGCAAACGCGAAGGCCAGGTTTTCCAATTCTATGTGATCATCAACCCCTATCAAGCCCCCGGGCGCCAGGAGGTCCAACAAGACTATTACTTCCACAGGGTTGGCACCGGAATGAATTACATCGATAATTACGCATTCGGGTTTCCCTTCGACCGGACTATTGTGAGCTACGACTTCAAAGTCCCGAATTCGAAATTCCAGGACGTTACAATTTACCACAAAAGTAGCGACGACCTGAATTCGTCTCAGGCACAAAACGAACCGTAATTTCGCGTAACCAATATTAAACAAGATAAATACGCTAATTATAGCCATTATAATAAATTTAATTTGTAAAAATAAAGTTTGTAAATGAATGACATAACCTCACTTTTTTTTCAAAACAACCAACCCGCCTTATATAAATCAAACGAATAACAAGGGGCGCAGTATTACACTTAATGAGAATTAGAAAAATAGAAAATCTCGGTTTACTTACAAATTAATCAACTGAAACCACGCTTAACGAACACCCACCATTTGCACATAACCACACAATTTTAAATGCCTTAAATTTGATACTCCCTGATTATCGTATCGCCGATCAACAGCCGTTGAATGTCGTTAACCCCCCCATAAATCTCCGTAATCCTCGCATCCCGGTAGTGCCTTTCGGCCGGCATGTCGCTAATGTACCCCATGCCGCCCAAAATCTGTATAGCCCCATGTGTGATGAAAGTGGCAGCTTCGCTGGCGGCCAGTTTGGCCATCGATGACTCTTTCGTCGACCTCTGGGGCTCGTCACACAAGACAGCGGCCCTCCAAACCAGCAAGCGCGCCGATTCTAATTTAATCGCCATATCCGCCAATCGCAACTGGAAGTTAGACTTAATAAATGATTTCGGGGCGTTTTACTTTACTTTAACGGCCTGGAATTGGTTGATTGTTTGTCCGAACGACTTCCGCTGACTTGCGTAGTGAACGGCAAGTTCCAGAGCGGCCTGAGCTATGCCCAAAGCCTGGGCCGCTATTCCCACCCTGGCAAAGTCTAACTGAGCCATGGCTATCACGAAACCGTCCCCCACGTCACCTTCAACCCCCTATTAATTTTTAGGCCGCTTTGTGCGACCTACGTACCAATAACGTTACTTTTGGGCACTCTGACATTGTCCATGATTAGGTTACACGTGGGCGAAGCCCTGATCCCCAACTTATCCTCTTTCTTGCCCAAAGTGACCCCGTCCGAGGGCAAAGGAACGATAAAAGCGGTGATACCTTTGTGCCTCAGTTGCTTATCAACTGTGGCAAAAACAATCGCCGCTTTGCCCACGGGGCCGCTGGTGACCCACGATTTGGTCCCATTGAGGACAAAACAGTCGCCATCGGCTACGGCAGTAGTGGACATTGCCCCAACGTCGCTACCGGCGTCTAAACCCTTCGTTAATTAATGTGATCAAATTACCCAAAATACCAACCAGGTTCGCTCAATGCGAAACAACCCAGTTCGCAGTCAGTGATAAAAGGGCGCAAAAATCTCTCCTTTTGCCGCGCTGTCCCCAATCGATTGAGCAGATTCGAGTAGAGACAATTGTGAATCGAGACAATTGCGCCCGTGCCCCCGCAACCTCGCGCGATTTCCTCAACAGCCACAGCCAAGGCTAAGTTGTCTTGACCCGAACCGCCGTACTCTTTCGACACACTTACGGCCAACAAGCCTAATTTTCCCAATTGTTTGATCTGAAAAATCACGATTTATCGGGGTTTTTTTCCAAAATTTTCTCACTTGTTTCTCGGGAAATTTATGTTCGCGGTCTAGCTGTGCCGCGATTGGTTTTAACTCGCGTTCGGCAAAGTCCCTGCAAGTTTTCTGTATCATAAGGTGGTCCTCTGAGAGCTTGTGCAGGCTGAAATGCCGGCTGTGGGGTTTTGGGACCGCTGGAAATGTTTGGGGGTCACCGATTAATTAACCTACAATTTGATTTATTTACCTTTGATTAAATAATACGATAATTTTCGCAAAGACATGGTGAAGGTTGAGGTGGCTACAGGCAGGTGGTAACAAACTTGTAAATAATATCACTTGTGATTAGATTCGGTTATCACTGAAAGAATCAAAAAGTAATAGATTAATAACGTGGTACTTGACTACAATCTCGTAATTTGACTTTCATTAATGCAAAAAACGCTTTCTGGGCGAAAAATAACATTCAAATGCAAGGTCATTGTTTATCAATGTAAATAAGAATTCTACTACGGTACGGTAAACTTAATGACGCAAGAAAAAACAATTAATTAAAGTAACTTTATTTTATAAATTTATACAAACACAGAAATCACTCAGTCGCAAAACACCTAAGAAATATCGCTAAATTCTGTCGTAAGTCTCCGGTGTTGTAATAGAGCTGGCACTGCAGCCGCTGAAAAGAAAAATGATGCCATCCTGAAAAAAACCGTAGATTTACAATAAAACATTAAACTGTCTTTACTTTGACTAATCCTGGCAAACTTCTCCAAAAATCTACATTTGGAATCGTTTCCAACCCTCTTGCACCCCTCATAAAGTACAAAATGAGTATTCCCCCAACGAAATAGGCCCCAAATGAGATAAAAAATATCAAAAGGAGGACTGAACCCGTACTCAGACCCGACTTTTCGGTGATAACGCAAGCATGGGGCGAACCAAGCGCCAACTGGGGCTACAATCAAATTACAATAAAATTGTTTTTTTTTCCAAACCGACTTACATTAGTACTGTTAGCAATCAAAATTTTGATAAACGTGTCTTCAAGCGTACAAACAAGGTGAACCGAAGCCTTGACACTACAATAATCAACAGATAAGGTGTGAACAATAAAACAAAAACGTCGTACTTTTCCCCATCCTTGTAAACAATTTCGTAAAACTTTTCCTTCTCGTCGTGGAGATTAAACCGTATTTCTTTGCTAAATCCTAGAGGTTTACCTTCAGTGGCATTCGCCCAAATCAACTACAAAATTCCACAAATAAGAGGCATTTGTTTAAACAATCAATTACCGAACCGGTGAACGGTTTCACGGTGCCGTTCACGGTTATATTTTGCGTCCCATCTCTGCACCCCCAAAAATAGAAACTATTGCCTGAGCTGTCGCTATCAAAGAGAACATTTGGCGAAATCTGCTTCAAGTCTATTCTGCTATTTGCGTTGATTTGGCAATTGCACGCATCTTCCGAAATACATACACTACCGTCCGAGCATTTTAAGCAACAAACAATGATCGCCACAATTATTGCGTTAAAAATCTTAGCCATGACTCATATTTATGGAAAAATAAATAAATTTTGAGGTTAGGGCTTGACTGAAGCAACAAGTCACCGACTGGCCGCTAGGGGGCGCTTCAAATAAAAAATCAAAAATTTTTTCAAATTCAAATCAAACTCAAAAAAATTGCACAAAATAAATGGGACCATTCTCTTGTCGGATCACTGTTTAATTTAGGTCGTGATAATTAATCCACCCCACGGTAATTGAGGTTAGAACTGACAAAACCTGTCACTTTTCCCCAAATAAAAATGCCAGATTTTGAGTGTCACGTACTGATAACTGGTGATAAAACAGCAACATGTCCGATTCTATTGTTGTGGTCGGTTCTTGCATGATTGACTTTGTTAGGTAAATACTTGGGCAAAAAGGCGCAAAAATATTTGGAATTGTAGTTACGCCGCCCGTTTGCCTAAAAAAGGCGAGACCATACATGGCACCAAATTCGTTACTAATTTCGGGGGCAAGGGGGCCAACCAGTGCGTGGCTGCGGCGAAACTCGGGGGTAAAACCACCCTAATTGCTAGGGTACGTAAACTTAATTTTGGCCCCCTTTCAGTTGAAAATTCCAGGTTGGGGACGATGTATGGGGTGAAAGATACATTGCTAATTTGAAAAATCAAAAAGTTGAGACCAAATACGTGAAACAAACGCCGAATTTTTCAAGCGGAATCGCCCAAATCACAGTTTCTGAAACGGGAGATAATCAAATTGTGATTGTGGCAGGTGCTAATAAAGAACTGGGTATTGGAGACGTCGAAATGGCCAAAAGTGACATAGCCTCGGCCGGTGTTGTGGTCATGCAGCTGGAAACCGCGCCTGAGGTTGCCATAAGGGCTATGGAGTTGGCAAAAGGGGTTGTCCTACTTTTTGTTTGTTGCAAAATTATTAAAACTTGTTACAGATATGCATTTTGAATGGGGCGCCTGGTTTGAGACAATACGACCCTAGATTGCTCAAACTACCGACAATTTTTTGTGTTAATGAGACAGAAGCGTCTGAATTTACAGGACTACCGGTCACAACCAAACAGTAAATAATTCTAACGTATTAAACAAAAATAACGCAAGTGAATTTAAGAGAGGCAGAAGCGGCCGCACACCACCTAATATCCAAAGGTTGCAACAGTGTGGTTTTAACCCTAGGTGCCGAGGGGGCCTTGTATCTTGAAAGAAATTCAAATTGTGTTTTTCTTACATGTCCTGCCGTCCAAAGTGTTGACTCAACAGGCGCCGGCGATGCTTTTATCGGTGCCTTGGCTTATCTCCTGGCAAATAACCGCAAACTTCCGATGGAAAGTATCCTCAAAAGTGCTTGTTTCATCGCTTCGGACAGTGTCACTCGATCGGGGACACAAATCAGTTTCCCGGGGCAGGAAATTTTAAGCAGATGTACTTAATTCACACGTTTCAAATTCGTTGTATATTTTTCAAATAAACTAAACGTTCCACTTGAAAATTTAAAACTGGTCTGCTCCTAAACATATTCAATAATAATTAATAACGCCCTAAAAGAGCTAGAAACGGGCACAAAATCCATAAATGTGAAAATTTTGACATAACATAACCCTACTTTTAAAACTGAATTTTCTGGAGACTTAAAACTAACACAATTTGTGGCGATAATACTACTTTTCGCAGCACGATTGATCACCCTTTTTCATGAAAATGTTTAACACGAGAAGTTAATTTTTGCCCTATATACATTTCAATAAATCACACTGAAGTTTATGTCGTTGACTCAAAGGTAGATTTATCTGCCCATAACATATTAATAACGCTCTGAATAAGCAGAAACGGACACAAAATCCATAAAAGTGAGAGTTTTAACATTCCCAAATGATAACATAACCCTACTTTTGAAACCGAATTTTCTGGAGATTTAAAATTAACACAATTTGTGGCGAATCCACTAATTTTCGGTCCAAAATTTCACATCACCGGCTCGTTTGCACAAATGGAAGGAGGAAAATAGTGAAAATAATGAATAAGAATTTTGCAAAATGCTTTTATAGAAAGGTTGTTGTACTTTACGTGGTAAATTTAACACACGTTAACACGCCCTTTATAAACGATTAAACACCCTATTTGACACGAGAAGTTCATTTTTGCCCTATATACATTTCAATCTCACTGAAGTTTATGTTGTTGACTCAAGGTAGATTTGTCTGCTCTTAAACATACTCAATAATAGTTAATACCGCTCTAAAAGTGCAGAAAAGCACACAAAATCCATTAAAGTTAAAATTTAACACTTCAGAAGAGAGCATAATAACCCTAACCCTACTTTCTAAACTTTTGTCTCTATCTGGCAATAGCACATAATAAAGGTAGAGATTGCGGCCCTAAATATTCTATCATAACGCTCTGAAAGGGCAGAAATGGAAACAAAATTCATAAAAGTGTAAATTTTTACATCTCCAGGTAACAACATAACCCTACTTTTCGAACCTGCAGAATTTTCAACAAAACAAACCAAACAATTTATGGCTATACGCATTGCAATACCACTAATTTTCGCAACACAATTTCACATTGCCAGTTGCTGTTTAAATTAAAACATGCATTTTTATTTTTCCATTAACTGCATGAGAAACTTGTATAATTTTAGACGTTTCTAGACAAATACATTTGTTAAATTAATTTTTCTAGATCAATACTGTTCTATTTTGAATAATTCTGTGTATGAATGTTTTTAAATTAGACAAATAGTGCCAGTGTATGTTTCTGGTGATGAACTGTTTTAGACTCGTGATGACGTCACATTCGTGACGTGTCCCGAGGTTAGGTGTGCGACGCAGGCGGCGAAGGCGGAGCAGTCGACAGCGAGCAGCGGCACGGGTCACATCGGGAGCGGGAGCGAGGCGGCTTATAAATTATTGTGCCGTTTCGTTCAATTTATTCAGTTTGTTACTTGCCGCTGTCGTGAGTGGACGTGTGCTCAAATAATCTAAATTTTCCGGTTTAAATTTTAAATTCGGTGATCGCGGTTAGTGTAGTGTGTGTTAGTGCCAATGGAATGGACTTCAAGAGGAGGAAACAATCCGGATTAAAGGGTAAGTTTGCAGTGATTTATTTTTAGAAAATTAAATCAAATCTGTGATATTTTCAACTAGTAATTTAAGGGCACATTGTTCTAATTTCATTGTTTCTTCTATTGCAGTAGGTCCGTTTAAGAAGATGATGGCATCGGAACAGAAGACAAAGGTCAGTGCATTTTTTTTTTTCATTTGCGGTTAATTTATTTTCATTATCTTGCTACAAACGATAGCAGACATGCCTTTCTTAAATTCGGTATTGAAAAGTCATAGTTTGAGTGACGCGTTTTAAATTCAGTAACATTAAATAAAATAAAACACTCAAACAATTTATTGCGACGTACTGATTTTGACGTTAATTTCAATCGATGAAAGTGGCTTGCTCAAAATTTAATGCAAATAAAGCTTTTTTCGGTTTCATTTTTATTTTATATTTTTTTATGCTACAAACGGTAGCCAACGTGGAAGCGATACACAGGTACGTCCATTTTATATTTGTGTCGTGTTTTCTTATTTCACAAACCGATAATTCCATAAAATTTAATTGCAATCATAATGCGGTGTTGAAAAGTTATAGTTTGAGTGACGCGTTTTAAATTCAGTAACATTAAATAAAATAAAACACTCAAACAATTTATTGCCACGTACTGATTTTGACTTTAATTTCAATCAATGAAAGTGGCTTGCTCAAAATTTAATGCAAATAAAGATTTTTTTCGGTTTCATTTTTATTATATATATTTTTTTATGCTACAAACGGTAGCCAACGTGGAAGCGATACACAGGTACGTCCATTTTATATTTGTGTCGTGTTTTCTTATTTCACAAACCGATAATTCCATAAAATTTAATTGCAATCATAATGCGGTGTTGAAAAGTCATAGTTTGAGTGACGCGTTTTAAATTCAGTAACTATAAATAAAATAAAACACTCAAACAATTTATTGCCACGTACTGATTTTGACTTTAATTTCAATCAATGAAAGTGGCTTGTTCAAAATTTAATGCAAATAAAGCTTTTTTTTTGGTTTCATTTTTATTATATATTTTTTTATGCTACAAACGGTAGCCAACGTGGAAGCGATACACAGGTACGTCCATTTTATATTTGTGTCGTGTTTTCTTATTTCACAAACCGATAATTCCATAAAATTTAATTGCAATCATAATGCGGTGTTGAAAAGTCATAGTTTGAATGACGCGTTTTAAATTCAGTAACATTAAATAAAATAAAACACTCAAACAATTTATTGCCACGTACTGATTTTGACTTTAATTTCAATCAATGAAAGTGGCTTGCTCAAAATTTAATGCAAATAAAGCTTTTTTTCGGTTTCATTTTTATTATATATTTTTTTTATGCTACAAACGGTAGCCAACGTGGAAGCGATACACAGGTACGTCCATTTTATATTTGTGTCGTGTTTTCTTATTTCACAAACCGATAATTCCATAAAATTTAATTGCAATCATAATGCGGTGTTGAAAAGTCATAGTTTGAGTGACGCGTTTTAAATTCAGTAACTATAAATAAAATAAAACACTCAAACAATTTATTGCCACGTACTGATTTTTTCTTTAATTTCAATCAATGAAAGTGGCTTGCTCAAAATTTAATGCAAATAAAGCTTTTTTTCGGTTTCATTTTTATTATATATTTTTTTTATGCTACAAACGGTAGCCAACGTGGAAGCGATACACAGGTACGTCCATTTTATATTTGTGTCGTGTTTTCTTATTTCACAAACCGATAATTCCATAAAATTTAATTGCAATCATAATGCGGTGTTGAAAAGTCATAGTTTGAGTGACGCGTTTTAAATTCAGTAGCTATAAATAAAATAAAACACTCAAACAATTTATTGCCACGTACTGATTTTTTCTTTAATTTCAATCAATGAAAGTGGCTTGCTCAAAATTTAATGCAAATAAAGCTTTTTTTCGGTTTCATTTTTATTATATATTTTTTTTATGCTACAAACGGTAGCCAACGTGGAAGCGATACACAGGTACGTCCATTTTATATTTGTGTCGTGTTTTCTTATTTCACAAACCGATAATTCCATAAAATTTAATTGCAATCATAATGCGGTGTTGAAAAGTCATAGTTTGAGTGACGCGTTTTAAATTCAGTAACTATAAATAAAATAAAACACTCAAACAATTTATTGCCACGTACTGATTTTTTCTTTAATTTCAATCAATGAAAGTGGCTTGCTCAAAATTTAATGCAAATAAAGCTTTTTTTCGGTTTCATTTTTATTATATATTTTTTTTATGCTACAAACGGTAGCCAACGTGGAAGCGATACACAGGTACGTCCATTTTATATTTGTGTCGTATTTTTTTATTTCACAAACCAATATTTCCTTAAAATTTAATTGCAATCATAATGTTGTGTACACCGGCTCTAAATGCGGTGTTGAAAAGTCATAGTTTGAGTGACGCGTTTTAAATTCAGTAACTATAAATAAAATAAAACACTCAAACAATTTATTGACACGTACTGATTTTTTCATTAATTTCAATCAATGAAAGTGGCTTGCTAAAATTTAATGCAAATAAAGCTTTTTTTTTGGTTTCATTTTTATTATATATTTTTTTTATGCTACAAACGGTAGCCAACGTGGAAGCGATACACAGGTACGTCCATTTTATATTTGTGTCGTGTTTTCTTATTTCACAAACCGATAATTCCATAAAATTTAATTGCAATCATAATGCGGTGTTGAAAAGTCATAGTTTGAGTGACGCGTTTTAAATTCAGTAACTATAAATAAAATAAAACACTCAAACAATTTATTGCCACGTACTGATTTTTTCTTTAATTTCAATCAATGAAAGTGGCTTGCTCAAAATTTAATGCAAATAAAGCTTTTTTTCGGTTTCATTTTTATTATATATTTTTTTTATGCTACAAACGGTAGCCAACGTGGAAGCGATACACAGGTACGTCCATTTTATATTTGTGTCGTGTTTTCTTATTTCACAAACCGATAATTCCATAAAATTTAATTGCAATCATAATGCGGTGTTGAAAAGTCATAGTTTGAGTGACGCGTTTTAAATTCAGTTACATTAAATAAAATAAAACACTCAAACAATTTATTGCCACGTACTGATTTTGACTTTAATTTCAATCAATGAAAGTGGCTTGCTCAAAATTTAATGCAAATAAAGCTTTTTTTCGGTTTCATTTTTATTATATATTTTTTTATGCTACAAACGGTAGCCAACGTGGAAGCGATACACAGGTACGTCCATTTTATATTTGTGTCGTGTTTTATTATTTCACAAACCGATAATTCCATAAAATTTAATTGCAATCATAATGCGGTGTTGAAAAGTCATAGTTTGAGTGACGCGTTTTAAATTCAGTAACTATAAATAAAATAAAACACTCAAACAATTTATTGCCACGTACTGATTTTTTCTTTATTTTCAATCAATGAAAGTGGCTTGCTCAAAATTTAATGCAAATAAAGCTTTTTTTCGGTTTCATTTTTATTATATATTTTTTTATGCTACAAACGGTAGCCAACGTGGAAGCGATACACAGGTACGTCCATTTTATATTTGTGTCGTGTTTTATTATTTCACAAACCGATAATTCCATAAAATTTAATTGCAATCATAATGCGGTGTTGAAAAGTCATAGTTTGAGTGACGCGTTTTAAATTCAGTAACTATAAATAAATTAAAACACTCAAACAATTTATTGCCACTACTGATTTTTTCTTTAATTTCAATCAATGAAAGTGGCTTGCTCAAAATTTAATGCAAATAAAGATTTCTTTCGGTTTCATTTTTATTATATATTTTTTTATGCTACAAACGGTAGCCAACGTGGAAGCGATACACAGGTACGTCCATTTTATATTTGTGTCGTGTTTTCTTATTTCACAAACCGATAATTCCATAAAATTTAATTGCAATCATAATGCGGTGTTGAAAAGTCATAGTTTGAGTGACGCGTTTTAAATTCAGTAACTATAAATAAAATAAAACACTCAAACAATTTATTGCCACGTACTGATTTTTTCTTTATTTTCAATCAATGAAAGTGGCTTGCTCAAAATTTAATGCAAATAAAGCTTTTTTTCGGTTTCATTTTTATTATACATTTTTTTATGCTACAAACGGTAGCCAACGTGGAAGCGATACACAGGTACGTCCATTTTATATTTGTGTCGTGTTTTATTATTTCACAAACCGATAATTCCATAAAATTTAATTGCAATCATAATGCGGTGTTGAAAAGTCATAGTTTGAGTGACGCGTTTTAAATTCAGTAACTATAAATAAATTAAAACACTCAAACAATTTATTGCCACTACTGATTTTTTCTTTAATTTCAATCAATGAAAGTGGCTTGCTCAAAATTTAATGCAAATAAAGATTTCTTTCGGTTTCATTTTTATTATATATTTTTTTATGCTACAAACGGTAGCCAACGTGGAAGCGATACACAGGTACGTCCATTTTATATTTGTGTCGTGTTTTCTTATTTCACAAACCGATAATTCCATAAAATTTAATTGCAATCATAATGCGGTGTTGAAAAGTCATAGTTTGAGTGACGCGTTTTAAATTCAGTAACTATAAATAAAATAAAACACTCAAACAATTTATTGCCACGTACTGATTTTTTCTTTATTTTCAATCAATGAAAGTGGCTTGCTCAAAATTTAATGCAAATAAAGCTTTTTTTCGGTTTCATTTTTATTATACATTTTTTTATGCTACAAACGGTAGCCAACGTGGAAGCGATACACAGGTACGTCCATTTTATATTTGTGTCGTGTTTTATTATTTCACAAACCGGTAATTCCATAAAATTTAATTGCAATCATAATGCGGTGTTGAAAAGTCATAGTTTGAGTGACGCGTTTTAAATTCAGTAACTATAAATAAATTAAAACACTCAAACAATTTATTGCCACTACTGATTTTTTCTTTAATTTCAATCAATGAAAGTGGCTTGCTCAAAATTTAATGCAAATAAAGATTTCTTTCGGTTTCATTTTTATTATATATTTTTTTATGCTACAAACGGTAGCCAACGTGGAAGCGATATACAGGTACGTCCATTTTATATTTGTGTCGTGTTTTATTATTTCACAAACCGATAATTCCATAAAATTTAATTGCAATCATAATGCGGTGTTGAAAAGTCATAGTTTGAGTGACGCGTTTTAAATTCAGTAACTATAAATAAATTAAAACACTCAAACAATTTATTGCCACTACTGATTTTTTCTTTAATTTCAATCAATGAAAGTGGCTTGCTCAAAATTTAATGCAAATAAAGATTTCTTTCGGTTTCATTTTTATTATATATTTTTTTATGCTACAAACGGTAGCCAACGTGGAAGCGATATACAGGTACGTCCATTTTATATTTGTGTCGTGTTTTATTATTTCACAAACCGATAATCCCATAAAATTTAATTGCAATCATAATGCGGTGTTGAAAAGTCATAGTTTGAGTGACGCGTTTTAAATTCAGTAACTATAAATAAATTAAAACACTCAAACAATTTATTGCCACTACTGATTTTTTCTTTAATTTCAATCAATGAAAGTGGCTTGCTCAAAATTTAATGCAAATAAAGATTTCTTTCGGTTTCATTTTTATTATATATTTTTTTATGCTACAAACGGTAGCCAACGTGGAAGCGATATACAGGTACGTCCATTTTATATTTGTGTCGTGTTTTATTATTTCACAAACCGATAATCCCATAAAATTTAATTGCAATCATAATGCGGTGTTGAAAAGTCATAGTTTGAGTGACGCGTTTTAAATTCAGTAACTATAAATAAATTAAAACACTCAAACAATTTATTGCCACTACTGATTTTTTCTTTAATTTCAATCAATGAAAGTGGCTTGCTCAAAATTTAATGCAAATAAAGATTTCTTTCGGTTTCATTTTTATTATATATTTTTTTATGCTACAAACGGTAGCCAACGTGGAAGCGATATACAGGTACGTCCATTTTATATTTGTGTCGTGTTTTATTATTTCACAAACCGATAATCCCATAAAATTTAATTGCAATCATAATGCGGTGTTGAAAAGTCATAGTTTGAGTGACGCGTTTTAAATTCAGTAACTATAAATAAATTAAAACACTCAAACAATTTATTGCCACTACTGATTTTTTCTTTAATTTCAATCAATGAAAGTGGCTTGCTCAAAATTTAATGCAAATAAAGATTTCTTTCGGTTTCATTTTTATTATATATTTTTTTATGCTACAAACGGTAGCCAACGTGGAAGCGATATACAGGTACGTCCATTTTATATTTGTGTCGTGTTTTATTATTTCACAAACCGATAATCCCATAAAATTTAATTGCAATCATAATGCGGTGTTGAAAAGTCATAGTTTGAGTGACGCGTTTTAAATTCAGTAACTATAAATAAATTAAAACACTCAAACAATTTATTGCCACTACTGATTTTTTCTTTATTTTCAATCAATGAAAGTGGCTTGCTCAAAATTTAATGCAAATAAAGCTTTTTTTCGGTTTCATTTTTATTATATATTTTTTTATGCTACAAACGGTAGCCAACGTGGAAGCGATACACAGGTACGTCCATTTTATATTTGTGTCGTGTTTTCTTATTTCACAAACCGATAATTCCATAAAATTTAATTGCAATCATAATGCGGTGTTGAAAAGTTATAGTTTGAGTGACGCGTTTTAAATTCAGTAACATTAAATAAAATAAAACACTCAAACAATTTATTGCCACGTACTGATTTTGACTTTAATTTCAATCAATGAAAGTGGCTTGCTCAAAATTTAATGCAAATAAAGCTTTTTTTTGGTTTCATTTTTATTATATATTTTTTTTATGCTACAAACGGTAGCCAACGTGGAAGCGATATGAAGGTATTGAATTTGATTTGAATTTGAATTGCCACATATTGAAACGTATTGTGTATTTTTTATTTTGTTTAATATTGACAAACGTTGCTTGTTGTAACTTTCATGCAAATAAAGATTTTTATTGGTGTTGTTTTAAATTTTTAAATGTCTTGCTACAAACAGTAGCCAACGCAGAAGCCATATGAAGGTAGGTGCATTTTTTTGCGTTTTATCTTGTGATGTGTTGAATTTAATAGCTTGTGTGCCATATATTATACCGTATTGTGTATCCTTTATTCTGTATAATATTTATTAAATTCGCTTGTTGTAACTTTCCTACAAATTAATTTTTTTGTTGGTTGTGTTTTTAATTATTTTTTAGGTTTTGCTACAAATGGTAGCAGATGCAGTACAAAAGGTAAGAGCATTTATTGAACGCCAAGTGAAAAAGCTTTGATTTTTGTGTACTATTTTTTCATTTCACAAACCAATAATTCCTTTATTCACCTCATTTTCAAATAATCATTGTTTACCTCATCCTTATATCCTTTTTTCCTGGCAAGAATGCTCTAAACCTCCACGTGGTTCTTGCCGGACAAATTAGTTATTGACTAATTAATTATTGACAAATTAGTTATTGACTAATTTGACCAATTAGAGCAATCCTTAAATATAACATTGTTGATTGTTTTTTACAGCCGTAAAATTATGTCGCTTGTTGTAATTTTCATGCAAATAAAGATTTTTTTATTGGTGTTGTTTTTAATTTTTTTTAATGCAACAAACGGTAGCCAACGTGGAAGCGATATAAAGGTAGGTGTATTTTATTGCTGTGTCGTATTTATTTATTTCTCAAACCAATAATTTCATAAAACTTAATTGCAATTAAAATCTTTAAATGCGGTGTTGAAAAGTCATAGTTTGAATGACGCGTTTTAAATTCAGTAACTATAAATAAAATAAAACACTCAAACAATTTATTGCCACGTACTGATTTTGACTTTAATTTCAATCAATGAAAGTAGCTTGCTCAAAATTTAATGCAAATAAAGATTTCTTTCGGTTTCATTTTTATTATATATTTTTTTATGCTACAAACGGTAGCCAACGTGGAAGCGATACACAGGTACGTCCATTTTATATTTGTGTCGTGTTTTATTATTTCACAAACCGATAATTCCATAAAATTTTATTGCAATCATAATGCGGTGTTGAAAAGTCATAGTTTGAGTGACGCGTTTTAAATTCAGTAACTATAAATAAATTAAAACACTCAAACAATTTATTGCCACTACTGATTTTTTCTTTAATTTCAATCAATGAAAGTGGCTTGCTCAAAATTTAATGCAAATAAAGCTTTTTTTCGGTTTCATTTTTATTATATATTTTTTTATGCTACAAACGGTAGCCAACGTGGAAGCGATACACAGGTACGTCCATTTTATATTTGTGTCGTGTTTTATTATTTCACAAACCGATAATTCCATAAAATTTAATTGCAATCATAATGCGGTGTTGAAAAGTCATAGTTTGAGTGACGCGTTTTAAATTCAGTAACTATAAATAAATTAAAACACTCAAACAATTTATTGCCACTACTGATTTTTTCTTTATTTTCAATCAATGAAAGTGGCTTGCTCAAAATTTAATGCAAATAAAGCTTTTTTTCGGTTTCATTTTTATTATATATTTTTTTATGCTACAAACGGTAGCCAACGTGGAAGCGATATACAGGTACGTCCATTTTATATTTGTGTCGTGTTTTATTATTTCACAAACCGATAATTCCATAAAATTTAATTGCAATCATAATGCGGTGTTGAAAAGTCATAGTTTGAGTGACGCGTTTTAAATTCAGTAACTATAAATAAATTAAAACACTCAAACAATTTATTGCCACTACTGATTTTTTCTTTAATTTCAATCAATGAAAGTGGCTTGCTCAAAATTTAATGCAAATAAAGATTTCTTTCGGTTTCATTTTTATTATATATTTTTTTATGCTACAAACGGTAGCCAACGTGGAAGCGATACACAGGTACGTCCATTTTATATTTGTGTCGTGTTTTATTATTTCACAAACCGATAATTCCATAAAATTTAATTGCAATCATAATGCGGTGTTGAAAAGTCATAGTTTGAGTGACGCGTTTTAAATTCAGTAACTATAAATAAATTAAAACACTCAAACAATTTATTGCCACTACTGATTTTTTCTTTAATTTCAATCAATGAAAGTGGCTTGCTCAAAATTTAATGCAAATAAAGCTTTTTTTCGGTTTCATTTTTATTATATATTTTTTTTATGCTACAAACGGTAGCCAACGTGGAAGCGATACACAGGTACGTCCATTTTATATTTGTGTCCTGTTTTATTATTTCACAAACCGATAATTCCATAAAATTTAATTGCAATCATAATGCGGTGTTGAAAAGTCATAGTTTGAGTGACGCGTTTTAAATTCAGTAACTATAAATAAATTAAAACACTCAAACAATTTATTGCCACTACTGATTTTTTCTTTAATTTCAATCAATGAAAGTGGCTTGCTCAAAATTTAATGCAAATAAAGATTTCTTTCGGTTTCATTTTTATTATATATTTTTTTATGCTACAAACGGTAGCCAACGTGGAAGCGATACACAGGTACGTCCATTTTATATTTGTGTCGTGTTTTATTATTTCACAAACCGATAATTCCATAAAATTTAATTGCAATCATAATGCGGTGTTGAAAAGTCATAGTTTGAGTGACGCGTTTTAAATTCAGTAACTATAAATAAATTAAAACACTCAAACAATTTATTGCCACTACTGATTTTTTCTTTAATTTCATTCAATGAAAGTGGCTTGCTCAAAATTTAATGCAAATAAAGCTTTTTTTCGGTTTCATTTTTATTATATATTTTTTTTATGCTACAAACGGTAGCCAACGTGGAAGCGATACACAGGTACGTCCATTTTATATTTGTGTCCTGTTTTATTATTTCACAAACCGATAATTCCATAAAATTTAATTGCAATCATAATGCGGTGTTGAAAAGTCATAGTTTGAGTGACGCGTTTTAAATTCAGTAACTATAAATAAATTAAAACACTCAAACAATTTATTGCCACTACTGATTTTTTCTTTATTTTCAATCAATGAAAGTGGCTTGCTCAAAATTTAATGCAAATAAAGCTTTTTTTCGGTTTCATTTTTATTATATATTTTTTTATGCTACAAACGGTAGCCAACGTGGAAGCGATATACAGGTACGTCCATTTTATATTTGTGTCGTGTTTTATTATTTCACAAACCGATAATTCCATAAAATTTAATTGCAATCATAATGCGGTGTTGAAAAGTCATAGTTTGAGTGACGCGTTTTAAATTCAGTAACTATAAATAAATTAAAACACTCAAACAATTTATTGCCACTACTGATTTTTTCTTTAATTTCAATCAATGAAAGTGGCTTGCTCAAAATTTAATGCAAATAAAGCTTTTTTTCGGTTTCATTTTTATTATATATTTTTTTTATGCTACAAACGGTAGCCAACGTGGAAGCGATACACAGGTACGTCCATTTTATATTTGTGTCCTGTTTTATTATTTCACAAACCGATAATTCCATAAAATTTAATTGCAATCATAATGCGGTGTTGAAAAGTCATAGTTTGAGTGACGCGTTTTAAATTCAGTAACTATAAATAAATTAAAACACTCAAACAATTTATTGCCACTACTGATTTTTTCTTTATTTTCAATCAATGAAAGTGGCTTGCTCAAAATTTAATGCAAATAAAGCTTTTTTTCGGTTTCATTTTTATTATATATTTTTTTATGCTACAAACGGTAGCCAACGTGGAAGCGATACACAGGTACGTCCATTTTATATTTGTGTCGTGTTTTCTTATTTCACAAACCGATAATTCCATAAAATTTAATTGCAATCATAATGCGGTGTTGAAAAGTCATAGTTTGAGTGACGCGTTTTAAATTCAGTAACTATAAATAAAATAAAACACTCAAACAATTTATTGCCACGTACTGATTTTTTCTTTATTTTCAATCAATGAAAGTGGCTTGCTCAAAATTTAATGCAAATAAAGATTTCTTTCGGTTTCATTTTTATTATATATTTTTTTATGCTACAAACGGTAGCCAACGTGGAAGCGATACACAGGTACGTCCATTTTATATTTGTGTCGTGTTTTCTTATTTCACAAACCGATAATTCCATAAAATTTAATTGCAATCATAATGCGGTGTTGAAAAGTCATAGTTTGAGTGACGCGTTTTAAATTCAGTAACTATAAATAAATTAAAACACTCAAACAATTTATTGCCACTACTGATTTTTTCTTTAATTTCAATCAATGAAAGTGGCTTGCTCAAAATTTAATGCAAATAAAGCTTTTTTTCGGTTTCATTTTTATTATATATTTTTTTTATGCTACAAACGGTAGCCAACGTGGAAGCGATACACAGGTACGTCCATTTTATATTTGTGTCGTGTTTTCTTATTTCACAAACCGATAATTCCATAAAATTTAATTGCAATCATAATGCGGTGTTGAAAAGTTATAGTTTGAGTGACGCGTTTTAAATTCAGTAACATTAAATAAAATAAAACACTCAAACAATTTATTGCCACGTACTGATTTTTTCTTTATTTTCAATCAATGAAAGTGGCTTGCTCAAAATTTAATGCAAATAAAGATTTCTTTCGGTTTCATTTTTATTATATATTTTTTTTATGCTACAAACGGTAGCCAACGTGGAAGCGATACACAGGTACGTCCATTTTATATTTGTGTCGTGTTTTCTTATTTCACAAACCGATAATTCCATAAAATTTAATTGCAATCATAATGCGGTGTTGAAAAGTCATAGTTTGAGTGACGCGTTTTAAATTCAGTAACTATAAATAAATTAAAACACTCAAACAATTTATTGCCACTACTGATTTTTTCTTTAATTTCAATCAATGAAAGTGGCTTGCTCAAAATTTAATGCAAATAAAGCTTTTTTTCGGTTTCATTTTTATTATATATTTTTTTTATGCTACAAACGGTAGCCAACGTGGAAGCGATACACAGGTACGTCCATTTTATATTTGTGTCGTGTTTTCTTATTTCACAAACCGATAATTCCATAAAATTTAATTGCAATCATAATGCGGTGTTGAAAAGTCATAGTTTGAGTGACGCGTTTTAAATTCAGTAACTATAAATAAATTAAAACACTCAAACAATTTATTGCCACTACTGATTTTTTCTTTAATTTCAATCAATGAAAGTGGCTTGCTCAAAATTTAATGCAAATAAA
The DNA here is from genome assembly GCF_031307605.1 of Tribolium castaneum. Taxonomy (NCBI): domain Eukaryota; kingdom Metazoa; phylum Arthropoda; class Insecta; order Coleoptera; family Tenebrionidae; genus Tribolium; species Tribolium castaneum. The sequence continues at coordinate 3,888,295 of NC_087399.1, read as the reverse complement.
GCTTTTTTTCGGTTTCATTTTTATTATATATTTTTTTATGCTACAAACGGTAGCCAACGTGGAAGCGATACACAGGTACGTCCATTTTATATTTGTGTCGTGTTTTCTTATTTCACAAACCGATAATTCCATAAAATTTAATTGCAATCATAATGCGGTGTTGAAAAGTCATAGTTTGAGTGACGCGTTTTAAATTCAGTAACTATAAATAAATTAAAACACTCAAACAATTTATTGCCACTACTGATTTTTTCTTTAATTTCAATCAATGAAAGTGGCTTGCTCAAAATTTAATGCAAATAAAGCTTTTTTTCGGTTTCATTTTTATTATATATTTTTTTTATGCTACAAACGGTAGCCAACGTGGAAGCGATACACAGGTACGTCCATTTTATATTTGTGTCGTGTTTTCTTATTTCACAAACCGATAATTCCATAAAATTTAATTGCAATCATAATGCGGTGTTGAAAAGTCATAGTTTGAGTGACGCGTTTTAAATTCAGTAACTATAAATAAATTAAAACACTCAAACAATTTATTGCCACTACTGATTTTTTCTTTAATTTCAATCAATGAAAGTGGCTTGCTCAAAATTTAATGCAAATAAAGCTTTTTTTCGGTTTCATTTTTATTATATATTTTTTTTATGCTACAAACGGTAGCCAACGTGGAAGCGATACACAGGTACGTCCATTTTATATTTGTGTCGTGTTTTCTTATTTCACAAACCGATAATTCCATAAAATTTAATTGCAATCATAATGCGGTGTTGAAAAGTTATAGTTTGAGTGACGCGTTTTAAATTCAGTAACATTAAATAAAATAAAACACTCAAACAATTTATTGCCACGTACTGATTTTGACTTTAATTTCAATCAATGAAAGTGGCTTGCTCAAAATTTAATGCAAATAAAGCTTTTTTTTGGTTTCATTTTTATTATATATTTTTTTTATGCTACAAACGGTAGCCAACGTGGAAGCGATATGAAGGTATTGAATTTGATTTGAATTTGAATTGCCACATATTGAAACGTATTGTGTATTTTTTATTTTGTTTAATATTGACAAACGTTGCTTGTTGTAACTTTCATGCAAATAAAGATTTTTATTGGTGTTGTTTTAAATTTTTAAATGTCTTGCTACAAACAGTAGCCAACGCAGAAGCCATATGAAGGTAGGTGCATTTTTTTGCGTTTATCTTGTGATGTGTTGAATTTAATAGCTTGTGTGCCATATATTATACCGTATTGTGTATCCTTTATTCTGTATAATATTTATTAAATTCGCTTGTTGTAACTTTCCTACAAATTAATTTTTTTGTTGGTTGTGTTTTTAATTATTTTTTAGGTTTTGCTACAAATGGTAGCAGATGCAGTACAAAAGGTAAGAGCATTTATTGAACGCCAAGTGAAAAAGCTTTGATTTTTGTGTACTATTTTTTCATTTCACAAACCAATAATTCCTTTATTCACCTCATTTTCAAATAATCATTGTTTACCTCATCCTTATATCCTTTTTTCCTGGCAAGAATGCTCTAAACCTCCACGTGGTTCTTGCCGGACAAATTAGTTATTGACTAATTAATTATTGACAAATTAGTTATTGACTAATTTGACCAATTAGAGCAATCCTTAAATATAACATTGTTGATTGTTTTTTACAGCCGTAAAATTATGTCGCTTGTTGTAATTTTCATGCAAATAAAGATTTTTTTATTGGTGTTGTTTTTAATTTTTTTTAATGCAACAAACGGTAGCCAACGTGGAAGCGATATAAAGGTAGGTGTATTTTATTGCTGTGTCGTATTTATTTATTTCTCAAACCAATAATTTCATAAAACTTAATTGCAATTAAAATCTTTAAATGCGGTGTTGAAAAGTCATAGTTTGAATGACGCGTTTTAAATTCAGTAACTATAAATAAAATAAAACACTCAAACAATTTATTGCCACGTACTGATTTTGACTTTAATTTCAATCAATGAAAGTGGCTTGCTCAAAATTTAATGCAAATAAAGCTTTTTTTCGGTTTCATTTTTATTATATATTTTTTTTATGCTACAAACGGTAGCCAACGTGGAAGCGATACACAGGTACGTCCATTTTATATTTGTGTCGTGTTTTCTTATTTCACAAACCGATAATTCCATAAAATTTAATTGCAATCATAATGCGGTGTTGAAAAGTCATAGTTTGAGTGACGCGTTTTAAATTCAGTTACATTAAATAAAATAAAACACTCAAACAATTTATTGCCACGTACTGATTTTGACTTTAATTTCAATCAATGAAAGTGGCTTGCTCAAAATTTAATGCAAATAAAGCTTTTTTTCGGTTTCATTTTTATTATATATTTTTTTTATGCTACAAACGGTAGCCAACGTGGAAGCGATACACAGGTACGTCCATTTTATATTTGTGTCGTGTTTTCTTATTTCACAAACCGATAATTCCATAAAATTTAATTGCAATCATAATGCGGTGTTGAAAAGTCATAGTTTGAGTGACGCGTTTTAAATTCAGTTACATTAAATAAAATAAAACACTCAAACAATTTATTGCCACGTACTGATTTTGACTTTAATTTCAATCAATGAAAGTGGCTTGCTCAAAATTTAATGCAAATAAAGCTTTTTTCGGTTTCATTTTTATTATATATTTTTTTTATGCTACAAACGGTAGCCAACGTGGAAGCGATACACAGGTACGTCCATTTTATATTTGTGTCGTGTTTTCTTATTTCACAAACCGATAATTCCATAAAATTTAATTGCAATCATAATGCGGTGTTGAAAAGTCATAGTTTGAGTGACGCGTTTTAAATTCAGTAACTATAAATAAAATAAAACACTCAAACAATTTATTGCCACGTACTGATTTTTTCTTTATTTTCAATCAATGAAAGTGGCTTGCTCAAAATTTAATGCAAATAAAGCTTTTTTTCGGTTTCATTTTTATTATATATTTTTTTATGCTACAAACGGTAGCCAACGTGGAAGCGATACACAGGTACGTCCATTTTATATTTGTGTCGTGTTTTCTTATTTCACAAACCGATAATTCCATAAAATTTAATTGCAATCATAATGCGGTGTTGAAAAGTCATAGTTTGAGTGACGCGTTTTAAATTCAGTAACTATAAATAAATTAAAACACTCAAACAATTTATTGCCACTACTGATTTTTTCTTTAATTTCAATCAATGAAAGTGGCTTGCTCAAAATTTAATGCAAATAAAGCTTTTTTTCGGTTTCATTTTTATTATATATTTTTTTATGCTACAAACGGTAGCCAACGTGGAAGCGATACACAGGTACGTCCATTTTATATTTGTGTCGTGTTTTCTTATTTCACAAACCGATAATTCCATAAAATTTAATTGCAATCATAATGCGGTGTTGAAAAGTCATAGTTTGAGTGACGCGTTTTAAATTCAGTAACATTAAATAAAATAAAACACTCAAACAATTTATTGCCACGTACTGATTTTTTCTTTATTTTCAATCAATGAAAGTGGCTTGCTCAAAATTTAATGCAAATAAAGCTTTTTTTCGGTTTCATTTTTATTATATATTTTTTTATGCTACAAACGGTAGCCAACGTGGAAGCGATATACAGGTACGTCCATTTTATATTTGTGTCGTGTTTTATTATTTCACAAACCGATAATTCCATAAAATTTAATTGCAATCATAATGCGGTGTTGAAAAGTCATAGTTTGAGTGACGCGTTTTAAATTCAGTAACTATAAATAAAATAAAACACTCAAACAATTTATTGCCACGTACTGATTTTTTCTTTATTTTCAATCAATGAAAGTGGCTTGCTCAAAATTTAATGCAAATAAAGCTTTTTTTCGGTTTCATTTTTATTATATATTTTTTTATGCTACAAACGGTAGCCAACGTGGAAGCGATACACAGGTACGTCCATTTTATATTTGTGTCGTGTTTTATTATTTCACAAACCGATAATTCCATAAAATTTAATTGCAATCATAATGCGGTGTTGAAAAGTCATAGTTTGAGTGACGCGTTTTAAATTCAGTAACTATAAATAAAATAAAACACTCAAACAATTTATTGCCACGTACTGATTTTTTCTTTATTTTCAATCAATGAAAGTGGCTTGCTCAAAATTTAATGCAAATAAAGCTTTTTTTCGGTTTCATTTTTATTATATATTTTTTTATGCTACAAACGGTAGCCAACGTGGAAGCGATACACAGGTACGTCCATTTTATATTTGTGTCGTGTTTTATTATTTCACAAACCGATAATTCCATAAAATTTAATTGCAATCATAATGCGGTGTTGAAAAGTCATAGTTTGAGTGACGCGTTTTAAATTCAGTAACTATAAATAAAATAAAACACTCAAACAATTTATTGCCACGTACTGATTTTTTCTTTATTTTCAATCAATGAAAGTGGCTTGCTCAAAATTTAATGCAAATAAAGCTTTTTTTCGGTTTCATTTTTATTATATATTTTTTTATGCTACAAACGGTAGCCAACGTGGAAGCGATACACAGGTACGTCCATTTTATATTTGTGTCGTGTTTTATTATTTCACAAACCGATAATTCCATAAAATTTAATTGCAATCATAATGCGGTGTTGAAAAGTCATAGTTTGAGTGACGCGTTTTAAATTCAGTAACTATAAATAAATTAAAACACTCAAACAATTTATTGCCACTACTGATTTTTTCTTTAATTTCAATCAATGAAAGTGGCTTGCTCAAAATTTAATGCAAATAAAGCTTTTTTTTTTTGGTTTCATTTTTATTATATTCTTTTATGCTACAAACGGTAGCCAACGTGGAAGCGATACACAGGTACGTCCATTTTATATTTGTGTCGTGTTTTCTTATTTCACAAACCGATAATTCCATAAAATTTAATTGCAATCATAATGCGGTGTTGAAAAGTTATAGTTTGAGTGACGCGTTTTAAATTCAGTAACATTAAATAAAATAAAACACTCAAACAATTTATTGCCACGTACTGATTTTGACTTTAATTTCAATCAATGAAAGTGGCTTGCTCAAAATTTAATGCAAATAAAGCTTTTTTTTGGTTTCATTTTTATTATATATTTTTGTTATGCTACAAACGGTAGCCAACGTGGAAGCGATACACAGGTACGTCCATTTTATATTTGTGTCGTGTTTTATTATTTCTCAAACCAATAATTTCATAAAACTTAATTGCAATTAAAATCTTTAAATGCGGTGTTGAAAAGTCATAGTTTGAATGACGCGTTTTAAATTCAGTAACTATAAATAAATTAAAACACTCAAACAATTTATTGCCACTACTGATTTTTTCTTTAATTTCAATCAATGAAAGTGGCTTGCTCAAAATTTAATGCAAATAAAGCTTTTTTTCGGTTTCATTTTTATTATATATTTTTGTTATGCTACAAACGGTAGCCAACGTGGAAGCGATACACAGGTACGTCCATTTTATATTTGTGTCGTGTTTTATTATTTCTCAAACCAATAATTTCATAAAACTTAATTGCAATTAAAATCTTTAAATGCGGTGTTGAAAAGTCATAGTTTGAATGACGCGTTTTAAATTCAGTAACTATAAATAAATTAAAACACTCAAACAATTTATTGCCACTACTGATTTTTTCTTTAATTTCAATCAATGAAAGTGGCTTGCTCAAAATTTAATGCAAATAAAGCTTTTTTTTTTTGGTTTCATTTTTATTATATTCTTTTATGCTACAAACGGTAGCCAACGTGGAAGCGATACACAGGTACGTCCATTTTATATTTGTGTCGTGTTTTCTTATTTCACAAACCGATAATTCCATAAAATTTAATTGCAATCATAATGCGGTGTTGAAAAGTTATAGTTTGAGTGACGCGTTTTAAATTCAGTAACATTAAATAAAATAAAACACTCAAACAATTTATTGCCACGTACTGATTTTGACTTTAATTTCAATCAATGAAAGTGGCTTGCTCAAAATTTAATGCAAATAAAGCTTTTTTTTGGTTTCATTTTTATTATATATTTTTGTTATGCTACAAACGGTAGCCAACGTGGAAGCGATATGAAGGTATTGAATTTGATTTGAATTTGAATTGCCACATATTGAAACGTATTGTGTATTTTTTATTTTGTTTAATATTGACAAACGTTGCTTGTTGTAACTTTCATGCAAATAAAGATTTTTATTGGTGTTGTTTTAAATTTTTAAATGTCTTGCTACAAACAGTAGCCAACGCAGAAGCCATATGAAGGTAGGTGCATTTTTTTGCGTTTATCTTGTGATGTGTTGAATTTAATAGCTTGTGTGCCATATATTATACCGTATTGTGTATCCTTTATTCTGTATAATATTTATTAAATTCGCTTGTTGTAACTTTCCTACAAATTAATTTTTTTGTTGGTTGTGTTTTTAATTATTTTTTAGGTTTTGCTACAAATGGTAGCAGATGCAGTACAAAAGGTAAGAGCATTTATTGAACGCCAAGTGAAAAAGCTTTGATTTTTGTGTACTATTTTTTCATTTCACAAACCAATAATTCCTTTATTCACCTCATTTTCAAATAATCATTGTTTACCTCATCCTTATATCCTTTTTTCCTGGCAAGAATGCTCTAAACCTCCACGTGGTTCTTGCCGGACAAATTAGTTATTGACTAATTAATTATTGACAAATTAGTTATTGACTAATTTGACCAATTAGAGCAATCCTTAAATATAACATTGTTGATTGTTTTTTACAGCCGTAAAATTATGTCGCTTGTTGTAATTTTCATGCAAATAAAGATTTTTTTATTGGTGTTGTTTTTAATTTTTTTTAATGCAACAAACGGTAGCCAACGTGGAAGCGATATAAAGGTAGGTGTATTTTATTGCTGTGTCGTATTTATTTATTTCTCAAACCAATAATTTCATAAAACTTAATTGCAATTAAAATCTTTAAATGCGGTGTTGAAAAGTCATAGTTTGAATGACGCGTTTTAAATTCAGTAACTATAAATAAAATAAAACACTCAAACAATTTATTGCCACGTACTGATTTTGACTTTAATTTCAATCAATGAAAGTGGCTTGTTCAAAATTTAATGCAAATAAAGCTTTTTTCGGTTTCATTTTTATTATATATTTTTTTTATGCTACAAACGGTAGCCAACGTGGAAGCGATACACAGGTACGTCCATTTTATATTTGTGTCGTGTTTTCTTATTTCACAAACCGATAATTCCATAAAATTTAATTGCAATCATAATGCGGTGTTGAAAAGTCATAGTTTGAGTGACGCGTTTTAAATTCAGTAACTATAAATAAAATAAAACACTCAAACAATTTATTGCCACGTACTGATTTTGACGTTAATTTCAATCGATGAAAGTGGCTTGCTCAAAATTTAATGCAAATAAAGCTTTTTTTCGGTTTCATTTTTATTATATATTTTTTTATGCTACAAACGGTAGCCAACGTGGAAGCGATACACAGGTACGTCCATTTTATATTTGTGTCGTATTTTTTTATTTCACAAACCAATATTTCCTTAAAATTTAATTGCAATCATAATGTTGTGTACACCGGCTCTAAATGCGGTGTTGAAAAGTCATAGTTTGGGTGACGCTTTTAAATTCAGTAACTATAAATAAAATAAAACACTCAAACAATTTATTGCCACGTACTGATTTTTTCTTTAATTTCAATCAATGAAAGTGGCTTGCTCAAAATTTAATGCAAATAAAGCTTTTTTTCGGTTTCATTTTTATTATATATTTTTTTTATGCTACAAACGGTAGCCAACGTGGAAGCGATACACAGGTACGTCCATTTTATATTTGTGTCGTGTTTTCTTATTTCACAAACCGATAATTCCATAAAATTTAATTGCAATCATAATGCGGTGTTGAAAAGTTATAGTTTGAGTGACGCGTTTTAAATTCAGTAACTATAAATAAAATAAAACACTCAAACAATTTATTGCCACGTACTGATTTTTTCTTTATTTTCAATCAATGAAAGTGGCTTGCTCAAAATTTAATGCAAATAAAGCTTTTTTTTTTTGGTTTCATTTTTATTATATTCTTTTATGCTACAAACGGTAGCCAACGTGGAAGCGATACACAGGTACGTCCATTTTATATTTGTGTCGTGTTTTCTTATTTCACAAACCGATAATTCCATAAAATTTAATTGCAATCATAATGCGGTGTTGAAAAGTTATAGTTTGAGTGACGCGTTTTAAATTCAGTAACATAAAATAAAATAAAACACTCAAACAATTTATTGCCACGTACTGATTTTGACTTTAATTTCAATCAATGAAAGTGGCTTGCTCAAAATTTAATGCAAATAAAGCTTTTTTTCGGTTTCATTTTTATTATATATATTTTTTTATGCTACAAACGGTAGCCAACGTGGAAGCGATACACAGGTACGTCCATTTTATATTTGTGTCGTGTTTTCTTATTTCACAAACCGATAATTCCATAAAATTTAATTGCAATCATAATGCGGTGTTGAAAAGTTATAGTTTGAGTGACGCGTTTTAAATTCAGTAACATAAAATAAAATAAAACACTCAAACAATTTATTGCCACGTACTGATTTTGACTTTAATTTCAATCAATGAAAGTGGCTTGCTCAAAATTTATTGCAAATAAAGCTTTTTTTCGGTTTCATTTTTATTATATATTTTTTTTATGCTACAAACGGTAGCCAACGTGGAAGCGATACCCAGGTACGTCCATTTTATATTTGTGTCGTATTTTTTTATTTCACAAACCAATATTTCCTTAAAATTTAATTGCAATCATAATGTTGTGTACACCGGCTTTAAATGCTGTGTTGAAAAGTCATAGTTTGGGTGACGCTTTTAAATTCAGTAACATAAAATAAAATAAAACACTCAAACAATTTATTGCCACGTACTGATTTTTTCTTTAATTTCAATCAATGAAAGTGGCTTGCTCAAAATTTAATGCAAATAAAGCTTTTTTTTTTTGGTTTCATTTTTATTATATTCTTTTATGCTACAAACGGTAGCCAACGTGGAAGCGATACACAGGTACGTCCATTTTATATTTGTGTCGTATTTTTTTATTTCACAAACCGATAATTCCATAAAATTTAATTGCAATTATAATGTTGTGTACACCGGCTCTAAATGCTGTGTTGAAAAGTCATAGTTTGAATGACGCGTTTTAAATTCAGTAACATTATATAAAATAAAACACTCAAACAATTTATTGCCACGTACTGATTTTTTCTTTAATTTCAATCGATGAAAGTTGCTTGCTCTAAATTTAATTCAAATAACGATTTTTTATTGGTGTTGTTTTTATTTTTTTAAATGTCTTGCTACAAACAGTAGCCAACGCAGAAGCTATGGGTACGAAGCTAGGTTTATTTTATTTTAGTGTTGTATTTTTTATTTCACAAACCAATAATTCCTTTATTCCCTTCATTTTCCAATAATTATTGTTTACCTCATCCTTATTTCCCCTTTTCCTGGCAAGAATGCTCTAAACCTCCACGTGGTTCTTGCTGGACACATTAGTTATTACCTAATTTGACCAATTAGAGCAATCCTTAAATATAATAGATGTTGCTAATAGTTTTTTACAGCCGTAAAATTATGTCGCTTGTTGTAATTTTCATGCAAATAAAGATTTTTTAATGGTGTTGTTTTTAATTTCTTTTTAATGTTTTGCTACAAACAGTAGCCAACGCAGAAGCCATATAAAGGTAGGTGCATATTTATCTTGTGAGGTGTTGAATTTATTAGTTTGTGTTTATTGTGAATTCTTTATTTTATAAGGTCCTAAAGGGTCTTTGTCCGAACATGATTTTTTTTTACAGTCGAAAGCCCTATTGAAGGGCTTAATCTCCTGCAAAAATTAAGAAAATTGCAGAATATATAGGGGGTGAAAAAAAGAAGTTTGCATTGCTTGAATATGAGAATAAAAAATGCAGAAATTAAATGAATGGTCAGGAGATGTTCTACAAATGTGATATGGAAGTCAGCGTAACAGCTTATTGATGTTTTTATAATGATTTGCGATTATTTGAATAATTTTCCTGGTGTGAACTTGGCTGTAGAAAACGAGAATGGTGGGGAGAGAATTTGTGCTAGCTCCAAGCGCGCAGCAATTGTCTGGTCGACTGTAATTTTCATGGTTCATGGTCTTTACCGACATCTTGTTTTGTTTCATTGCTTTGGACAGTGTCACTCGATCGGGGACACAAATCAGTTTCCCGGGGCAGGAAATTCAAAGCAGATGTACTTAATTCACATGTTTTAAACTCGTAAATTTTTCAATTAACGTTTCATTTAAAAATTCAAAACTTTTATTTGGGTAATTAATATGCATGATGTTGGTATGCTGGCCGTCAATTTGACAGAAATGTCATCGGTGTCAAAAGTTTATTTTGGATCTTCGTTTTATTTTATTGAGTAATAAAGTTCGAACGTAATTGTTTAATAAAATGCCGGCTTTACCCCAAATACGAAATCTCAATTTAAAAGTAAGTACAAAATGCGTTTCTGTCAATTTTTATTTCGTTACATTTTAGGTGATATTTTTATCACACTTTGTTTTTATCGCCCTCAGTTCGATGGGTTTTTGGAGCACTTCGGCTTACTTATTTTACAATTTCTTTTTTATTATTTTCCTGGTCTGGAGTCTGATTCAGCCACAAAACGAGGAACCTTTGCAATTGGTAGCAGCATGAATCATCACTGAATTTTAATGAAATTAATTTTTCTAGGCCATTGTTGTAAACGGAGTTTCAATATTTTTAGACATTTTATTGCTAGTAATGTCTTACCCGAGCGATGGTAAGGCACACTTTTGTGTGTTCTAATTATACTAAATTGTTTTTTTAGCACATTCGGCACGAGAAAAGTTTTCAGCTGCAATGTGCATCCTACACTTAATTGTGCGACCTTTTAGTACCATTGTCTTGATTAAAAACCTTGAAGAAAGAACGGGATCCAACGGTTTGGAATACTGACACGCAAAACCAAAGAATGTTACAATTTTTTGCAGGGGCGTTATCAGGTTTATTCGGGGAAGCTCCGCAACAATCAAGTTACGAAGACATCGATCGAAATGCCCCGCACACATCACAAGCAGCAAGTTACGACTTTTCAACTGCTCAACAAATCTAACGGCTAGTTTCCCCAAACCTAATAATATGAGTCACCAATATTTACTTATCGTTTCGTTTAATGTGTGTATCATATCGTAAATAATTCGTAATTTGTACAATAATAAACTTGTTATTTCAAAATCGATTGTTTGTTTTGACGTGTGTATCGCGTCGATAAAACAGAAATCTGCCGTGTTTATATCTCTCAGCTGGTCAATGTTATTTGGAGTTATATCAGCTGCTTCATTAATGTGTGATTAGCAAATAAAAACTAGTTCAATATTGTGTGCAATCGTGGTAAAAATGAAAAGTCCTCCGTCGCTATACGCAATTTGTGTCAAAGCAGCTGTCAAAGATTGTGTTACAGTTTGTAAATTTTGCAAAAAAGAGTTCAGATCTTTGCCTGATAATGTCCTCTTTGATTTTTATTACACAGTAAGTATGCGCTTTATCGAAACTCCATTAAACACTTGGCTCACTCTAGATGTTCACTGAAAAGCGGGCGTGCCTTCTCGCCGTCGAATTCAGTGAACTGGAAGTCTTTATTCGAATGCTTAACGTTAAACACAAACGCGTCAAGTTGCTGAAGAGTTTTCAAGGCTTAATTAATCACGGATCGAACGTTCCTGACGAACTAATCCAGGACTTTTCAAATTACTTGCAAAAGGAGCCCTTGCGGGCGATAAGTGTAGGCATACACGTGGGCAGCTTCTTCAACGAAGGGGGCTGGTATGACTACAGCATTAAGATACTGACACTAACAGAGGACTTGTGCAAGGAACAGGACGAAAGCGTCGAGATCCTGAAGAAATGCCTCGAGTGCTATCACAAGTATTTCCCCGATTTGTGTTTTCTAAACTCAGTTAGCATTTTAGGCGAATTTACGCGGAGACCATTTACTGCGAGTTCAAAGCGGCCGAAAACACGTTCAATTCCGCGCAAAAAGTAATAAAACAGTTGGAAAAATTGGACGCTTTACCTAATCTAGCTGGCCTCTATGCGAATTTCTCAACGCTGTACTTTCATCGTAGCGAATATGATGAGGTAACACCGCCGTCTTCGTGACGTGTTGGCGCATTTCACTAATTTTCTCACGTTTCCAGTCGTTTGCGTGGTCTAAAAAAGCACTAGTCTTACTTAATAACAAACTTCCCTCAAGGTAACACGTTGTTTACCTGCAGCTCACGTATTAATAATTTCGCTGTAGAATCATCATTGAGGTGCTGAGACAGGCGTCAAGAGCTTGCGTCGTCAAACGGCGCTTCAATCAAGCGGGCCTTCTGATAAGACAAGCGGTTAACTTGGCGCAAGAAATTTACGAGCGTGACGGCCACCCCCATTTCTCGGACACGCTGCTTGATTACGGCTTTTATTTACTCAATTTTGACTCAATCCAAGAGAGCGTCAAGGTGTACGAACGGTCTCTGCAAATCAGAATGGACGTTTTCGAGAAAAATAATATACACCTGGCTCTCGCACACGAAGACATGGCCTACGCTCTCTACGTCAACGAGTACAGCTCGGGGAGGTTCTATGCCGCAAGGTAATAGATTTACTCACCTTTTTTAGCCACAAATGTTCAATTTCACTCGTTTTTACAACTCGTTAAAAATTTGAAACATGGCTGACGTAGGGGTACCAACCCCCCAAAAAACAATTTCACGCCACCTTAGATTATGATTTTTTTGCATGTTTTTAATGAAATTAACCACTATTTCGTGCCAATATTTAATAATACAGTTAATACAGTCAATGTTGGATTATTTTACTGAACATTCGGCAATGTTTGCGTAAAATTTGCAAAAATCATCAAATGACAATTTCACCAGTGGCGTAACATGGAGATAGGTTGACTAAATTTTTTTTCAAAGGGAAAATGCGGACCGTTCGATTCGCCTCATGGAGCGCATTCTCCCCAACAACCACTTAATGCTGGCGTCGGCCAAGCGCGTAAAGGCGCTCATTCTCGAAGAAATAGCGTTGGATATGCGCGAGGGCAACAACTCGCATTTGCAGGAGAAATACCTGAATGAGGCTGAAGAGCTGCACCGGACGGCGTTAGAACTGTCTGGCAAAGCCTTCGGCGAGAAAAACGTCCAAACGGCGAAGCATTACGGCAACTTGGGGCGCTTATACCAAAGTATGCGCCAGTACGAGCAAGCGGAGAAAATGCACTTGAAGGCGATTGCCATTAAGGAAGAGTTGCTCGGAAGCGCCGATTACGAGGTGGGGCTCAGTATCGGGCACCTGGCCTCGCTGTACAACTACCACATGAAGCGCCACCACGACGCCGAAAAGCTGTACATGCGCTCGATGGAGATAAACCTGAATTTGTTCGGGGAGACGTATTCAGGTTTGGAGTACGATTATCGGGGCTTGATCAACGTTTACTCGAAACTGTGTGATCAGTCCAACGTTGTTTTATATACTTTGAAAATGCGCGACTGGAGTTTGCTGCGGGCGCAGAGCAAACCGCCGGCTCATGTTGAAGAAATTTTACCGCTCAAGGAAATTATCGAAAAGTTCTCGCGTATGTGCTGAAGTCTAGTCACTAGTGTAAACGAAATTAAACAATGCTGCCAATCTGTTACTATTGTCCCATTTTTTTTATTGTTATGTTTTTATTTTTGCGACTCGGCAGAATTCGCTGCTTTAAAAATCTGTGATATAACTAGGACATTCCCGACGTGAATCTCACACTAAACGCATCGTGGTTTTTCAGTTGCATTACTACTTTTGACGTGCTTTTATTTCCAGTATTAAGTTTTGATCGGTGTTTTTAATCTTGGGACATGTTACTTCCGTAAGAGCAAAATATAAGGCTAATTGTAGATGGGGGGCGTAGCCACAGGCAGTTGAACACGTGGATGATTGTTATTGGGTGATATCGCACGCCGCCTCCTTGATTGTAAAGCTATGTTAGTGTCGCATTATTATATGACTTAGAATTAACTCATCATTGATTCTCATATTAATCATATTTTTATTTTGTTATTAGATTGTGATTCATATTTTTTACAACTAATTTTAGGAGTTATATCCTTTTGTTACGCAACAATTATATCGCCATTTTATCCCTTACTCGTTTTATTTCTACCATTTCGCACTAGTGGATATTCGGTCAAATGAAAACTGTCAAATTGACAGCTGACAATCATTTCAAAGACAAAAAGAGTGAATTTATCATGAAAATACTTATAAATCGGCCAAAATAAGGGTGTAAGTAAATAATTTACGCCCGTGGTTTTTATTTTTACGTGTTGTTACCACGTAGGGTTATAATGGATAAAATTCCGGGCCAAACAGGTTATCTGATACTAAACGAAGAAGGGGCTGTCCTATCATCGTCAGGTGACTTGGAAAACGATGAAAAGTCCGCTGTGATTATTATGGGACTGATCAACTTAACGTCGCATATTGATAGAGCTGCCTTTGAAGAAGGTTTCAAGAAGCTGTCAATCAATTATGATAAACACTGTTACATTATCTGCTTATCAAACCGAAAGGTATACGTCGTGAAGAAGACACTCGATTACGCCAACGGCATACCATAAGCTGAAAACATGGATATTATTTTATACTGCACCAGCATGAAATACATGCAAATGGTTATTTTATTTGGAGCCGTCTGCTTCTCGCTCTATCATTTGTATATTTTGTTAAATACGTGGGAATAAATGTTAAAAAAAACAAATCGTCTTTCTGTTATTAAAACCTGCAGTTTTTAAATGAAACTATTTATTCATAGAATAACTACGCTTAAACATAAATTAACATAAAAAAGCCTTACGTTATTTGATAAAAACTTAGTCTACCATCTGCTATAGTTATTTCTGTTAACATTATTACCGAACTGGTTATTGCCAAACCCGGGCTGACTCGGCCTCTGGGGCGGCCCTTGCGGGTTCTGTTGGCCGTAAATGGCATAATTCGGATACGTCACCTTGTTTTTATCAATCGGGTAGGCAACATTTGGCCGCGCTTGATATGGGTTTTGGGGGTAATTCACCCCAAACTGCATGTTAGGTCTATTTTGGTATCCCTGCTGCTGTCCCTGAAAGGGTCTCTCCTGCGGGCCCCCAAACCCCCCAAAACTGTTACTTTGCACCGGCTGAAAACTCTTAGGCGCGGCGCTCATTGGCGGGTTTACAGACGGTGCCATAGTGGCCTTTGTCATACTCTGTACACTGCCAACAATGTTGGCAAGACTGGCCATATTCACCGGAATACTATTCAGGGTTTTGGCCAAATCGGCCGAACTCACCGACAGACCTTGCCCCCCACCCAGCCCCAGCCCCAAGAGATTACCTTGCGCGACCTCGTTCTTGTTAATGTTACTCATGATGTTGGAGATTATGGCTTTGGTATCGTCCAGATTCAGGTCCTCTTTCTTCGACTCAAACTTCATGCTTTCCTCCACGATCTCGCGCTTCTTCTCCAGTTCCTTCTCTTTGACGTTCTTGGACGCGGCTTTGACCACGTCCTCGAAACTGTAATCCTCTTCGTCCGAATCAATCGGAAGTTTCACTTGCGTCTCTTCGAACTTTTTCGGTTCTTCTTCCGCTTCAAAGCGATTTTCCTCAACACTGGGGTTCACACTCCCCATGCGGTTGGAAAAGGGGCTTTCGCGCCCCATTTTCTTCTCTTCGGGGGGCTTTTCACGCGGTTGGCCCAGATTTACGAACTTTCGTAACCGCTCGACTCGATCCGGTTCACGCGCTTCCAACTTCTTCAAATAGTTGATCAAACTGTGCTGTTCTTCCGTCGATAAATCTTTGAAGTTTTGGAGGAGAGTTTGCAAATCGGAATCGGACAAACCCTCCATGTCTTTATTCGTCATTTTCTCGGGGCTTTTCGTCACGCGTTCGGCCACAACCGGTGCCGGGGGTTTAACAACTTCTTTCGGTGGTGTTTTCTCTTTGGAACTGCCAGCTTTGGAGATTTGTTCCAGGAAAGAGGCGGTGGTGATCGGTTTATTGGAATTTCGGGACGCTTCCGCCATTCCAACCACGGCATTTATCAACTGTTCGAGCTCGGCTTGGGTCACGTCAGTCTTGCCTTGCAGAATTAACGCATTGGCGATTTGTTTTGCAATCGCAGCCTTGTCGACTGTGCCAACACCTGGCACTTTAACGGGATCAACTTTCGGTTGATTCTTGGCTTTTTCTTTCTTGCGTTCGCCGGCGAGATGAATCAAACTCGCGGTTTTTTTAATTGCGTTTTTAAAGGCTTTTTCCTGAATGGGTTCGACTAAACCGGCCAACAGCTGGCCTTTTAATTTTTCTTTGACCGTTTCAAACATCACACAATTGATCTCATTATCGAGCAAATTCTCCGAACTATTAGCTTCGTTCTTCTCCATCGCCAGTGCTTGTGCTAACAAATCGATGACTTTGGGTCCCAATGACCCTAATTTCTCTTCAAGTGCTGTTAAAAGTCGCAGAACAGCAACGATATTAATTTCCCCATCGTCCTCTTCTTCAAGGACTGGGGCAACAGGAGGGGGCGTCAAGACAGGTTCTCTTGTAACGTCACGCATGACAGCTGGTGGTTTGTAGTAGCTAGGGATTTCGTTCCTGTAGGACTTCCGGTCGCGCTCCCACGGCAATTCACTGACGATTCTAATCCGTTCCCTTCGATAATCCTTGATCTTGTAATCCCGGTCCCAACTTCTCTCCCGTGACCGGTCTCTGGGACTTCGACTGTATTTATCCCGTCGTATTGAGCGTTCCCGACTCCTGTCCCTGGAGCCGTCCCGACTTTTGTCACGCGAAACCCGGGAACTACTCCTCACTGGTTCATCCTCCCATGGACTATGCGACCGTCGCGAACTCTTACTCTCATCATCTTTATCGATTATAATAACCTCGGGATCACTATCGGGCAAAGCTGAAGGTGGCACTGGTTTACTACTCATTGGACTGTTTTTATTCGGTTCGAATTTCTTTTTTCCGACGATTTTAAAACTAATGGGAGAGGGCTCTTCAGGAAGGCCTAGACGTTTCCGCAAAGCTTCTTTCTTCACTTTGACTTCTTCGTGGTGCAGCTCGATCATGCGTTTGTTCCAGAACTCGATCCATTCCGGTTTGAAATCATGAGTGGAGACGTCCTTGCCTTCAGCTTGGAGCTCCTTGTACCTCTTATTCCAGAATTTTTTCCACTCATCATTGTATTGGGGGTGTTTTTCGGGGTTCTTTTTATGGTTTTTCAAAACCCGCTCCATGTCGTTGTCTATGGCCTTGCATAATTTCTTGTACTCGTCCATTTTATCGGTTTTGTTTTTAACCGGTGGGTTTTCGGGCTTGGAGCGGCGATAATTCGTCTTTTCCCACGGCATAAGGCGCTCACTTCGGTCGTCTCGTCTGTAATAAGCTTCCTTCCTCGGGGGCGATCGCCTATCATATCTAAACAAAGATTCACGTAATTAAATACATTTCCCGTAGATAAATAACTCTGGGCCAATTTTTTTCAAAACGCTTTAAACACTAATTAGGCGATAATTTTGACTCAAACATGAAAAATTCACCTTCGGCTGTAGGGACTTCGGCTGCGGTTTCGGTACGGGGGCGACCTTGTCCTCGACCTGCGACTATACGACCGTTTTTTGGGGTCATCATAGTCGCTAAGATCGCTTGAAGAAACGCTCGAAACACTCGACAGTGACCTTCGGCGACTTCCGGCAGCAGCCGGTGGTGGATTAGCAACTCGAATTTTCTTGATCGGATTTGCGACAACAGGAGGTGACGGACTTTTCTTTTTCTGACTTGACTGTGGCAAATTTGCCTTATTATAAGAAAATTTATCGGTCTCGTCTGCAACCAAAAAAATTAATTTCCACCGAAAAAAAAACAAACCATGGGTTAGTACCATCATGGACTCGCGTCAGTTCGTCTTTATTGACCAATTCCTCGAACGTATGACCTGACAATTCGGAAAAGTGCCGACCTTTGGCTATCAGTTCTAAATAATGGACGGGGTCTTTCTCATACTTGTCTGCTTCCACTGGTAACGGTTTCAAACGGCCAAACTTTTTCTCAATTGCTTCGGCGATCTCGTGTAGGGCTATTTGCCAGTTTCTTTTATACTGTTTGGTCATATAAGGGGCCAGGGCCCGGTAACAAGTCGGAAAGTGTTTTTGCAAATACTGCAGTATGTGTTTGTAACTCGCAAGGTGCGTCAAAACGGTCCTCGGGTCGCCTTTTTTGTCGCACAAAATGCACAAATAAGTCGGTTCCTTGTTTGAGTCGTAATCGCGCAATTCTAGGAGGTATTCCAGAGCAACTAAGGGACCAACATTAAAGACATCCAACCGTTCCTTTAATAAATTTGTGTTATTATTGGACAGTTTTTTGGCAAAAAATTACTTGAATAAGAGCGACTCGTTCAATTTCTCCCTCAAATCCTGGAGGGACTGGCTCTCCGGGCGCTATCTGGATGGTGGGTGTTTCCTCCACGTCCTGCGATGACGTGAGCCTGTCTTGGTCTTGGTTTTGCTTCCCGAGGGCCAAGGAGTGGCGCTTTCCAGTCTCATGGTGGAAAACCCATCCCATGACTGGACAGGCGCAAGCATTGCAGTACCAATGTTCCGTCCCGTTGATGTATTTAAAGTCGAAAACGTTCCCATATTTTCCGTTCGGTAGAACAGTTTTCACGTTCAGCAAACGCTCGCGTTCCTTCTCCTGGAAAACAGGAGCATTACAATCTGGACTTGATTTTTGGACTCGGAACAATCAATAAAGACGCGTCATCGTAAAGAAATCAATTTATTTTACAGGAGAAAAGTTTACGTAATTAATTTTCATTTCTTTCGTATTTTCAACAAAGCTTGTTGAAAAAAATTAAAGAAATTTAATTTTTGGCACATGTTACACACACTAAATCATGGCGAAAGGCCACAATTTTTATGCATTCGTGAAAAGAACAACCACAGATCACCCACAAAATGTGTTTTGTTTAGAAAATTGTTCCAATGGAACGCTTCAAACTTTAAAAATACTTACCTGGAGTCTCAATTCTCAAAAGAAAAGACCGAAAACATTGTAAGAACAACAGTGTTACTACTTTTTACCTGTTTCGTCGATGCTGAAAAATTAACAAGAGGCTCATCTTCAGTGCCCGGAGCGATGGGTTCCATATCACAATTCACTAAACACTTCTTAACTAAATCACTTGTCTGTAAAAGAAAATTCAACATTCAATATTGGCCATTTAGTCGCAACAGTTTAATTTCGGTTAAGGAGAACTTACCGTAACATTTACAAATTTAAATTTGCCGCCACAAGCACAACACAAGACGACCTATCGATTGGTGTTGATATTTATTTGAAAAAAACCAATGAACCAGACACAAATTCGCAGTATTTATGCAATAATGTAGAGATAAATTAGGTAATTTTAGTGTAATAAAAGAAATTACGGAAAAAAAGACTAAACTATCGGTATCATGAGACACAGCTTATGGTCACAATAACCAGTAAAAACGATGCAATTCCTGATGTTTTGGACTTACCTACTGATTAGGAAGCTCAGAACCCACAAGGAGATTCAATTTTAATCAAATTAGAACATTTTTTCCAAGACAATTTTTCGTGGCTTGACATTTATTGGTGCACCACCAACCTACAAAAACTAATATCACTAGCGAGGAAAATAAAACAAGTTTTTATTAAAGAAATAATTATTTATTTAATTAATTTAGTATAATCACAGTGAAATTTCATTGAAATTATATCACCGGTCCTCAAAATCGCCTTATTGATGGGCACGGGCATCGGTGTTTGCAAATCTTCAACAATAATATTTTCAAAATTCGAATCAAAGGCTTTTATCCGGCATTTCACATCCGTGTTCTCGTGCATTTTTATTTCACAATCTCCGGCCCCTGTAACTGCAAAACAATCAACAAGTTTTTTCCCAAAAATAATTACCGCATAAACTTGAAAGCAGGTATAAGTACCGTTCCCGCAAAAACGCCATCGCTTCCTGCTTTACGGTATCGCAGTCTGGGGCGCCTGGAACCTTGTCTTGGGCCATTATCACAAAATTGGGCACTTTTTCGAAAATTGTAGGTTATGTGCGATTGGTAGCCGTGATTTTATTTATTAAACGTCAAAATAGCAGTGAAAATGGCGGCTCTTATCAACCACTCTGTTCGAAGATTTTTGCAAACTTCTGCCCGAAGGGCCGTTCAGGTCCAGGGGCCTTCGGCCGTTTCCGGTGGCCATGAAGGTAGTAAATTGCTGGGATAGTTTTTGCATGAATTCGTTTCGAGGTTAGGGTGGGTTACATAACATGTCCGGGTCGTTTCAGGGGGCTACAAGGTCTGGAGGAATATGACGTTCTTTGTGGCATTTCCAGCCATCGCTCTGTGCGCTGTGAACTGCTACCTGGCCCACTACAGTGGGCACCATGAGAGGCCACCTTTCGTCAAGTACGAGTATTTGAGGATCAGGACTAAGAGGTTCCCGTGGGGCGATGGCAACCACTCCTTGTTCCACAACCCACACACTAATGCTCTCCCTGATGGTTACGAGGATGAACATTAGAGAATAAATTTATAGTTACCAATTGTAATTCTTGCATTCTTAAATTAAATAAAGTAGTGGTTATAACAATTCGTGTTTTATTTGGGGAAAATCAATAACATTCACGTGTTTAAAACATCTATCAAGGAGACACAGGGGTGCTGTTCTCATCGCGTTAGCGTTATTGTGGTGTTGGTCAATAACTTTATTAGATCAATGTTTTGTTGCCGAGTTAATCAAAATGAGTCAAACATCAAGAACTGGCTTAATCGCAAGCCCCACTAAAAAAATATACAGGTCACAAAAAGTAAGTTTTCAGTGCTTTATGCCTAAATTAATTCATAACTAAGGTTTCAACAATTCAACTGCGAGCATTTGCACGCCCTGCACCCTTCGTCCTTAAGCCCTTTGCAGGACTTTACAACCCTTATCCGTACGGTTGTTCCCTTCTTTGCAACCACCCAACGGACAGCGAAGCAAAAGAATTACTAAAAAGAGTGAAAGACTCATGGGTAAAACAATAACCCCTAAAAACAGCCAAAACACACAATCTTTTAGGCCACTGAAGGCAAAAACTTGCTATTGACCGAAGAGATTGAAGCAATCAGAGCTGGATTCGAAAATTTCCAGCCTCTAGAAAAAAACGTAAAACACGTGCAAATAAACGCCCTTGATAGCGTTCCTGAGGAATTATTCAGACGTTACACAGAGACGGACTCGAGGCCTTTAACCCCCGCCCCCACATTAGCAAGCGCCGCAACCAGAGCCTCGGGATCTAGACGCTGTGTCACGCCAGACCCCGCCCCCACCAATCAAATTCGAGAAAAGACACTCCTCATTTTGGACTTGAGGCGGAGCCACAGCCAGGTAACGCCCCCCAAAGGTCAAATAAAACAATATTTAGCGTGGTGCTCCATTTAATTGTTACGAAAGAAATATTCTCATTCGTAATACCTTATATAAAATTGGAAATACTTTACATATATGTTGCGACTTTGTGCATAAAATAAAGCGCACTGTCTTTCATAAAGTAGCGATTAAGTAGGCGGGACGGAAGCAGTCTTTTTGATCAAATCGTAGTTTAAGCCCTCCCACCATTAATACTAATCTCTTCCTCTCCCAATAAAACGGTCGTTTCTGTAAACATTTTTCCTTTGACGCGGGCTTCAAGCTCCTCCCCTGTGTACGACAGGAGGGGCGAAATCTCCACCTCTGCGGAAACCACGCCCCCGGCTTTTTCAATATAAGTCCGATGCAAGGCTAGTAAATCCTGGCGTGCCGTGGAAGGGCAGTCTTTACCGACACTATCCATATTTTTCATTGCACTGAATTCACTTTTACGGGGCACTTCCCACGTCACGAACCGATCACTGAATGGGAAAACGTCGAAAATGAATTTTTCTATTTTAATTCCGTTGGGTTTTTCCGGTGTGACTGTTTGTCCGGTTTCGTCAACGAAAGGAATTTTTTTCTTAGCCACGTGTAACTTCAATTCGTGTTCGAATTCATCGCTGACCCTTTGTAGAAACACAGTTGTGAATAAATGGTTGCAAATGTTGCCAGCACTATAAACCAGATTCCCCTCCTCGTCACGCAAATGCGCCTTTTCTTCCGAAATTTCGCTGTATTCAACGACTTGGAACCGCCCTTTGATTTGGCACACCACGCCCACCGCTTCCGTTGGTCCCGCCTTTTTGACCACTTTGGCCGCGCAATCCCCACCCTTTTCAATAAAGTAGCCAATGAAAACCGGGTCGGCGACTTTGGTGAGGATGTTATCGACGCTGTGGGCGTGAATGTACTTCACGCCACGCCTCCGCATGTCGTCTAAAACACCGTTCACGTGCAACGCACGGTATATCCCGCCGTTTCCGTCCGGGGCTAAGGCAACTAGATTCGGGGCCTCTAGGATTATCTTCCCGTCGAAATCGAAACAGGGCAGTAGGCCCTGCTTGAACAAAACGACGTTTTGGGGGTCAAGGCCGAAGAAATTGTGCGATTTGAGGAATGTTTCAGTCATTTTATCAGTGGGGCCACTTGTCATGATATACCAAGTGACTTTGCCACCCTTCCCTGTGTGTTTCTTAGCCAAGTGTTGGACCCGTCTGATGCGTTCGGCCTGGATTTGGAAGATGGTTTTCCCGGAGGGCAAGCCGACCGAGTACATGCCCTTGGGGTACGTGACCCCCAGCCGGGTGCCTTGCCCCCCTGCCAGAAGCAGGACACCCACTTCACCGGCGCCGATCGCCTCCAACCCCCGTATTCTGTACCTTTCGAGCGTTTCACCGTCACAACCCTCCTCCGACTCGAACTGCGAATGCGGAATCGGCTTCATGTCTTCGGTGTCCGGAGCCACGTCAAGACAATTCTTCGCTCGTTCAAACAACCTGGCACTGGCGTCCAAATCCAAACCTTGCAAGTGTTGCAAGAAATTCTTTTTTTCCTCATCACTAAACTTGTAAAAAAACTGCAATAAGTGGCTCTGGTCCAGTTGTCTCAGTTTTCTTTCAATTTCATCGAAATTTGCCATCGTGTCACTGGGATTATTTCAAATAAAAGATAGCTGTCAAATTACTGTCAAACAAACGTCACAAACATGTGATTTTGACAGGAGACGCTGTCATGGCACGGGAGCTCTTCCTTGCAAGAACCGCCGATTATACGCATACAGCGCGTCCCCACACGGATTGGGAGCTTCGACGAAAGCGCCTCACCTAAAGCCAAGTCCCCGACCCACCTATTGACCCACCCGAACGCGTCAAGGTCATCGACCCCGAGCTCGGTCAAGGCCCTCAAAAAGAAAAACAAGGAAGTGGAGGAGCCCCCCATTAAGGAGAAACAAGAGGAAAAGAAGTCGGACGATGAAGAGGAGGCAGAGGACGAGTTTATCAAGCGCAGAGGGAAGAAAAGGCGCAAGAAGCGGGAAGGCTCTGGGGCACCGGCTTTCCAGACCTCAGTGGACCCGGAAACACAGGTGCGAGATAATTCATTAAACTAAAAGTGTAATAAAAAATTAGGTCGCTACGATTGGTCCCGACTCACACAACCCCAGTGCTCGCCCTTCTCTAGTCCCAGCTACTCCCGAAGAAACTCTAGAGGTTCCCGAATCGGGGAAAAGGTCCGCCAGGCCCTCAAAATGCTGGGATATTGACTCGTTCCTAGACGTCGAAATTTTGAAACAATTAAGGCGCGAGTTGGACGAGGAAGTTATTGATAATGAATTCAACCAGAAAGTAATAAAATAATCAGAGTTACGTAAGTAACGTGTTTACGTAATTTTGTAGCGACGAACGGCTCTACAAGAAGCGTTAAAAACCATCCCGAAGGACAAAATAAATTGCGAGGCCTTGATTAAGGTCCAAAACGAATTAAAATTGCCTCCTGTTAACACAGAACTTTGGCTGTCTCTACCGCGGGTTTTTTCGCGCTCTAGTGCCCGCTTTGAGCTGCCTCTGGACAGCAGAACGCTGGAAACCATGACACCGCTACAGTACATCCAAAACAATGTCAGTATCACGAGCCCTAGGAAACTGTTGTATAATTGCATTTTCAACAAGTTCAAAATCGACGAGCTTGAGGCGACCAGTGAAAGAAAGATTCGAGGAAAAGTACGTTTTTATTCAACTGTTACAAGCTTAATTATTGTACTGTAGGACATCCAGAGTGCGCTGAATTTGATGATGGGTAAAGCAATGACGCAGAAACAAGCGACGTACATTCGCGATTTGATTGGCTGGAGGGACGATGACGTCATGGATTTTAAAACGTTTTGCGGTTTGTGCGCCCTCTGTGAACGCCTATTGGCTCCTGAGTACTGTGCGCAGTTGCCAGACCGCAAGAGCGATCCTTGTCACGAAGTAATATCGCGTTGTTTTGTTTCGAGTAGTGTTTGCTTGTTTCAGATTGAAACCGCCGATTTTGAAGCGCTAACAAGGAAATTACATGGGAAAAAGGTGGACAAGAACTTGGTGGAGATCCTGCAAGGGATTAAGACTCGCTAGGATTTTTATTAACTTTTGAGTCTATAAACGTGACTTTAATGCAATATGTACAACATTGACATCTAATAACTTAAAACTAACTTAAAGAGGTAATCAATATCTAGCTTTTGTTTTAATTAAATAATCACTATACATCCACAATTACGCCGACCGAGGAGTCGGCACCGAGTTATTTTTCTTCTATCTGTGATACATGTTCCAATCTACTAAGTTATTTAGAATACCGTACTTTCAGTTTGTATTGAATTTTTCAATAGTACACATTCATCCATCGTAAATGAAATTGAAAAGTACTAACTCCCGTCCATGGTCCCACACAAATTTCCCAACAATTTCCTTGCTATCACTAAGAAATAAAATAATTACACTGAGATCTCAATTCCCGACACAGTTACTGAAGCGCCCTCTGTGTTCGTAATACCTCACTGTCACTAACATGTGTCAAAAATCGCAATGATTGTCGCTTCGTGGTCGCTTCAAGTCAGTGCAAGTTCACACAACAGCTGGGCTTTTGCCGAACCAAGGGCTCGCAGTTCGGGCAAAAGCTGGAAGATTACATAACTAACACTTACAAAGACTACGCTACGCTTGCACTGACTTATCCTTCAGTTCGAAACTGTCGAGAAGTTTGCATAAAAACCCAACAATACTGATTTGTTTGTCGTAAAAAGTGCTAAAAAATTATAAAAATTACAAAAGAGTGTCGCTGGGGCGCCGTGGATTTAAGTATGCGGCCGAGTGTGGAGCTGAAATCGGCGCCCTCTCGCGGCCAACTTTTATTACTAGACACGAAAACAACATTGCTGTCCTAAACATTGATGCTAGTGATTGTTCATCTCATTCCGATCGGAGTACCGCGCGGTCCGCAGGCTTGCCAACCGTTTATTAGCTATTTGGCACTGTTTATTGAATTCCGCGACTGCCAACCGGCGCGGTACCCTGATGGTGGCGGCAAGACCGACGAAACCTTTGCCATCTGGTTGAAGTTAAAAAAATCCGGATACAATGGCACAAACATCTAAATCACACGCTATACAAAAATGTACATGTTTTTCCACGCACAATTCAGGGCGCATCAGTCGTTTTTAAAATATGACCGGAGATTCGCGCTGTAGGCAGTGAAGTATTTTAAAAAGGACTGACGCTGCTCGACGACAGTTAACCTAGTAAAGGCCTAGCGCATATGAAAATAAAAATCATCAAAAAACACCTTTTTACACTTGAAGTTCCGCTCAAAAGAATCGAAGCATTTTGACATTGAGATGGAAGAAAATTCTTCTACATTTACGAGATGGAATCTCTCAACTGAACGTGACATACACTAGTTCACATGAAACTAAACCGAATTATTTACAAAAATGTACAAAATATTTGATTACTTCACGAAATTATAGAGTGCAGAACAAATCACAACTTAGTCCACACCACACAAAGGGTGTTTCACGTTTTATGTACTAGGTGAACTTAACTGTAATAAGAAACAAGCAAGTATTTACAGATAGTGCAGCTGGCATACAAGCTATTCTAGTGACTTATTAGCTTGGTGTTGGTACCAGTGAGACGAACATCTCTGTTCAGGAATATACAGTGTCGTTAAAAAAATCTGTAAAGCGCGACTACCCCGAGCTTGAACAAATTTTTCCAACTGAATAAATAAAAAGCAGAATCAAAAATAATAACGAAACTGTCCTGAAAATGCGCTTGAACAGCCCTCAAAAATGGTTTTGATTGTATTTTGTTATCCTGTGCTTGACTAGATTTGTGAAAATCGAGTGGAATGTGCGCTCCTTTTTTTCGCCACATTCCCAGAACAGCCTCAATAAATATATTCAAAAAAGGTGATAAACTACCGTTATAACAAGTACCTGCTCAAAGCAAAATCTAGTGGCATAAATAATATAAATAACAATAATACAATACACTTTGTCATGAATTTAAGTTATTACAAGACCGCAACGCATCTCAATATATAAATGTTGCGTCGATAAATAATCGGTTATTCCTCTTAACTGTATATTAAAACATAAAAAACCTAACAAATAAAATAGGGAGCAACAACAATAGTGCCTAAGACATTGCAAGAAACGATAAATCTTCGCGAAATGCTTGTAGCCCGCATCGGCTATTTCATTGCAGGACAAGGTTTGATCCTCCACAAATTTAGTTACCGTTTGTGTTACGATGTGCCGCTATTATCGCATTTTTATTGTTCGAGTCCGTCCCGTAGATCTTGCCGGCTTTCTTCGCCATCGACCCCAACAGCTCCTGAGACAACTTGTGAGCAGACTTCAGGGACGTAAGCCACTCTTTTAGGCCTATTTCGTCCTACAACAGAACATCCACGCTGAAATGTAACTGCGGTCGCTTTGAACGCGTCAAAAGTACGAGTTGATTAATTGCACGAAACAGGCGCATATCTCCTTCCTCTCATGTCATAATTGATTTAGTGATTTGTGCCGAAATAACTCGAGCAATTACAATTTGCAAAACACGCTAAAACGGTTCCTTTGTTCTTTGTTTATCCAATTCCCGGTTAAAAATATTATTTTTTAATTACTAGTGAAACGTACACACGGGCGATGAAAAGATGAATCGCGAATTACAATAAAAACACCGCAAATTGTACGTAAACAAACCGTCCATCGTTTATACATTTACAAGCTAAGTTCGGCGGAATGTTATCAAAGGTCGTGATCTGTTGTTTCATTCATCACAATGCCCGAATTTCGGGGTAAAGATAATATTAATTTAGCCACAAATCAAACTGCACCGTATCATACGTTTATTGTAACGAATTTGTTTAAAAACGCACTCGTAGTCAAATTCGAAACGAGGTTTATGTAAATGTTGACTCTGTTTTTCTGTTTTAATTTTCCTGTAATTTGCTTCGCTATTACCGAAATTGGATAAATGTAGCGTCACGAATAAATTAAATTGGAAAAACGTGGGTGTGTAATTGTTTATTACGAATTTACGGCCGTTTTCAAGTTAATTAAGTAAATATTAAACAATGGATATAATTAAATTATCAAATTTATGTAACAGAAGGTGTTAAAAGCCGAACTCATCGAATGTTCGAAAAATAATTTTAATTAAATGCCGAACAAACGAAATTGCCCACTCACAGCCACTCCGTGATTACGGACGGGACATAATTTTGTCATTCATTTTTTAAATAAATAAATAAATAAATAATAATAAACAGCCTTTTATTTTGCCCTTATTTCTAACAGGCACCTGCCCAATTAAAGGAAACCAAACGCAGACACTCAATTCATTTTTAAAGTGATTTGAGTGTGAAATAAGTAAAAAAAACTGTGAATATTCTCAAAAGAATAAAAACACACAATAGGTGATTAATCTTTTTCAAAATAATAGAAAGATAGTGAACGATTTTTTCATAAAACGTATGATAAAAATTAAAGTAAGTGAGATTACGGACGGGACACAAAAAATTATGCTATAACAATAACAGATTTGAAGATAGAAATATGGTGTCGCGAACTTTTTTGTAGAAAATTTTCCGATTTTCGCGAACTCTAATAGTTTCGCTGTAATCGGGGGTTAAAAATTAAAAAAAAAGTGAAAATGACAACCTTTTTTTGAGTTTTTCTCGGAAACTGTAAGACTTGGGGCAACAAACAAAAAATCATCGGATAGCGTTTAATTTTCTCTATTTCTTGGATTAAACCCGGAGCCGCTCCGGGCCACGGTTCAGGCTACAGAGGCGATTAAAGTTTTATACAGAAAAAAATCATAAAAAAAACTAAAAGTATTAGAGCAATGCGGTTTGTTCCATTGAATTCAGCGGCTCATTTTCTGTATTATACCAACTTTCAACGAGATCTGACATTTTAAAATTTTTTGCTAAAAATTAACATAGGCAATTTCTATAGTGGAAAATTTTCTTCAACAAAAAAATTCATAACTCAAAAACTAAAAGTCGTAGAGCCATGCGGTTTGTTCCATTGAATTCAGCGGCTTATTTTCTGTATTATGCTAACTTTTAACGAGATATAAACTTTTAAAGTTTTTTGCTAAAAATTAAGATAGGCATTTTCTATAGTGGAAAATTTTCTTCAACAAAAAAATTCATAACTCAAAAACTAAAAGTCGTAGAGCAATGCGGTTTGTTCCATTGAATTCAGCGGCTTATTTTCTGTATTATGCTAACTTTTAACGAGATATAAACTTTTAAAGTTTTTTGCTAAAAATTAAGATAGGCATTTTCTATAGTGGAAAATTTTCTTCAACAAAAAAATTCATAACTCAAAAACTAAAAGTCGTAGAGCAATGCGGTTTGTTCCATTGAATTCAGCGGCTCATTTTCTGTATTATACCAACTTTCAACGAGATCTGACATTTTAAAATTTTTTGCTAAAAATTAACATAGGCATTTTCTATAGTGGAAAATTTTATTCAACAAAAAAATTCATAACTCAAAAACTAAAAGTCGTAGAGCAATGCGGTTTGTTCCATTGAATTCAGCGGCTTATTTTCTGTATTATGCTAACTTTTAACGAGATATAAACTTTTAAAGTTTTTTGCTAAAAATTAAGATAGGCATTTTCTATAGTGGAAAATTTTCTTCAACAAAAAAATTCATAACTCAAAAACTAAAAGTCGTAGAGCAATGCGGTTTGTTCCATTGAATTCAGCGGCTCATTTTCTGTATTATACCAACTTTTAACGAGATCTGACATTTTAAAATTTTTTGCTAAAAATTAACATAGGCAATTTCTATAGTGGAAAATGTTATTCAACAAAAAAATTCATAACACAAAAACTAAAAGTCGTAGAGCAATGCGGTTTGTTCCATTGAATTCAGCGGCTCATTTTCTGTATTATACCAACTTTTAACGAGATCTGACATTTTAAAATTTTTTGCTAAAAATTAACATAGGCAATTTCTATAGTGGAAAATTTTCTTTAACAAAAAAATTCATAATTCAAAAACTAAAAGTCGTAGAGCAATGCGGTTTGTTCCATTGAATTCAGCGGCTCATTTTCTGTATTATAACAACTTTCAACAAGATCTGACATTTTAAAATTTTTTGCTAAAAATTAACATAGGCAATTTCTATAGAGGAAAATTTTCTTCAACAAAAAAATTCATAACTCAAAAACTAAAAGTCGTAGAGCAATGCGGTTTGTTCCATTGAATTCAGCGGCTTATTTTCTGTGTTATGCTAATTTTTAACGAGATATAAACTTTTAAAGTTTTTTGCTAAAAATTAAGATAGGCATTTTCTATAGTGGAAAATTTTCTTCAACAAAAAAATTCATAACTCAAAAACTAAAAGTCGTAGAGCAATGCGGTTTGTTCCATTGAATTCAGCGGCTTATTTTCTGTATTATGCTAACTTTTAACGAGATATAAACTTTTAAAGTTTTTTGCTAAAAATTAAGATAGGCATTTTCTATAGTGGAAAATTTTCTTCAACAAAAAAAATTCATAACTCAAAAACTAAAAGTCGTAGAGCAATGCGGTTTGTTCCATTGAATTCAGCGGCTCATTTTCTGTATTATACCAACTTTTAACGAGATCTGACATTTTAAAATTTTTTGCTAAAAATTAACATAGGCAATTTCTATAGTGGAAAATGTTATTCAACAAAAAAATTCATAACACAAAAACTAAAAGTCGTAGAGCCATGCGGTTTGTTCCATTGAATTCAGCGGCTCATTTTCTGTATTATACCAACTTTCAACGAGATCTGACATTTTAAAATTTTTTGCTAAAAATTAACATAGGCAATTTCTATAGAGGAAAATTTTCTTCAACAAAAAAATTCATAACTCAAAAACTAAAAGTCGTAGAGCAATGCGGTTTGTTCCATTGAATTCAGCGGCTCATTTTCTGTATTATAACAACTTTCAACAAGATCTGACATTTTAAAATTTTTTGCTAAAAATTAACATAGGCAATTTCTATAGAGGAAAATTTTCTTCAACAAAAAAATTCATAACTCAAAAACTAAAAGTCGTAGAGCAATGCGGTTTGTTCCATTGAATTCAGCGGCTCATTTTCTGTATTATACCAACTTTCAACGAGATCTGACATTTTAAAATTTTTTGCTAAAAATTAACATAGGCAATTTCTATAGTGGAAAATGTTATTCAACAAAAAAATTCATAACACAAAAACTAAAAGTCGTAGAGCAATGCGGTTTGTTCCATTGAATTCAGCGGCTCATTTTCTGTATTATACCAACTTTTAACGAGATCTGACATTTTAAAATTTTTTGCTAAAAATTAACATAGGCAATTTCTATAGTGGAAAATTTTCTTTAACAAAAAAATTCATAATTCAAAAACTAAAAGTCGTAGAGCAATGCGGTTTGTTCCATTGAATTCAGCGGCTCATTTTCTGTATTATAACAACTTTCAACAAGATCTGACATTTTAAAATTTTTTGCTAAAAATTAACATAGGCAATTTCTATAGAGGAAAATTTTCTTCAACAAAAAAATTCATAACTCAAAAACTAAAAGTCGTAGAGCAATGCGGTTTGTTCCATTGAATTCAGCGGCTTATTTTCTGTGTTATGCTAATTTTTAACGAGATATAAACTTTTAAAGTTTTTTGCTAAAAATTAAGATAGGCATTTTCTATAGTGGAAAATTTTCTTCAACAAAAAAATTCATAACTCAAAAACCAAAAGTCGTAGAGCCATGCGGTTTGTTCCATTGAATTCAGCGGCTTATTTTCTGTATTATGCCAACTTTTAACGAGATATAAACTTTTAAAGTTTTTTGCTAAAAATTAAGATAGGCATTTTCTATAGTGGAAAATTTTCTTTAACAAAAAAATTCATAATTCAAAAACTAAAAGTCGTAGAGCAATGCGGTTTGTTCCATTGAATTCAGCGGCTCATTTTCTGTATTA
Organism: Tribolium castaneum; assembly: GCF_031307605.1. Lineage (NCBI taxonomy): Eukaryota > Metazoa > Arthropoda > Insecta > Coleoptera > Tenebrionidae > Tribolium > Tribolium castaneum. The sequence goes on along the minus strand of NC_087399.1, from coordinate 3,856,740 downwards.
TAACAACTTTCAACAAGATCTGACATTTTAAAATTTTTTGCTAAAAATTAACATAGGCAATTTCTATAGAGGAAAATTTTCTTCAACAAAAAAATTCATAACTCAAAAACTAAAAGTCGTAGAGCAATGCGGTTTGTTCCATTGAATTCAGCGGCTCATTTTCTGTATTATACCAACTTTCAACAAGATCTGACATTTTAAAATTTTTTGCTAAAAATTAACATAGGCAATTTCTATAGAGGAAAATTTTCTTCAACAAAAAAATTCATAACTCAAAAATTAAAAGTCGTAGAGCAATGCGGTTTGTTCCATTGAATTCAGCGGCTCATTTTCTGTATTATAACAACTTTCAACAAGATCTGACATTTTAAAATTTTTTGCTAAAAATTAACATAGGCAATTTCTATAGAGGAAAATTTTCTTCAACAAAAAAATTCATAACTCAAAAACTAAAAGTCGTAGAGCAATGCGGTTTGTTCCATTGAATTCAGCGGCTCATTTTCTGTATTATACCAACTTTCAACAAGATCTGACATTTTAAAATTTTTTGCTAAAAATTAACATAGGCAATTTCTATAGAGGAAAATTTTCTTCAACAAAAAAATTCATAACTCAAAAATTAAAAGTCGTAGAGCAATGCGGTTTGTTCCATTGAATTCAGCGGCTTATTTTCTGTGTTATGCTAATTTTTAACGAGATATAAACTTTTAAAGTTTTTTGCTAAAAATTAAGATAGGCATTTTCTATAGTGGAAAATTTTCTTCAACAAAAAAATTCATAACTCAAAAACTAAAAGTCGTAGAGCAATGCGGTTTGTTCCATTGAATTCAGCGGCTTATTTTCTGTATTATGCTAACTTTTAACGAGATATAAACTTTTAAAGTTTTTTGCTAAAAATTAAGATAGGCATTTTCTATAGTGGAAAATTTTCTTCAACAAAAAAATTCATAACTCAAAAACTAAAAGTCGTAGAGCAATGCGGTTTGTTCCATTGAATTCAGCGGCTCATTTTCTGTATTATACCAACTTTCAACGAGATCTGACATTTTAAAATTTTTTGCTAAAAATTAACATAGGCAATTTCTATAGTGGAAAATGTTATTCAACAAAAAAATTCATAACACAAAAACTAAAAGTCGTAGAGCAATGCGGTTTGTTCCATTGAATTCAGCGGCTTATTTTCTGTGTTATGCTAATTTTTAACGAGATATAAACTTTTAAAGTTTTTTGCTAAAAATTAAGATAGGCATTTTCTATAGTGGAAAATTTTCTTCAACAAAAAAATTCATAACTCAAAAACTAAAAGTCGTAGAGCAATGCGGTTTGTTCCATTGAATTCAGCGGCTTATTTTCTGTATTATGCTAACTTTTAACGAGATATAAACTTTTAAAGTTTTTTGCTAAAAATTAAGATAGGCATTTTCTATAGTGGAAAATTTTCTTCAACAAAAAAATTCATAACTCAAAAACTAAAAGTCGTAGAGCAATGCGGTTTGTTCCATTGAATTCAGCGGCTTATTTTCTGTATTATGCTAACTTTTAACGAGATATAAACTTTTAAAGTTTTTTGCTAAAAATTAAGATAGGCATTTTCTATAGTGGAAAATTTTCTTCAACAAAAAAATTCATAACTCAAAAACTAAAAGTCGTAGAGCAATGCGGTTTGTTCCATTGAATTCAGCGGCTCATTTTCTGTATTATACCAACTTTCAACGAGATCTGACATTTTAAAATTTTTTGCTAAAAATTAAGATAGGCATTTTCTATAGTGGAAAATTTTCTTCAACAAAAAAATTCATAACTCAAAAACCAAAAGTCGTAGAGCCATGCGGTTTGTTCCATTGAATTCAGCGGCTTATTTTCTGTATTATGCCAACTTTTAACGAGATATAAACTTTTAAAGTTTTTTGCTAAAAATTAAGATAGGCATTTTCTATAGTGGAAAATTTTCTTTAACAAAAAAATTCATAATTCAAAAACTAAAAGTCGTAGAGCAATGCGGTTTGTTCCATTGAATTCAGCGGCTCATTTTCTGTATTATAACAACTTTCAACAAGATCTGACATTTTAAAATTTTTTGCTAAAAATTAACATAGGCAATTTCTATAGAGGAAAATTTTCTTCAACAAAAAAATTCATAACTCAAAAACTAAAAGTCGTAGAGCAATGCGGTTTGTTCCATTGAATTCAGCGGCTCATTTTCTGTATTATACCAACTTTCAACAAGATCTGACATTTTAAAATTTTTTGCTAAAAATTAACATAGGCAATTTCTATAGAGGAAAATTTTCTTCAACAAAAAAATTCATAACTCAAAAATTAAAAGTCGTAGAGCAATGCGGTTTGTTCCATTGAATTCAGCGGCTCATTTTCTGTATTATAACAACTTTCAACAAGATCTGACATTTTAAAATTTTTTGCTAAAAATTAACATAGGCAATTTCTATAGAGGAAAATTTTCTTCAACAAAAAAATTCATAACTCAAAAACTAAAAGTCGTAGAGCAATGCGGTTTGTTCCATTGAATTCAGCGGCTCATTTTCTGTATTATACCAACTTTCAACAAGATCTGACATTTTAAAATTTTTTGCTAAAAATTAACATAGGCAATTTCTATAGAGGAAAATTTTCTTCAACAAAAAAATTCATAACTCAAAAATTAAAAGTCGTAGAGCAATGCGGTTTGTTCCATTGAATTCAGCGGCTTATTTTCTGTGTTATGCTAATTTTTAACGAGATATAAACTTTTAAAGTTTTTTGCTAAAAATTAAGATAGGCATTTTCTATAGTGGAAAATTTTCTTCAACAAAAAAATTCATAACTCAAAAACTAAAAGTCGTAGAGCAATGCGGTTTGTTCCATTGAATTCAGCGGCTCATTTTCTGTATTATACCAACTTTCAACGAGATCTGACATTTTAAAATTTTTTGCTAAAAATTAATATAGGCAATTTTTATAGTGGAAAATTTTATTCAACAAAAAAATTCATAACTCAAAAACTAAAAGTCGTAGAGCAATGCGGTTTGTTCCATTGAATTCAGCGGCTCATTTTCTGTATTATACCAACTTTCAACGAGATCTGACATTTTAAAATTTTTTGCTAAAAATTAATATAGGCAATTTCTATAGTGGAAAATTTAATTCAACAAAAAAATTCATAACTCAAAAACTAAAAGTCGTAGAGCAATGCGGTTTGTTCCATTGAATTCAGCGGCTCATTTTCTGTATTATACCAACTTTCAACGAGATCTGACATTTTAAAATTTTTTGCTAAAAATTAACATAGGCAATTTCTATAGTGGAAAATTTTCTTCAACAAAAAAATTCATAACTCAAAAACCAAAAGTCGTAGAGCCATGCGGTTTGTTCCATTGAATTCAGCGGCTCATTTTCTGTATTATACCAACTTTCAACGAGATCTGACATTTTAAAATTTTTTGCTAAAAATTAACATAGGCAATTTCTATAGTGGAAAATTTTCTTCAACAAAAAAATTCATAACTCAAAAACTAAAAGTCGTAGAGCAATGCGGTTTGTTCCATTGAATTCAGCGGCTCATTTTCTGTATTATACCAACTTTCAACGAGATCTGACATTTTAAAATTTTTTGCTAAAAATTAACATAGGCAATTTCTATAGTGGAAAATGTTATTCAACAAAAAAATTCATAACACAAAAACTAAAAGTCGTAGAGCAATGCGGTTTGTTCCATTGAATTCAGCGGCTTATTTTCTGTGTTATGCTAATTTTTAACGAGATATAAACTTTTAAAGTTTTTTGCTAAAAATTAAGATAGGCATTTTCTATAGTGGAAAATTTTCTTCAACAAAAAAATTCATAACTCAAAAACTAAAAGTCGTAGAGCAATGCGGTTTGTTCCATTGAATTCAGCGGCTTATTTTCTGTATTATGCTAACTTTTAACGAGATATAAACTTTTAAAGTTTTTTGCTAAAAATTAAGATAGGCATTTTCTATAGTGGAAAATTTTCTTCAACAAAAAAATTCATAACTCAAAAACTAAAAGTCGTAGAGCAATGCGGTTTGTTCCATTGAATTCAGCGGCTTATTTTCTGTATTATGCTAACTTTTAACGAGATATAAACTTTTAAAGTTTTTTGCTAAAAATTAAGATAGGCATTTTCTATAGTGGAAAATTTTCTTCAACAAAAAAATTCATAACTCAAAAACTAAAAGTCGTAGAGCAATGCGGTTTGTTCCATTGAATTCAGCGGCTCATTTTCTGTATTATACCAACTTTCAACGAGATCTGACATTTTAAAATTTTTTGCTAAAAATTAATATAGGCAATTTTTATAGTGGAAAATTTTATTCAACAAAAAAATTCATAACTCAAAAACTAAAAGTCGTAGAGCAATGCGGTTTGTTCCATTGAATTCAGCGGCTCATTTTCTGTATTATACCAACTTTCAACGAGATCTGACATTTTAAAATTTTTTGCTAAAAATTAAGATAGGCATTTTCTATAGTGGAAAATTTTCTTCAACAAAAAAATTCATAACTCAAAAACCAAAAGTCGTAGAGCCATGCGGTTTGTTCCATTGAATTCAGCGGCTTATTTTCTGTATTATGCCAACTTTTAACGAGATATAAACTTTTAAAGTTTTTTGCTAAAAATTAAGATAGGCATTTTCTATAGTGGAAAATTTTCTTTAACAAAAAAATTCATAATTCAAAAACTAAAAGTCGTAGAGCAATGCGGTTTGTTCCATTGAATTCAGCGGCTCATTTTCTGTATTATAACAACTTTCAACAAGATCTGACATTTTAAAATTTTTTGCTAAAAATTAACATAGGCAATTTCTATAGAGGAAAATTTTCTTCAACAAAAAAATTCATAACTCAAAAACTAAAAGTCGTAGAGCAATGCGGTTTGTTCCATTGAATTCAGCGGCTCATTTTCTGTATTATACCAACTTTCAACAAGATCTGACATTTTAAAATTTTTTGCTAAAAATTAACATAGGCAATTTCTATAGAGGAAAATTTTCTTCAACAAAAAAATTCATAACTCAAAAATTAAAAGTCGTAGAGCAATGCGGTTTGTTCCATTGAATTCAGCGGCTCATTTTCTGTATTATAACAACTTTCAACAAGATCTGACATTTTAAAATTTTTTGCTAAAAATTAACATAGGCAATTTCTATAGAGGAAAATTTTCTTCAACAAAAAAATTCATAACTCAAAAACTAAAAGTCGTAGAGCAATGCGGTTTGTTCCATTGAATTCAGCGGCTCATTTTCTGTATTATACCAACTTTCAACAAGATCTGACATTTTAAAATTTTTTGCTAAAAATTAACATAGGCAATTTCTATAGAGGAAAATTTTCTTCAACAAAAAAATTCATAACTCAAAAATTAAAAGTCGTAGAGCAATGCGGTTTGTTCCATTGAATTCAGCGGCTTATTTTCTGTGTTATGCTAATTTTTAACGAGATATAAACTTTTAAAGTTTTTTGCTAAAAATTAAGATAGGCATTTTCTATAGTGGAAAATTTTCTTCAACAAAAAAATTCATAACTCAAAAACTAAAAGTCGTAGAGCAATGCGGTTTGTTCCATTGAATTCAGCGGCTTATTTTCTGTATTATGCTAACTTTTAACGAGATATAAACTTTTAAAGTTTTTTGCTAAAAATTAAGATAGGCATTTTCTATAGTGGAAAATTTTCTTCAACAAAAAAATTCATAACTCAAAAACTAAAAGTCGTAGAGCAATGCGGTTTGTTCCATTGAATTCAGCGGCTCATTTTCTGTATTATACCAACTTTCAACGAGATCTGACATTTTAAAATTTTTTGCTAAAAATTAATATAGGCAATTTTTATAGTGGAAAATTTTATTCAACAAAAAAATTCATAACTCAAAAACTAAAAGTCGTAGAGCAATGCGGTTTGTTCCATTGAATTCAGCGGCTCATTTTCTGTATTATACCAACTTTCAACGAGATCTGACATTTTAAAATTTTTTGCTAAAAATTAATATAGGCAATTTCTATAGTGGAAAATTTAATTCAACAAAAAAATTCATAACTCAAAAACTAAAAGTCGTAGAGCAATGCGGTTTGTTCCATTGAATTCAGCGGCTCATTTTCTGTATTATACCAACTTTCAACGAGATCTGACATTTTAAAATTTTTTGCTAAAAATTAACATAGGCAATTTCTATAGTGGAAAATTTTCTTCAACAAAAAAATTCATAACTCAAAAACCAAAAGTCGTAGAGCCATGCGGTTTGTTCCATTGAATTCAGCGGCTCATTTTCTGTATTATACCAACTTTCAACGAGATCTGACATTTTAAAATTTTTTGCTAAAAATTAACATAGGCAATTTCTATAGTGGAAAATTTTCTTCAACAAAAAAATTCATAACTCAAAAACTAAAAGTCGTAGAGCAATGCGGTTTGTTCCATTGAATTCAGCGGCTCATTTTCTGTATTATACCAACTTTCAACGAGATCTGACATTTTAAAATTTTTTGCTAAAAATTAACATAGGCAATTTCTATAGTGGAAAATTTTCTTCAACAAAAAAATTCATAACTCAAAAACCAAAAGTCGTAGAGCAATGCGGTTTGTTCCATTGAATTCAGCGGCTCATTTTCTGTATTATACCAACTTTCAACGAGATCTGACATTTTAAAATTTTTTGCTAAAAATTAACATAGGCAATTTCTATAGTGGAAAATGTTATTCAACAAAAAAATTCATAACACAAAAACTAAAAGTCGTAGAGCAATGCGGTTTGTTCCATTGAATTCAGCGGCTTATTTTCTGTGTTATGCTAATTTTTAACGAGATATAAACTTTTAAATTTTTTTGCTAAAAATTAAGATAGGCATTTTCTATAGTGGAAAATTTTCTTCAACAAAAAAATTCATAACTCAAAAACTAAAAGTCGTAGAGCAATGCGGTTTGTTCCATTGAATTCAGCGGCTTATTTTCTGTATTATGCTAACTTTTAACGAGATATAAACTTTTAAAGTTTTTTGCTAAAAATTAAGATAGGCATTTTCTATAGTGGAAAATTTTCTTCAACAAAAAAATTCATAACTCAAAAACTAAAAGTCGTAGAGCAATGCGGTTTGTTCCATTGAATTCAGCGGCTTATTTTCTGTATTATGCTAACTTTTAACGAGATATAAACTTTTAAAGTTTTTTGCTAAAAATTAAGATAGGCATTTTCTATAGTGGAAAATTTTCTTCAACAAAAAAATTCATAACTCAAAAACTAAAAGTCGTAGAGCAATGCGGTTTGTTCCATTGAATTCAGCGGCTCATTTTCTGTATTATACCAACTTTCAACGAGATCTGACATTTTAAAATTTTTTGCTAAAAATTAATATAGGCAATTTTTATAGTGGAAAATTTTATTCAACAAAAAAATTCATAACTCAAAAACTAAAAGTCGTAGAGCAATGCGGTTTGTTCCATTGAATTCAGCGGCTCATTTTCTGTATTATACCAACTTTCAACGAGATCTGACATTTTAAAATTTTTTGCTAAAAATTAATATAGGCAATTTCTATAGTGGAAAATTTAATTCAACAAAAAAATTCATAACTCAAAAACTAAAAGTCGTAGAGCAATGCGGTTTGTTCCATTGAATTCAGCGGCTCATTTTCTGTATTATACCAACTTTCAACGAGATCTGACATTTTAAAATTTTTTGCTAAAAATTAACATAGGCAATTTCTATAGTGGAAAATTTTCTTCAACAAAAAAATTCATAACTCAAAAACCAAAAGTCGTAGAGCCATGCGGTTTGTTCCATTGAATTCAGCGGCTTATTTTCTGTATTATGCCAACTTTTAACGAGATATAAACTTTTAAAGTTTTTTGCTAAAAATTAAGATAGGCATTTTCTATAGTGGAAAATTTTCTTTAACAAAAAAATTCATAATTCAAAAACTAAAAGTCGTAGAGCAATGCGGTTTGTTCCATTGAATTCAGCGGCTTATTTTCTGTATTATGCTAACTTTTAACGAGATATAAACTTTTAAAGTTTTTTGCTAAAAATTAAGATAGGCATTTTCTATAGTGGAAAATTTTCTTCAACAAAAAAATTCATAACTCAAAAACTAAAAGTCGTAGAGCAATGCGGTTTGTTCCATTGAATTCAGCGGCTCATTTTCTGTATTATACCAACTTTCAACGAGATCTGACATTTTAAAATTTTTTGCTAAAAATTAATATAGGCAATTTTTATAGTGGAAAATTTTATTCAACAAAAAAATTCATAACTCAAAAACTAAAAGTCGTAGAGCAATGCGGTTTGTTCCATTGAATTCAGCGGCTCATTTTCTGTATTATACCAACTTTCAACGAGATCTGACATTTTAAAATTTTTTGCTAAAAATTAATATAGGCAATTTCTATAGTGGAAAATTTAATTCAACAAAAAAATTCATAACTCAAAAACTAAAAGTCGTAGAGCAATGCGGTTTGTTCCATTGAATTCAGCGGCTCATTTTCTGTATTATACCAACTTTCAACGAGATCTGACATTTTAAAATTTTTTGCTAAAAATTAACATAGGCAATTTCTATAGTGGAAAATTTTCTTCAACAAAAAAATTCATAACTCAAAAACCAAAAGTCGTAGAGCCATGCGGTTTGTTCCATTGAATTCAGCGGCTCATTTTCTGTATTATACCAACTTTCAACGAGATCTGACATTTTAAAATTTTTTGCTAAAAATTAACATAGGCAATTTCTATAGTGGAAAATTTTCTTCAACAAAAAAATTCATAACTCAAAAACTAAAAGTCGTAGAGCAATGCGGTTTGTTCCATTGAATTCAGCGGCTCATTTTCTGTATTATACCAACTTTCAACGAGATCTGACATTTTAAAATTTTTTGCTAAAAATTAACATAGGCAATTTCTATAGTGGAAAATTTTCTTCAACAAAAAAATTCATAACTCAAAAACCAAAAGTCGTAGAGCAATGCGGTTTGTTCCATTGAATTCAGCGGCTCATTTTCTGTATTATACCAACTTTCAACGAGATCTGACATTTTAAAATTTTTTGCTAAAAATTAACATAGGCAATTTCTATAGTGGAAAATGTTATTCAACAAAAAAATTCATAACACAAAAACTAAAAGTCGTAGAGCAATGCGGTTTGTTCCATTGAATTCAGCGGCTTATTTTCTGTGTTATGCTAATTTTTAACGAGATATAAACTTTTAAAGTTTTTTGCTAAAAATTAAGATAGGCATTTTCTATAGTGGAAAATTTTCTTCAACAAAAAAATTCATAACTCAAAAACTAAAAGTCGTAGAGCAATGCGGTTTGTTCCATTGAATTCAGCGGCTTATTTTCTGTATTATGCTAACTTTTAACGAGATATAAACTTTTAAAGTTTTTTGCTAAAAATTAAGATAGGCATTTTCTATAGTGGAAAATTTTCTTCAACAAAAAAATTCATAACTCAAAAACTAAAAGTCGTAGAGCAATGCGGTTTGTTCCATTGAATTCAGCGGCTTATTTTCTGTATTATGCTAACTTTTAACGAGATATAAACTTTTAAAGTTTTTTGCTAAAAATTAAGATAGGCATTTTCTATAGTGGAAAATTTTCTTCAACAAAAAAATTCATAACTCAAAAACTAAAAGTCGTAGAGCAATGCGGTTTGTTCCATTGAATTCAGCGGCTCATTTTCTGTATTATACCAACTTTCAACGAGATCTGACATTTTAAAATTTTTTGCTAAAAATTAATATAGGCAATTTTTATAGTGGAAAATTTTATTCAACAAAAAAATTCATAACTCAAAAACTAAAAGTCGTAGAGCAATGCGGTTTGTTCCATTGAATTCAGCGGCTCATTTTCTGTATTATACCAACTTTCAACGAGATCTGACATTTTAAAATTTTTTGCTAAAAATTAATATAGGCAATTTCTATAGTGGAAAATTTAATTCAACAAAAAAATTCATAACTCAAAAACTAAAAGTCGTAGAGCAATGCGGTTTGTTCCATTGAATTCAGCGGCTCATTTTCTGTATTATACCAACTTTCAACGAGATCTGACATTTTAAAATTTTTTGCTAAAAATTAACATAGGCAATTTCTATAGTGGAAAATTTTCTTCAACAAAAAAATTCATAACTCAAAAACCAAAAGTCGTAGAGCCATGCGGTTTGTTCCATTGAATTCAGCGGCTTATTTTCTGTATTATGCCAACTTTTAACGAGATATAAACTTTTAAAGTTTTTTGCTAAAAATTAACATAGGCAATTTCTATAGAGGAAAATTTTCTTCAACAAAAAAATTCATAACTCAAAAACTAAAAGTCGTAGAGCCATGCGGTTTGTTCCATTGAATTCAGCGGCTTATTTTCTGTATTATGCCAACTTTCAACAAGATCTGACATTTTAAAATTTTTTGCTAAAAATTAACATAGGCAATTTCTATAGAGGAAAATTTTCTTCAACAAAAAAATTCATAACTCAAAAACTAAAAGTCGTAGAGCAATGCGGTTTGTTCCATTGAATTCAGCGGCTCATTTTCTGTATTATAACAACTTTCAACGAGATCTGACATTTTAAAATTTTTTGCTAAAAATTAACATAGGCAATTTCTATAGTGGAAAATTTTCTTCAACAAAAAAATTCATAACTCAAAAACCAAAAGTCGTAGAGCCATGCGGTTTGTTCCATTGAATTCAGCGGCTTATTTTCTGTATTATGCCAACTTTTAACGAGATATAAACTTTTAAAGTTTTTTGCTAAAAATTAAGATAGGCATTTTCTATAGTGGAAAATTTTCTTTAACAAAAAAATTCATAATTCAAAAACTAAAAGTCGTAGAGCAATGCGGTTTGTTCCATTGAATTCAGCGGCTCATTTTCTGTATTATAACAACTTTCAACAAGATCTGACATTTTAAAATTTTTTGCTAAAAATTAACATAGGCAATTTCTATAGAGGAAAATTTTCTTCAACAAAAAAATTCATAACTCAAAAACTAAAAGTCGTAGAGCAATGCGGTTTGTTCCATTGAATTCAGCGGCTCATTTTCTGTATTATACCAACTTTCAACAAGATCTGACATTTTAAAATTTTTTGCTAAAAATTAACATAGGCAATTTCTATAGAGGAAAATTTTCTTCAACAAAAAAATTCATAACTCAAAAACTAAAAGTCGTAGAGCAATGCGGTTTGTTCCATTGAATTCAGCGGCTCATTTTCTGTATTATAACAACTTTCAACGAGATCTGACATTTTAAAATTTTTTGCTAAAAATTAATATAGGCAATTTTTATAGTGGAAAATTTTATTCAACAAAAAAATTCATAACTCAAAAACTAAAAGTCGTAGAGCAATGCGGTTTGTTCCATTGAATTCAGCGGCTCATTTTCTGTATTATACCAACTTTCAACGAGATCTGACATTTTAAAATTTTTTGCTAAAAATTAATATAGGCAATTTCTATAGTGGAAAATTTAATTCAACAAAAAAATTCATAACTCAAAAACTAAAAGTCGTAGAGCAATGCGGTTTGTTCCATTGAATTCAGCGGCTCATTTTCTGTATTATACCAACTTTCAACGAGATCTGACATTTTAAAATTTTTTGCTAAAAATTAACATAGGCAATTTCTATAGAGGAAAATTTTCTTCAACAAAAAAATTCATAACTCAAAAACTAAAAGTCGTAGAGCAATGCGGTTTGTTCCATTGAATTCAGCGGCTCATTTTCTGTATTATAACAACTTTCAACAAGATCTGACATTTTAAAATTTTTTGCTAAAAATTAACATAGGCAATTTCTATAGAGGAAAATTTTCTTCAACAAAAAAATTCATAACTCAAAAACTAAAAGTCGTAGAGCAATGCGGTTTGTTCCATTGAATTCAGCGGCTCATTTTCTGTATTATACCAACTTTCAACAAGATCTGACATTTTAAAATTTTTTGCTAAAAATTAACATAGGCAATTTCTATAGAGGAAAATTTTCTTCAACAAAAAAATTCATAACTCAAAAACTAAAAGTCGTAGAGCAATGCGGTTTGTTCCATTGAATTCAGCGGCTCATTTTCTGTATTATAACAACTTTCAACGAGATCTGACATTTTAAAATTTTTTGCTAAAAATTAATATAGGCAATTTTTATAGTGGAAAATTTTATTCAACAAAAAAATTCATAACTCAAAAACTAAAAGTCGTAGAGCAATGCGGTTTGTTCCATTGAATTCAGCGGCTCATTTTCTGTATTATACCAACTTTCAACGAGATCTGACATTTTAAAATTTTTTGCTAAAAATTAATATAGGCAATTTCTATAGTGGAAAATTTAATTCAACAAAAAAATTCATAACTCAAAAACTAAAAGTCGTAGAGCAATGCGGTTTGTTCCATTGAATTCAGCGGCTCATTTTCTGTATTATACCAACTTTCAACGAGATCTGACATTTTAAAATTTTTTGCTAAAAATTAACATAGGCAATTTCTATAGAGGAAAATTTTCTTCAACAAAAAAATTCATAACTCAAAAACTAAAAGTCGTAGAGCAATGCGGTTTGTTCCATTGAATTCAGCGGCTCATTTTCTGTATTATACCAACTTTCAACGAGATCTGACATTTTAAAATTTTTTGCTAAAAATTAATATAGGCAATTTCTATAGTGGAAAATTTAATTCAACAAAAAAATTCATAACTCAAAAACTAAAAGTCGTAGAGCAATGCGGTTTGTTCCATTGAATTCAGCGGCTCATTTTCTGTATTATACCAACTTTCAACGAGATCTGACATTTTAAAATTTTTTGCTAAAAATTAACATAGGCAATTTCTATAGAGGAAAATTTTCTTCAACAAAAAAATTCATAACTCAAAAACTAAAAGTCGTAGAGCAATGCGGTTTGTTCCATTGAATTCAGCGGCTCATTTTCTGTATTATAACAACTTTCAACAAGATCTGACATTTTAAAATTTTTTGCTAAAAATTAACATAGGCAATTTCTATAGAGGAAAATTTTCTTCAACAAAAAAATTCATAACTCAAAAACTAAAAGTCGTAGAGCAATGCGGTTTGTTCCATTGAATTCAGCGGCTCATTTTCTGTATTATACCAACTTTCAACGAGATCTGACATTTTAAAATTTTTTGCTAAAAATTAATATAGGCAATTTCTATAGTGGAAAATTTAATTCAACAAAAAAATTCATAACTCAAAAACTAAAAGTCGTAGAGCAATGCGGTTTGTTCCATTGAATTCAGCGGCTCATTTTCTGTATTATACCAACTTTCAACGAGATCTGACATTTTAAAATTTTTTGCTAAAAATTAACATAGGCAATTTCTATAGTGGAAAATTTTCTTCAACAAAAAAATTCATAACTCAAAAACCAAAAGTCGTAGAGCCATGCGGTTTGTTCCATTGAATTCAGCGGCTTATTTTCTGTATTATGCCAACTTTTAACGAGATATAAACTTTTAAAGTTTTTTGCTAAAAATTAAGATAGGCATTTTCTATAGTGGAAAATTTTCTTTAACAAAAAAATTCATAATTCAAAAACTAAAAGTCGTAGAGCAATGCGGTTTGTTCCATTGAATTCAGCGGCTTATTTTCTGTATTATGCCAACTTTCAACAAGATCTGACATTTTAAAATTTTTTGCTAAAAATTAACATAGGCAATTTCTATAGAGGAAAATTTTCTTCAACAAAAAAATTCATAACTCAAAAACTAAAAGTCGTAGAGCAATGCGGTTTGTTCCATTGAATTCAGCGGCTCATTTTCTGTATTATAACAACTTTCAACAAGATCTGACATTTTAAAATTTCTTGCTAAAAATTAACATAGGCAATTTCTATAAAGGAAAATTTTCTTCAACAAAAAAATTCATAACTCAAAAACTAAAAGTCGTAGAGCAATGCGGTTTGTTCCATTGAATTCAGCGGCTCATTTTCTGTATTATACCAACTTTCAACAAGATCTGACATTTTAAAATTTTTTGCTAAAAATTAACATAGGCAATTTCTATAGAGGAAAATTTTCTTCAACAAAAAAATTCATAACTCAAAAACGAAAAGTCGTAGAGCCATGCGGTTTGTTCCATTGAATTCAGCGGCTTATTTTCTGTATTATGCCAACTTTTAACGAGATATAAACTTTTAAAGTTTTTTGCTAAAAATTAAGATAGGCATTTTCTATAGTGGAAAATTTTCTTTAACAAAAAAAATTCATAACTCAAAAACTAAAAGTCGTAGAGCAATGCGGTTTGTTCCATTGAATTCAGCGGCTCATTTTCTGTATTATAACAACTTTCAACAAGATCTGACATTTTAAAATTTTTTGCTAAAAATTAACATAGGCAATTTCTATAAAGGAAAATTTTCTTCAACAAAAAAATTCATAACTCAAAAACTAAAAGTCGTAGAGCAATGCGGTTTGTTCCATTGAATTCAGCGGCTCATTTTCTGTATTATACCAACTTTCAACAAGATCTGACATTTTAAAATTTTTTGCTAAAAATTAACATAGGCAATTTCTATAGTGGAAAATTTTCTTCAACAAAAAAATTCATAACTCAAAAACTAAAAGTCGTAGAGCCATGCGTTTTGTTCCATTGAATTCAGCGGCTCATTTTCTGTATTATAGCAACATACGACCGTGTTATCTCTCAAGCAACGCGGGTCACATTTTTGCAGTTTGCCTAAAATCTTTTTTGGGCGAATAACTGCGAAAGTTTTATCATGGCCCTATAAATTCACCGTGCCATTCGTCACAAGTAGGCTTAACCTTTCCGAACTCGACTGTTAAAATATGTATTCCTCTTCTGGGAAACTTCATCTATCTAACAAGCGCTTGCATAAAACCAATTTCGGCTCACACTTTAAATCAATTTTACGTTCCATAAAATCAGCACCGAGTCTCTTGCGGTTTACCCTCGAATTCATCTCGTACAAGTAACTCTTTTTATCGCCCCCCACTCACCGTATTCGTGAGGACAATCTTCCCATCCCTCATCCTGACAACGATGCAATTTTCATTTTTCACTTGCACCAGCTCGGGACTAACTTCCTCGACTTGATCCATGAAGACCATTTCCGGTTTCGCCGAATCCGGGTGCAGTTCCAACCTGTTGGGGTACAGCTTTGCATACCTCATCTGCCAGCTGGACATCCACGGCCCGCCTAATTTCTTAATATAGCCGTGCAAAATGCAGTCCGATTCTTTTTCGTCCAGGTCGAAGAGTTTCTTCTGTTTGGCTTTTTTCTTGTTTTCGGCTCGGTCGGCCTCGTAGTTGATCGTGTCGAAGACGGTTTCGGCGACTTCGTTTTGCCACCGCTCGGAAATCACCAAGGGGAAGTTTTTGTAGAGTTCCTGGTCGGCGTCCGTGAGCTTGATCCCCTTGGTGTCCTCCTCGTCGAAGGAGCCGATGTCGAAGGCGTCCGCCGCGTTCACCTCGCCCCTTGGGGGAATTAAAGGAGGGGTGTACTTCTGGAGGTAGACCTGCTGCCAGTCGATGCCGGCGAAAAAGGGGTGCTCCTTGACCTCGTCGGCCCTAAACAAGCCAATTAGGCGATTTGACGCGAGTTAAGACAGTGGCGTACCCGTTGCCTTTGCAACCCAGTCTTTTGTCGACGTCTCGCTGGAGTAAACCCTCGAGGAGCGACTTCAATTCTTTGCTAAACGAATCGGGAAGTTCGACGTTCTATAATGATAATAATAAAAACGTAACATTTTTTTTAATAACGATAACTGACCATTGTTAGCGTCATCCTGTCGATTTCGTGCTTGTCTTTGGTTTTGTGTTGGCGGAACGGCGAATGTCCTTTCAATAATTTGTACAACATACATCCGAAACTGAACCAGTCGGCACTGGAATCGTACGCTGTGCCTTTTGAGAGCACTTCCGGTGCCATGTAACCGTGAGTTCCTCTGTACACAGCACACTGTCAATTGAAATAAAATGCGCATTTCGATAACTTACACACTGGCGTGGGGTTTCTTTTTTGAAAAATCACAGGCTAGACCTAAATCAGATATCCGAACATGGCCATGTTCGTCTAATAGAATATTTGCAGGTTTTAAATCTCTATATACAATATACCTCCTATGCATATGTTCCAAACCTGGAAAGAAACCACACTTTGTAGTTTTTTGGCCAAAACTTGCAAAGCATTAAAAAAAATCAAGCTTTGTCACAATCAAATAAATTTTCTATTAATCTCTTCCGAGAACAAAAAATTAAACATTTCTTTTGTTGCACTTTTTTCCGTAAAAATGCCTACATTAGATGCAATTTTCTCCAGTAAAAAAAGTAAATCTTTACAGCGTAAACGCAAAAAACTGGAAAGAAATCACAGCTTGTACTTTATTGCTCAAAACTTACAAAGCATTTGAAAAAAAATATTTTCGGGTTATAACGTTATTAATAACAATTACGAAAATACAAGCTCAAAGTGCGAGGGCTGACCTTAGGTAACGAGCGTATGCGAGTTGCTCACCTAGACAACCGAGAACTAGCATAGCTAAGTGTTATTCATTTTTTTTTGGAATATTTGAATTTAAAACACGTTGCTATGGGAAGCGTGTTTTAAAATAGTGTTTATAATCTGGGATTCAGATATTAAAAAGAAGGCTTAAAATGTTACCAACAAAAAAAGTTAATTAAAACATGCCTCATCCAATTAATTTTAAAAATAATTGGTTTTGGCAAAAAAATAAATACTATGATGTTTGTTGACCTTTTTTCCATAAAATCGCCTACATTATTAGATGCAATTTTCTCCAGGAAAATAACTGAAAAATTAATATTTTCTATAAAAATAATATGTAGGAAATGTTCTACGCTGTTCTAATAGCGTGAAAAGAAATCTTTACAGTGTGAATAAAAAACTAGAAAAAATCACACTTTGTACTTTATTGCTCAAAACTTTCAAAGCATTTGGAAAAAATATTTTCGAGCAATAGCCTCTTCTCTCCATCAAATAAATTTTCGGTTAAAGTTCTTTAAAACATGAGCTCTTCCGATGAATTTGCAAAATAATAACTATTCTGGTAAAAAAATTTGAGATTTTTTCCATAAAATCGCTTATATTAGATGCAATTTTCTCCAGTAAAATAACTATATTCTATAAAAATCATTTTCCGTTAACAGTTATTAATAACACAATTGCGAAAACACAAGCTCAAAGTTCGAGGGCTGACGTTAGGCAACGAGCGTATGCGAGTTACATAACTAGACTCCCGAGAACTAGAATAACTAAATGTTATTCAATTTTTTTTTTATTAGAACATTTGCTATGGAAAGCGTGTTTTAAAATAGAGAAAAAAACACATATTATTAAAAAAAGGCTTAAAATGTTACCAACAAAAAAAAGTTAATTAAAACAAGAGCTCATTCGATTAATTCTGAAAATAATGACTGTTCTGGCAAAAAATTAAATATTATGATGTTTGTTGACCTTTTTTCCATAAAATCGCCTACATTATTAGATGCAATTTTCTCCAGGAAAATAACTGAAAAATTAATATTTTCTATAAAAATAATATGTAGGAAATGTTCTACGCTGTTCTAATAGCGTGAAAAGAAATCTTTACAGTGTGAATGAAAAACTAGAAAAAATCACACTTTGTACTTTATTGCTCAAAACTTTCAAAGCATTTGGAAAAAATATTTTCGAGCAATAGCCTCTTCTCTCCATCAAATAAATTTTCGGTTAAAGTTCTTTAAAACATGAGCTCTTCCAATGAATTTGCAAAATAATAACTATTCTGGTAAAAAAATTTGAGATTTTTTCCATAAAATCGCTTACATTAGATGCAATTTTCTCCAGTAAAATAACTATATTCTATAAAAAACATTTTCCGTTAATAGTTATTAATAACACAATTGCGAAAACACAAGCTCAAAGTTCGAGGGCTGACGTTAGGCAACGAGCGTATGCGAGTTACATAACTAGACACCCGAGAACTAGAATAACTAAATGTTATTCAATTTTTTTTTATTAGAACATTTGCTACGGAAAGCGTGTTTTAAAATAGAGAAAAAAACAGATATTAATAAAAAGAAGGCTTAAAATGTTACCAACAAAAAAAAGTTAATTAAAACAAGAGCTCATCCGATTAGTTTTGAAAATAATGACTGTTCTGGCAAAAAATTAAATATTATGATGTTTGTTG
The DNA here is from genome assembly GCF_031307605.1 of Tribolium castaneum. Classification (NCBI taxonomy): domain Eukaryota; kingdom Metazoa; phylum Arthropoda; class Insecta; order Coleoptera; family Tenebrionidae; genus Tribolium; species Tribolium castaneum. The sequence goes on along the minus strand of NC_087399.1, from coordinate 3,838,585 downwards.
ACCTTTTTTCCATAAAATCGCCTACATTATTAGATGCAATTTTCTCCAGGAAAATAACTGAAAAATTAATATTTTCAATAAAAATAATATGTAGGAAATGTTCTAAGCTGTTCTAATAGCGTGAAAAGAAATCTTTACAGTGTGAATAAAAACTAGAAAAAATCACACCTTGTACTTTATTGCTCAAAACTTTCAAAGCATTTGGAAAAAATATTTTCGAGCAATAGCCTATTCTCTCAATCAAATAAATTTTCGGTTAAAGTTCTTTAAAACATGAGCTCTTCCGATGAATTTGCAAAATAATAACTATTCTGGTAAAAAAATTTGAGATTTTTTCCATAAAATCGCTTATATTAGATGCAATTTTCTCCAGTAAAATAACTATATTCTATAAAAATCATTTTCCGTTAACAGTTATTAATAACACAATTGCGAAAACACAAGCTCAAAGTTCGAGGGCTGACGTTAGGCAACGAGCGTATGCGAGTTACATAACTAGACTCCCGAGAACTAGAATAACTAAATGTTATTCAATTTTTTTTTTATTAGAACATTTGCTATGGAAAGCGTGTTTTAAAATAGAGAAAAAAACAGATATTATTAAAAAAAAGGCTTAAAATGTTACCAACAAAAAAAAGTTAATTAAAACAAGAGCTCATTCGATTAATTCTGAAAATAATGACTGTTCTGGCAAAAAATTAAATATTATGATGTTTGTTGACCTTTTTTCCATAAAATCGCCTACATTATTAGATGCAATTTTCTCCAGGAAAATAACTGAAAAATTAATATTTTCTATAAAAATAATATGTAGGAAATGTTCTACGCTGTTCTAATAGCGTGAAAAGAAATCTTTACAGTGTGAATGAAAAACTAGAAAAAATCACACTTTGTACTTTATTGCTCAAAACTTTCAAAGCATTTGGAAAAAATATTTTCGAGCAATAGCCTCTTCTCTCCATCAAATAAATTTTCGGTTAAAGTTCTTTAAAACATGAGCTCTTCCGATGAATTTGCAAAATAATAACTATTCTGGTAAAAAAATTTGAGATTTTTTCCATAAAATCGCTTATATTAGATGCAATTTTCTCCAGTAAAATAACTATATTCTATAAAAATCATTTTCCGTTAACAGTTATTAATAACACAATTGCGAAAACACAAGCTCAAAGTTCGAGGGCTGACGTTAGGCAACGAGCGTATGCGAGTTACATAACTAGACTCCCGAGAACTAGAATAACTAAATGTTATTCAATTTTTTTTTTTATTAGAACATTTGCTATGGAAAGCGTGTTTTAAAATAGAGAAAAAAACAGATATTATTAAAAAAAAGGCTTAAAATGTTACCAACAAAAAAAAGTTAATTAAAACAAGAGCTCATTCGATTAATTCTGAAAATAATGACTGTTCTGGCAAAAAATTAAATATTATGATGTTTGTTGACCTTTTTTCCATAAAATCGCCTACATTATTAGATGCAATTTTCTCCAGGAAAATAACTGAAAAATTAATATTTTCTATAAAAATAATATGTAGGAAATGTTCTACGCTGTTCTAATAGCGTGAAAAGAAATCTTTACAGTGTGAATGAAAAACTAGAAAAAATCACACTTTGTACTTTATTGCTCAAAACTTTCAAAGCATTTGGAAAAAATATTTTCGAGCAATAGCCTCTTCTCTCCATCAAATAAATTTTCGGTTAAAGTTCTTTAAAACATGAGCTCTTCCAATGAATTTGCAAAATAATAACTATTCTGGTAAAAAAATTTGAGATTTTTTCCATAAAATCGCTTACATTAGATGCAATTTTCTCCAGTAAAATAACTATATTCTATAAAAAACATTTTCCGTTAATAGTTATTAATAACACAATTGCGAAAACACAAGCTCAAAGTTCGAGGGCTGACGTTAGGCAACGAGCGTATGCGAGTTACATAACTAGACACCCGAGAACTAGAATAACTAAATGTTATTCAATTTTTTTTTATTAGAACATTTGCTACGGAAAGCGTGTTTTAAAATAGAGAAAAAAACAGATATTAATAAAAAGAAGGCTTAAAATGTTACCAACAAAAAAAAGTTAATTAAAACAAGAGCTCATCCGATTAGTTTTGAAAATAATGACTGTTCTGGCAAAAAATTAAATATTATGATGTTTGTTGACCTTTTTTCCATAAAATCGCCTACATTATTAGATGCAATTTTCTCCAGGAAAATAACTGAAAAATTAATATTTTCAATAAAAATAATATGTAGGAAATGTTCTAAGCTGTTCTAATAGCGTGAAAAGAAATCTTTACAGTGTGAATAAAAACTAGAAAAAATCACACCTTGTACTTTATTGCTCAAAACTTTCAAAGCATTTGGAAAAAATATTTTCGAGCAATAGCCTATTCTCTCAATCAAATAAATTTTCGGTTAAAGTTCTTTAAAACATGAGCTCTTCCGATGAATTTGCAAAATAATAACTATTCTGGTAAAAAAATTTGAGATTTTTTCCATAAAATAGCTTACATTAGATGCAATTTTCTCCAGTAAAATAACTATATTCTATAAAAAACATTTTCCGTTAATAGTTATTAATAACACAATTGCGAAAACACAAGCTCAAAGTTCGAGGGCTGACGTTAGGCAACGAGCGTATGCGAGTTACATAACTAGACACCCGAGAACTTATTCAATTTTTTTATTAGAACATTTGAATTTAAATCACGTTGCTATGGGTAGCGTGTTTTAAAATAGTGAAGAAAACACGTTGCTATCGGGAACGTGTTTTAAAATAGTGTTTATAATCTAGGATTCAGATATTATTAAAAAGAAGGCTTAAAATGTTACCAACAAAAAAAGTTAAGTAAAACATGAGCTCATCCGATTAATTTTAAAAATAATGACTGTTCTGGCAAAAAATTAAATATTATGATGTTTGTTGACCTTTTTTCCATAAAATCGCCTACATTATTAGATGCAATTTTCTCCAGGAAAATAACTGTAAAATCAATATTTTCTATAAAAATAATATGTAGGAAATGTTCTACGCTGTTCCAATAGCGTGAAAAGAAATCTTTACAGTGTGAATAAAAAACTAGAAAAAATCACACCTTGTACTTTATTGCTCAAAACTTTCAAAGCGTTTGAAAAAAATATTCTGAAGCTAATGACCTCCTCTCTTAACCAAATAAATTTTCCATTAAAGTTATCTAAAACATGAGCTTAAAAAAGCAAAAAAAAAAACAAAATCGTAAAAATATTGTCCAAATTATTCCAAATGCGTCTGATAGTTTTTCATTTATTTATTTTCCCTTCAGAAAATATTTTGAAACAGCAAATTTTACAATGGGACTTTGAAAAAAGTCAATATTTCGATTAGAGGTGGCATTAAGGTACACAGTTTTCTACTCTCAATTATTCTTAATTTTCTATTATTTTATAGTTTAACTAATTCAAAACATTAGAACTTGATCTTATTACATTTAAATTCTACATAAAAAATGCCCTGTTATAACTTAATCTCAAGTGTGTATCTTTTATAAAAATTATATCGGTGATGAAATCTTCCCAAAAATTATTTTCTCCTAGTGCCTCTCTAAAGTGCACCTCGTGTAAATTTTAAGGAATATAACAAAAATAAATGATTCATAAAAATCTCTTTATTTGCACCTTTAATTAATATAATCAATTAATTTTATTAACCAGTTAATTTTATTCAGTTTGTCACTTGGTGTTATCGCGAACGCTCGTCTCATTTTATTAAATAAAATAAAAGTAAACCTTTCAACATGAAATATAATGGATCCCCGGGTAGAAATTTTCGATCAAACTTTTAATTTTTATGAATAATCTTGTCAAATAAAGGATATCTGTTTCTTGAGAAGATCAAAGAAGTTTTCTCTATTAGATTAACAACGAAGGTGAAAATACTTGTGATAAAAATCACCCACTGCATTAATAATAGTACAGAGACAAGTTTGTTTCTGGAAAGGGCTTCCGAACGTTTTGATAAAATTTAACAGTCATGTCAGTTGTTGGTCTCGAGCGCTCAAGTTTAGCGTGTGTTTAAGACAGGCCTAAAAATGTGTGACAAAGCCGTATCTTTTTTCTTAAAAAGGAAACATCGATGACGTGCTGCATTTTTCATGAGGTGAAAACTTACCTAATATCACTTCGGCCGCGTAGAATTTCATTTCAGACTCGTTGAAGACGCCGTGTTGGCTCAAATGATAATGCAAATCGCCGCCATTCATTAAATCTAATATGAAACAGAGCTTATCGGGCGTGTGAAACGCATACGTCATACAAACTATAAACGGACAATCCTGTCCTGTGCTTACAAGGGACAACATAATGCGTTCGTTTAACGCCAAAGTCTCCCCTTGTTTCATTTTGATCCTTTTCTTGTCTAGACATTTCATCGCGTACATTTTGCCCGTGTCGGCCTTCCGACAACCGTAAACCTCCCCGAAGCCGCCCCTGCCTATTATCCTGTGCACGCTGAAGTCGTTCATAGTCAGCTGCAAAAATAATACAAATTACGCCTCATCCGTGTATTTATTTAGGAGCGAAAACGACTCTAATGGAAAGCTTTCGAGGCTAATTCAAACTTTGTTTTTTCAAATTGCCGGAGAGATAAATTGCGACATTTATTACCGTGCAGTTCTTTAAACACAGCTATCATAACTCATGTCATATGCGTTCGTACATACATCCAGATCGGCCGAACTCGCCCTAAAAAGAATATTACGCGCATTTACGAGCTTTATTTATGACTCGGGGAAAACAACATGCAAGAATCCCGCTATTTGAATAATAACAAGAAGGCCGCCGACACACTAGTTTCAAACTCACTCAATATGAAAACAATTTAGAACGGATTATTCTATTAATAACAAGCTTTGCCAAGCTAATAATCCAACATTTCGCAAATCCCTCAAAGTTGCAATAAGTTCTCCAATCAATACAATCTGCGCCAGACATTAAACGACATTGATTTCGCATTGCCTATTGTGGCAACAAACCATTTTTGTTGCCAACTCGGCTATTGTTAAACTTAATTAACCGAAACTTTGCGCAAAAAACGGGACAAATAACCGAAAGTTGGGAATCCAGTCACGTGAGCGTGCAAATGTCGATAAATAAAGTCGAGAGTCACTTTTCTGCATAATGAAGCGATTTCCACTTTGTAGATCAATTTCGTGAGTGGCAAAAATGATTGTAACAGTTTTTTCGATGCGGAAAGAATACTGATAGCCGGATTATCCTTAATATCCAAGTGATCAATACAAGGGGAGCTGTTTGAATTTTTATTAGAGATAGAGACGACACAAATGGAAACCCTGTAGGTACTTCCACTAATATCCCGAATCTCATCAATTGCCCATTGTTTGTAATGTTTTTCTAACGATAACGCGAACGTACTTATCGTTTTCCTGGTATGGTAAATATTCATGCGAATTGATTTTTTATTTAAGTGTCTGCTTTGCATGCCAGAGTAATTCCAGCGCGTTAATTACTTAACTGCCGCAGACGAATAAAAAATTGACCTAAACCAGAATATTCATGCTGCGAATTGTGTGACCAAATAAATAAAACAAACATAGCCGCTATCGACCCTTGTTGAAGGACGTATTTTGTCCCTAAATGGCCGAAAGCCCTATCTTCCTCGACACTGTCTTAGCCAACCCCAATAACGCCCTAATGAATAAAAACGAGCGCCGCTATGAAAAAGTGGCTTAAAGGGCCAGTTAACGTCGACTCGGTGAAATAATGGGCACGTACTCGAAACGTTGTCGTTTGCCGTTTTCATTTCGTAAAATATCACCGTTGCGATAATGAGTTTTTGCAGTGACTTATTGAGGTAACACACGAATTGCGACGATTCAAAACCACCACCACCACGATAACGCTGGAAATTTGTCACGTGGACGTGACACACTGTGGCGGAAATCGCTTTCAGAAATAATTATGCAAGAAAATTGACTCTCTTCGTGTTTTTAGAGTGGACATGTGTAGTCGTCATGGAGATATATACGGACTTCATGTCGATAAATTCACACTGACATTTGTAACATTTTAATGTTGGCAAAATTGGGATTTGATGTTTGCCGAGCCTTCTGCGATTTATTGCCACGTATATTTTCACGGGACTAAATGACATTTAAACACGGTAATAGCCGCTAAAATATTGGACCCATTTTTAAAACTGGCAACACTGTTTGTCAGCTTTTCCCAGTAATTTTGAACTGCAGATTTAGGCGCATTCCATCCACCAAAGTTGGCCCGGCAAGCACACAGACGCAGATCTAACGTTTTTAAATTGTTATTTGGTTGTATGGTTACGTTTTCTTGTTACGTTTATGTCACATAGTTTAACAACCATCTTTATTCTTTTTATCAATTTTTAACGTCAAAAGTACGTCTTAACTTGAGTTGCATTTACGTAAAAAACGTGAGAGAACTTTTACGTTATTATTAATCGTATTTACTAACGTTTATTTTAAACGTATAATTAACGTTTCAACTTAAGTTGTAAGTTTAACTTAAGTTGTATTTACGTAAAAAACGTAAGTGAATTTTAACGTTATTATTAATCGTATTTAGTAACGTATATTTTAAACGTATAATTAATGTTTGAAAAAAACTGAATTTAACTAGTATAATAATAACTAATTATGCATCTGTTTTTGATAATCATTATAAAATATAGAAACTGAAAAAAATAAAATTAAAAAAAAAACAGCAAAAAAATCAGTTAAAACAGCTTTTTTTAAAATAGTATCGACTTTTAGGAAAATGAAAATAGGAAAATGTGGAGTGAGAATAGCAAGTTATTTAAAATAAAATAATTTTGCAACCAAATTAGCGTTTCTTTTTTGACGTTATTTTGGCGTTAGTGTGCTTCCTGGGTGTAGATTTGCACGTATCGGCGAGATCGATTTTGCGACTTGAAGAATTCGAAAAAATAATTAAAAAAACACAACCATCAATCCTCAAACTTTTTGGAAACTTTGGTGGAACGGAAGTTAACGCTAAAAACTCATTTACTTTGGTTTGAAACGCAACACTTGCAACTTTTCCATCATGCCAGCAATTAATTTTAATACGTTTTTAATTTCTGATAAAAATGACAATAAAAATTTATGAGCAAACTTTCAAGAACAATAACTTTTAATTTCACGTGTTTAATCAAGAGATAATCAATCTTGAGCTAAAGCGGTCGTTTAATTATCAGATTACGAAAGGATCTAACAAATTTTGCAACAACACAACCGATAACAATTATTCTCTTTGTCAGAGTAATTTAATAATAAATAATCCTATTTGCTCGTTTGGAAGTTCCAAATAATGATATGAAAGCACACAATCTACCTAATTAGGCATGATGAACGAGGATTGATTTTATTAATTATTAAAATTACGTTTTTTGTAATGTGAATAAAATGATAATTTCTAGGAAGCGGCAAATTGTATATTTATGTGTTTCCAGTAATTTCCAACACGCACATTTTTACCATAATTTAAGCGGCGCAAAAAATTCAAATTGTTGTGTCATCAATTCATTACACGTCAATGAAACGAAAGGTTAAATTAATTAAACAAAAATTCCAGAGCAATAATGCGTTATTGTCTGCATTTGACACATCCAGATTGCATAAACAATTTGCGGGGTTTATACTCACTTGTATGTTCAGTTCCAAATTTTTCCATTGGCAAAACCTCGTATATTTTTCGCTGAAAAAGAAAAGGCGTTTTTATTGTGTCGATTTTACAAAATAAATACAAAGAACCGTTCGATATCCCGTGGCATCTCCAGCTAAATCTAATTGCAAATAGTAATTGAGGATTTTAATAGTGAAAGAGCTCAGAAACCGGTAAAATCGAACGGGGGGAAATAAAATGAAATAAATAAAAATAAATTTAACGTTACCTATCTCACCTTTCTAAAAATTTCTTGAACGGTTCGTCCCTTAAATGGTTATAAATTTCTTCTATGTAAGGCTGCAAAAGAATAAGAAATGAGGAAGTGTATTTGTAACGACTTTGCAAATGTATGTAAGCGGACGCGAGCTGAATTTTAATGAACAAGAGTAAGTCATATTTGGAGCAGCAGTGGCGTGCGAGTAATGGAAAAACTTTTAATTAGAATCCACTCTGCGCAAAAATGGGGAGAAATTAATCCGCGACTAGCCGCTCACCTCAAACAGTGTGACGGGAACGTCGTTCTTCATTAGGTGCTTCTGGACGTGCTGGAGGCACTCCTTGGAGTAGTCCTGCAACGAAAAACCCAAATTATTCGCACAACTCGCGACGCTTCCCAGCAAATCGATATTTGAACACCCTTAAGAAAAGGTCGCTTACGTGAGACCGCGCCAGGAGCTCCTTCATGATGAAGTTGTCGTAGATGTCGCGCGCTTGCTTCATCCTCTCCTCGGCACTTTCTAGCTTTTCGTACGATTTTATCTGCAAACAAGCACACGAATCACAATCACGTTGACGTAATCGGATCAAGTGCACCGCAAGACATACACAAGTTTCGGGTGCGAGGCTCCAAACTCGCAAATGAGTTTATCATTTGAAATAAGAGGACTTGCACGGAACGTTAGACGCAAGGGCTGGGGGATTTTAGATTGAGCCGAATTTGCATCCGACTTCCGCCCCCAAAAAGCCATTCTTTTTCATGCAGAATTGGGGGAGTCGATACAAAAAAAGCGATTCCTTTACAAAATTAAATCATTTCTGGACTGAAACTCCCTTGCCTCGGCCCTATCTTATCTAATCTCGTCTGAAGCCTTGTTCACACTGCGAAACGGCGCCCCATCCAATTTACTCCACTTTGCATTTTGCGCTCTAAACCTTGACCCGGAAATCTCGTCAGCGATTTTCCTCCGTGCATCGAAACCCCCATCCAAATGAGAGGAGAAAAAAGCGATTTTCCGCGACCTCACATACTTTCGCGGACTTTCCCAACGATTTTCCCCCGACCAATCTGTGACAGGTTTAATCGAGCCGTACACAGATGACGCGACGCTTCGAGACAATCGAATTATCGAAAAGACGCCAAAGAATGGGGAAAATTTCAGCGCCGCGGCTCGGGGAAATTCTGACAGTTTTCCATTTTTCCGACAATTTAATCCTTCCATTTTGCTCGCGGAGTAATAATTCCGCTCGTTTGCCCATAGTTAACACTTATTCGACCCAATTTTTTGCCCCAACAAAACAAAAATCGCCTCATTTTTACATAACTTTAATACAAAATTAACGAACTTGCTCTGTTACGATTTTCCGAGCGGAAAATGACCTTCATGCAGCGGAAAAGTTGAATGTAAATAGACAATAGCCGCCAACAAATAAAAACTTCACCTCGCTCGAGAAAATTTGTATTTGCGCAAAGAAAATTCCCCTTTATATCCGAACATTAAAAATCGCAGTCAATGCATATTTATATCAATTTTTACGTTCGAAATATCGGTAACAGTTTCACGAGCGAGTGAACAAGCTGTTGGTGCATTTCTAACAGTACAATAAAACGTAATCGCAATTTTAAAACCACCGAGCAAAAAGTGACCCGGCGCATCCACCAAAAAGCGTTCTTTCAAATTCAAATAAATCAACTTACTCAATTCATAAAATAATTAATTGGCTTATCAGGGGCCGGAAAAATCTAATTAGAAAATCGGATAATTTGCGGTTTTTCCGTCCGGAGCGTAATTGCGCCTTAAGTGTCAAAGTTCTCCGATGAAGCGCATGTGTACTTCCCCGAAACTAGATTAAATTTGCATCCGCCGGCTGCGAATCGAATCGAAGCCGGTGCGCAATAACTGCGAAAAAAGCCCAATTTGTGGTCGCGTTAAACCCGATGATTTCTTGCATGAGTAAGACATAAAACATTGTTTGGAAGTCAATAAAGCGGCAACATGTGCACCTGGTAGGTAACCGCCAATCATAAATTTAATAATACCCTCTTTGTTTATATCTGAATGTTTAATTTACGGCGAGTTTATAGGAGGAGGTAAGAGCTTTATTACCACTTTCCTCCGAGATTAAGTACACCGGTTATAGCTTTATGGTCGGTGTTGGGTCCACGACGAAATTAGACGTGCAACAATAAAAAACTCCAGCGAAATTTGATGTTTTTTGGTAATTGGTAACCAATTGACCGGCACAAGTACCAAAAATATTTTTGTCATTTGTCTCAAAATTTATTCATTCGGCCATAAAACAGAAATGCTCGTTTTTATAACTGTGCGTGGTTGTGTAAGAACAAAACAGTTTATTTTTACTCGTCATAAATATACGCAACACAGGTAATTACATGCGAGCCTTTTCCGAAATAACACACTCAAAGATATTAAAAAATTTCCGCGGCCGTTAGGGATTGCAGAAGACAGCTCGAGGACAACAGCACGCGTTAATATTATCGTCGATAAAACCCAGAAGTGATCGGGTTTGAGGGCCGATTGTCTATTCTTAAGAATTAGCCCCAGAGGGTCGATCGAAAGCAACGATTTAATGCCATTGCTCGATCCAATTACGATAACGAAACGGTTTTGTACGAAAACGCCCCGTCTGTCGTGCTTAGGTCAAGACAACGCTTGCAAAAATCTGCAATTTTTTGACTTTATCGCAGTTTAAATCAATTTTGCCCTCTTTAAAGCAAATAAAACAGAGGGAACTACGGTGACACATCACGCAAGATCATGAGATAGACAGCTTTAATAGCAAACATTTAAATTTTTGCGGTCACAAATTCCAGAAACTATGACTCGGTTTAAAGCACGTGGTTTAAAAAAATAATAAGGAATATATTTCCGCAGCCCTGGCACAGAATCTGTGTAATTTTACGTATGCCATGTAATTATCCCAGCCCCTCACAGGCATTAAGGCTAGATTTTAGATATCTGTAACCCGTCGCACCCTCGACCCGAATGTTCCCTGATAATGACACGTAATATAGCCGAAACGACTTTAAGTGATTTTTTAAGATGATGCAAACCGGCAAAAATTGCGCCCCATATATCTTGCAGCTGCCGGAATTGTCCAATTCCACAGCGTCTTATGATAATACAAAGCCTCCTTAATCCTTGTTACTGCCAACACCGGACTAATCCGGAGTCGTACACCAGGCCATGTTCTAAAATATGAACTTCCCATTAAAAACATAATACAGGAATCTCCGTACGAGAAAAATAAGAGGCGAGCGCGTTAATAGGAACTGAAATATTTAGTAGTTTTTAACGGCGCACAAACGCACAGGTCAACGTTTTAATTCCGGAATCGTTTAATAATAGACGGTACGGTTTGCACCACCCTATACATCCGGTTAATAATTCAAGAGGCGGCGGTTTCGTGCCCCCACCACGACATTTCGGTTCAACGAACAAGAATAATTAAAGGAGAAAAATCTCCGTAACGATATGTAAACAAGACGCTAAAGTTGGAGTTTAAACAAACGCACAAAATTAGGAATGAGGTGTTTCGTCTGCAGCGAGACAATCAAAGAAACACGTTATATTGCTTTTTAGGGCAAAAAATGAACGTGTAACCACCCAGCAAACTTGAAACCGTCCGGAAGGACGGTGAACGACTCAATTTGCGATAATGCGATAACAAATATTTACCAAAAAAGCAACGTCGCTGTGTGCACTTTCATTTAGCGGAATAACTCGAATAATACCAATGGTTACAAATAATTCGAAAGCATCAATGGTTCAAAACCCCTCGTCTTGATCCGCCAGCATCTGGCAGATTTCCATGCCGCCGCACGTGTTCGGGTTTCTCTCCTCCAACTTCTGATTACGTTTCGATGTAGTGCCGGTTAAATTCTCGTGACGTTTTTCCGGAGAAACTCCGGAGAGTTGTGCCCTAAATGGCGTATTAATGTCATATTTGATCAGAGCACTTGCCGCTTCCCGTGCACGTAATTCCAGCAACTAACTTGCCAATCGGCACACACACCTACCCGGATTCTCCCGCTCTAATCCGGGCGCCCCAACTTTGCATTCACAAAAGCAAATAAAATATTCCCGAGCGTGGGATTTTTGGCGCAACGAAAGACAGCAAAATTAATCGTGCGAATTGAGAGAGTAACAGACGAAAAACATGATTTCATTTAATAAATTCGCAATTGAATCGCGGTTTGTTTGTAAACACTTTGGTTCTATTTGTAACTTGAACTGAATTGCAACTAGTTCCTTCGCTGCTATTTTAGATCGAGTATTTTTGAGTTTTGACTAATCTTAATGTAAAGGTCGCGCTTTTATTGCGCGAATTCCGGCCTCCGAAGTTAAAATTTCCAAAACATTTTCCAAACGTGTCCACACAAGCACACACCCAGCGCCGATTGGAACGTATTTACATAAATACGAAATGTTTGTTGTTCACTTCCTATTAAACGCGCAAATATTGACAATTGAGGCAAACAGTACGCTATTGACATTTTAAATAAATTTTTTTCACACGCTCGGGATTACAGCATGACTACTACAGGGTGCTTCAGGGAGCTTTAAAATTGTGTATACGATGCAAATCGACCATTTTGAGTTCAAATGAATTATTTTCAAAATGGTTCAGCTTCCGGAACATCAAAAATTTGGCGAAAAGTTTGAAATTTTAAATAGTAACCACACAATTTTATTGCACATCTCAATTTACCTTTAAAAGCTGAGTAAAATTTACCCAAAGTGTTGGTACTTATTTGTCATAGTCTCTGACATGTGTCAATTTTTTTGTTAAAATTTTCATTTGCAAGGACTTATCTAAGATGTCACAGGCCTTGAACTCTTTGCGATAAGTAAATATTTTTTTTGCATTCGATAACAGAAGGTTCGAAGAGTTTTCTAGAATTTTCAGAATTGTCAACTGTCACAATCCAAGGCTAGTATGATTTTTTCAAAATGGTTATCAAAAAACTGCTATAACTCAGTTTTTTCAAATAAAACGACCCCATTTTCTTAACGGCAATCGAAAGAACATCGATATTTATGGTTACTTTTGTCAATACGTCCTATACTTATCACTTACAGTTTTTGAAAAAAATCACAAAAAAACAGATTTTACTTTGTAATTTTCATAGTTAATCAAGTAAACCTTGCAAAATGGTCAGTAACTGTTAATCTTCAATATTTTATTTAGTTTTTATCTGGTACTTTACGAAATAAGCAGTAAAACAGTAATATTTAAAAATGGTTTATTATAACTTAGTGAATTATGTGAAGTAACTCAGTCAGTCTGGCATCGAATTTTAAACTTCTTGAATGAAAATGGTGAACAAATCGAACATTTTTTTTAATTAATACATAGAACAATTTTATCGTATTTTTCGAAACTTTACTTGTATAAAAATGAAAATAATTAGCTAAAATTCTGTTTTTGGCAATTATTTCAAAAAATGTAAGAGACAGATATAGATAATGTCAATAAAAGTCTGCATAAAAATTCATGTTCATTTGATTGCTATTGAAAAAACAGGGTCATCCCATTAAAAAAAACTGTTTTATAATTATTTTTTAATAATCATTTTCAAAAAATCATAGTAGCCTTGCAATTTAACATTTGACAATCATGAAAATTTTAAAATACCCTTCAAAACTTCAATTGCAAAAAAAAATATTCACTTATTGTAAAGGGTGCACGAGCAATGATATGTTAAATAAACCTCTGCAAATAAAAATTTGTATAAAAAAATTGACATACGTCAAAAACTATGACAGATAAGTACTAACAACTCAGATACATTTTACTCGATTTCAAGAGACGAATTCAAAAATGCAATAAAAATAGGTAGTTATTATTTAAAATTTCAAAGTTAGCACCAATTTCTCGTAGTTCCCGAAATTCAGCCATTTTGAAAATAATTCAGTTGAACTCAAAATGGTCGATTTGAATTCTATACAAAATCTTAAAGCTCTAGCTATATTAAAATAAAATAAAATAAAATAAATAAAATATTAAAATCAAAAATTTTCTAAGGTCTAATGCCTGTATAACTCTGCTGCATTACTGTAAGACAAAAATGTTTTTCTACTTTGGTTTCACAAAGACAACTTTTGTGCAACTCCTTTTAGTAAATTTAATGAAGTAGAAAAAATAGTATATTAATAGCACTCCTTCGTCGTGCTCCAAAACCACTCGTGCCACAATAGAACGTCTTATAAAACTCGCATAATAATATACTATTATAAAGCTGCTCCAAATCAGAAAATCAGTGTTAATAATGTACAATGTCGTCGATAAGCCCTCCCTTATCTAAATGCAGTGAGCGAGGCAAACACGACAGAGGCCCGAGAGATAACCATTTTATTTGAAAATTTATGGCGTTCGCTATGATCAACGACAGTCATTGTTCCACGAAAAATCTCCTAAAACTCGTCGATATTCCAAAAGGAGAACCTCCGACCTCACAATGGACCTCATCGTGGAGACCTTCGCTTCCGCGCCATTCTAAAGGATGCAAAAGAATGATTGACGTCTTCCTGAAAGCTTTTGTACGACCGACGTAAAGAAATCCGGATTGTGACACTGCAGACGCGCACCTTATCACTTAATCGAATTAAAAGGAAGCGAACGGTAATGGCGGACCTAGGCGCCATATTTCATCCAGTGAAACAAGTTTGAAAACTTCTCAACTAAGTCGTGACACCGTACGTGTGTCGGCTGATTAAAGGCGAAATAAAATAGTCACTGGCATAAATTGGGCGGCGCAGGAAATGCTCATCAGATTATTTGATGTTTTGACGACTTATCGCGAGGAATTGTCCTCACATGTGATCAATACCACATTGTGATCGCGTCTATTGTGTTTCATTCAAATCGCGCGATATTGTAGCGCTTTCTTATCAATTGTCATTTCAATTAAACTGAAAGCTTACAAAGCACAAACCGTCCAATCAAATATTTTGTACGATTTAAAGCAGACATAAAGTTGTTGACGAGTGTGCTTCGTTTCCTCAAACATCGCGGTAATACAACGAAATAACAGTGTTTTGTGTTGTTACGCTCTCTCTTCGCATGTTCGTTTCGTTATTGCATTGTTATTATCGTCAACACAGTACTCTCGTTTCAGTGTTAACGAAATCTCTTGTTATTACATGCGGTGTCGGATGTGGCACATTTTATAGTGATGAAATGTCAGAGAATTCAAAAGGCGAAGAAGAGTAATCCCAGGCTTCCAATTACGCCAAAGAAAACACCCATGGAGTGTAGCACAGTTGATGAAAGGGCTGCAGTCTTATTTAGTTCACAGACTGGACAAAAACACTAACCCGATTGCAGTTAAATGTAATTAAATCGGAAGCGATCTCGAGCGAAATGACTTCCGATGAAATTTTATTCGTCAATCTTGCGAATTAAAAGTCTAGACTCTGGAAGGTCATGAATTGCAACAAATAGATGCGACTTGCGATAGAGCAGCTGATATAAATCCACAGAAAAAAAAACACGTCGAAAAAATCTCACATGGAAAAAAGCTCACAAAGAAAAAAGCCCACACGAATAAAACGTCAGGTAGAAAAAGCTCACTCAGAAAATACCCACATATCAAAAAACAACCCATAGAGAAAGAATAAAAAAAATTAATTCTAATAAATGGTGACCAGAAAAAAACTCACACGAAAAATGCGCACAAGAAAAAAGCTCACACAGAAAAAATCTCGCTTGGAAAAAAGCCCACACGGAAAAAAGCTCACACAGAAAATACTCACATATCAAAAAACCCACAGAGAAAGAATAAGCTATTATATTTTCCCACTAGTTTCTATTCATTAATAAACTGCTTTTTTGTCCTATTCTGCTATCATAACTCATTAAAAAAAATAATTTTATAGCATTTATTCAAATTCACGATAGGCACTAATGCACTAAGTTGCAAAAGCGTACCGATACTTTTTTTGTTTAAGAATTACTCAAAAAATACCATATAAATATTTTACATTAAATAACACAAAAAAAAAATCTTATTTTTACCCTAAAGGTTACGTTGTGCACTTGTGACAATATAGTTTGCAACTTTTTACCTTTTTACCATTCCAAGACCTGCAGAATCGTAAAGAAGAGGAATAATGTTCTCTTGTTGGCAACACTTTTTTGTTAGCTACACTCGATTGCATCAATTATCTAAATTCTGTTAAAATAATCATTGTTAGAGCAGTTCGAATATCGCAGCAATTTTCTCGAAAACTTACGATATTTTGAAAAAAAAAACGTTTCAAATGAATCGATTGTAATATTTACAGGGTGATGCAGTAAACATTTTATCATTTAACGCTCTCGAGGTGTCCCCATCCCAAATTTTTTTTGCCTTATTTTTTGAGCGAAATAACAAGCTAATTTTTATCATTCAGCGGTTCTTAAATTTTTTTGGGAAAACTCTGCATTTTCGATGTACAAGAATTTTACTTTACGATGCCTTTTCCTATTCCCTATCCAACTTCAAATTTTGCTAAATCATTCCCTAACATACTATATAATTTGTTGATATTCAAAACTTGAGAGAATAACAATTCAACAAATTATTGCAAAAGGAATGACAAATGCGGAGAGATCACTCAGTCTAGGTTTGAGGGATATGTCAAAAAGTTGTAAACAATTTTCCAAAATTTTAAATTTGTCAGTAAAACAAAAAAATTACTTCAAATAAACTTAATAATAATAATAATAACAGAATTTATTTCCAACAGACTTCTTAGTCTATAGTGGACCATATAATAAATATAATAAATGAACGAGTAGTCCTTAAATATAACAACATAATATATAAAAAGAAATAAATAAAATTGAGTTGTTTTTGTCCGAAAATTTGAATGGTTAGGCCTTGGATTATCTTGAATGGGATTGTAGCAAAAACTGATTCTAAGATATTAAAATATTTTTTTTTGTTATCCGAATAATAATAAATTTATAAATCTATTCACGATCAAGGAGATTGTTTTTTTTTTCAATGAGTTAATTTTTCCACAAGCTTTTTTCTGGTTGGGATTTTTTCTAAGTGGGCTTTTGTCTTTGTGGGCTTTTTTCGGGTTTTTTTCCGTATCTTGAGAGTTTTTTTTTCTTGTGGGCTTATTTCATTTTTAGTGTTAATTATTCGTGAAAAAAAATCAGTTGCGCTCCTTGTCAGTGAAAAAATCAGTCTTGTAATATTCCACTGCTTTGTTTTCGGATCAATCTTGAATTACCATTGAATGCCACGTTTGATCTTCATACAAATTACACCATAATGTAAATGAATGAATTGTTTTATTCCACACGGTGCTGATTTTTCGACGTCATTGCAATACGAAATCAATCCATCACTTGAAACTCCAAAGTCCACACTAAACGAATGAAAAATCTGGAAAATCCTTCCGAGACTTTCCTTGTGGCAGTTGGAGCTCATTAATACTCGCATTGTTAATTCGCCGACGCACTGCACACCTGTTGAAAACGTGGCGAATTATCCTGGGTGACGATTTAAGAGCCTGCCACCTGCCACAATTCCGGATCAATAACGCAGCAGGACCACCAACTCCAGTCAATAACAAACACACACACTCACCGGAGGGTTAATGTGGCAGACACGTGACTTATCTCACCTGAAATCGTGACGAAAAGCGTCACGTACGTCACGCACAAAATGCGATCGGAATTGATCAGCGAGAGGAAAAACAGACAACCGGAAGTTTAATCCTCGAGAGAGAGTCGAATCTGAGACGACGGCATCTCGTTTAAGTTAATTTCGGAAGTAATCAGGGAAAAAATACAGACGATTTGCTTGGACCTTCTCCAAAAAACTAATCGATGAGAGCGGAGCGCAAGAACTTGCCGGAATTTATTTCGGGGATTACTTAATGAGAGTTTTGCGGACTCGAGGGGCTCGTATAATCAACTCAATTCAAGTACCTGAGCTCTTCGACTTCCAAAGGCCTTCATTCATATTTAACAGTCATATTATACGGCGCAGAGGAAATAACTCAGCCTCGATCGGCTATGAGGAATGAAAGACCACCCATTAGCACTTCAATTCCAACATTTTAAACCGGCGATCAGAATTTTAAAATCCACGGTTTGACGCTTAGAAAACAACTACTGAAGGTGTAGCATTACTTAAAGCTCACACAGAATAAATAAAGCTCACATGGGAAAAAACTCACAGTAAAAAAAACACACCGATAAAAACTCACATGGAAAAAGCTCACAAAGAAAAATACCCAATTACCAAAAACACTCATACAAAAAAACCCAAGAGAAAGAAACTCTGTACAGGGTTCGTCAAGTTTTACACTGAGGCATTTTACACCTCTTATAAGAGAGAAAAGAAAAAATGAAATAAATATTTTCCACTGCACTGATATCTAATCTCACTAGGGGAATTTTTTTTTATTAAATTATTTGTCCAATAAAAAAGAAAAAACCATTTGACTAAAAAATAAGCTCTGTTCATGTAAATGGTTATTACGTTTTTTCCCCTCTAGTTTCTATTGGTTAGTAAACTCTTTTTTTTTGTCCTTCTCTACCTTAAATGTAACATTTCCTGTCATTTTACAAATTACCAAAATCACCTCCAGGGTATCATTACCCCCAGTCTGTTATCCTTTCAGCTTTTAAGCCAGTTTTTAAATTCTAAATGTACTTAATTTTCAATTTATGATGTAGATAATTTGTTAACCTTTTTATCACCTATTTTTAACGGAAACTTGTCCACATTTTAATTGTTTTACCCAGGTTGAATCGCCATAGTTGGCATAGATATTAATTCTCTTGTTATAAATAAAATTGAGTTGACATTGCCCAAAAAATTATTGCACCAAAAAATAAAAAAAATTCTAAATTTTTGACAGATTGGGGTGGCGACCCAAAAGTGACAAGTGATAAATATTTAACAAAAAAATACAAAGTTCAGTCTTTCAATTACTTCAAATCGCTTTTTATTTTTCGTAGATACAGAGGTGTGTAATCGGTGTATAACTTTTTTGTTATTTGAAATATTACCATGCTATTTTCATTATCCGATAGATCGACTTAAAGTCTATAAACTAAAAATATTTTTACTACACACAGAGTGTTGTATACAGGCTGGTGAATCAAAGTTATTTTTTTTTAATGAAACACCCTATATATTTTTCCATAATTGAATTCTATGCAAAAAAATAATGCAACTTTATAGTATAAACTATCATGGGTCTATATTTTTTCATTTTGGAATTATTCAACTTTTCGTTATAAAAAAAACAATTTTTGAAAAATCACTGCAAAGTCGCCTATGAATATTTTCCGATAAATTTGCAACGAAAAAATTCAGAATACCTTGTAGTTTTGGATAATAGACGACTTTGAGTTAAAGCACGCAGATAATATACAGAGTGTGCCAAAACGCCAAAGGTGAATAACTCTTTTTTTTTCAAATGGAACGTCCTGTAGATTTTTTCATAAATCGATAGCATTTTTGATAAGCTTTCTAACGATATAGAGTGTCCATAACAAATTTAAAATATTTTTCGAGAGAAAAAAATTATTACAAGAAAATTTGTTATCCTAGAATCTGATAAGTCAAATGGTGATTTATTTTTTGATATGTACTAATGTGACTAATTACATTAGTAATCTAATTATAACTTGATACATAAATGAGTTTTGTTCATCAAGAATTAATAATAAAATAAATAAAAAAAAAGAAAAAAATTGAACACTATAAGAAATACTTCAAATTTTCAATACAAACCGCATATGAAAAATGCTATCGATACGTGTAAAGAAATAATGGTGTTCCATTTGAAAAAATGAGTTATTCAACTTTTTGCGTTTTGGCACATCATCTGCATGTTTCGAGAAAAAGCCAACTGTTTGCTAAAACTGCAAGGTATTTTGAGTTTTTCTGTTGCAAATTTTTCGGAAAATATTCACAGGCGACTTCGCAGTGATTTTTCCAAAATTGGTCTTTTTATAACGAAAAGTAAAATAATTCCGAAACGAAACGAGATAGACGGACGGCGGCTGAGAGGCACACAAAATTTTATACATTACTTACTTTCAGTTTATTCCTATTTATTTACGTTATTAAAATTGTCTTACCAATATTTGTTTAGTTATCAAGGTATCGACTATAAATTCATCCACGAGAGCAGAAATTTTCTAATTTTCTGTGAGCTTTTTTCCGTATGGGCTTATTTCGCGGATTCACAAGTACAATAAATTTATAAAAAATACATTTTCTGCTGTTCTCCACAAGGAACAACAATGTACACACTTATCTGCTGATACATCAGCGTGTGCCCTTATCGCTCAAAAGTTTTACGAGTTGCGCTCAAAAATTCATGCCGTCGTAAAGTACGCTAGGTCCTGACGTGACGTATTAAGATGCTATCGGACAATAACGTGACGTACGCTCCAAGAGATTAGGTGTCGGCTTCGAAGCTGTTTACCTTAGACGTAAGCTATGTAAAACGTCAAATCTCCTTCATAAACACGAGCTCAACCTCGACGCGAAAACGGCCCCACGAGAGACAAATGAAGCGCCGTTAAAGTAATGAACTCGGCACTAGGAGATGATGTTCGATATAAACGGCGCCGTAGCGCGAACACAAATATAAAATGAACCAGCAGCAGCAATACAATTTTTGCGGAAAATCTCAATTATGACGGAGGTTTTTTATGTGCTGACATTAGCCGAAACGGGCCCGAAAGCACACATTACGTGGGATGGACGCATAATGTTTGCCATTTTCGAGTTTATTTCAAATCCGATACGTTACGTTGCGTCACGTAATTATCGCAATGTAACAAAGCAGGAATTTTTAAATTCATTATCGGATTAAAATATATGTAACCCAATTTATGTTTCAACGTTTTCGGGTCGTGACGTAACTTTTCCAAACAAACACGACAAAAATAATTGTACAGAAAACAAATAAAGCGCTATCAAAGCACATAAAGTTCAAATCTGTCCAGCGATCATTTTGTGTTGCAAAACCCATCCGGCTTAGGCGATCTGACAGGTGTTTGCAAAAATAAATCGGCCTTGGAGTTCGACTTGAGAAATTGCAATACACTGGAATTACAATTAATCAAAGATAATTGCAACGCTGATGGGCTGAGAAAAGGCAGAAAACAGAGCTGGAGCCAACGTCTTATCGCCGACTATTTGTCATAATAAAGATAGAGGATTATGTCCTAATGATAAGTGACAAGGGAAAAAGCTCGCCCACTTTATACTTTTCGAGAATATTGCGTTATTAGGAAATTTTGTAATTTTTTGACCACTTACCTTGTCTCAGGCAATACAGGGAAAGTGACGCATGTTTTCAAACACATCGAAGAATAAATGTTTAAAATTGTGTTTTTAGATCGTTTGTTTATTTTCCTTGCGCATTCCTCACACAATTTAACAAAAATTTAACAAAACAAAACCCAATTGAATATTCCCGACATTTACAACGTTATTTATGTTGGCTTTGATTGAAAGCTGATTCATCGGCGAAATTTACATTGAAAAACACAATTCATAATTAAAGACCACACATTTATTATTAATTCTTCTTTACGTCGGACGCATGCATAAAACATTTTCTGGATGAATCACTTGAGGCACGGATGCACCGACTAATTAAAAAATTCAATTTAATTAAATTGGGTTTTCCGTTGCGTAAACACAGGTACGCAGCATGGACTTGATAGAACCAACAGTTGGATCTCGCCAAAGCCACGCCGATCCGGGCGAATTATAATATCAATATGACAGCAGCCCTCTCGATAATTATTATTCCTGCGACTCCGCAAGCAATTTCTCAAAGAAAATTGCTTAGTTAACTGACGACACGTCAATCTAACCCCGAGTTCTAATCTGGGTTTTATCGGGATGTCGGCAGTAAACGAAAAAAAAACACTAGTAAAAGAGTCGATGTCACTGGTTATATGAAACCGCCGACGTCTCAATTAACGTAACTTTGTAAATCTTCAGTTGCGGAGAAATCGATGATGGAAAAGACGTCGATCAAATGGCAAGTCGATCAAGCTCTCTCGACTTTTATTATCCATCATAAAAATCCATTACAAAATTGCCGGCGTGAAGCAACGACCCAATCAATGGAGGGATGGAATTAATTCCGACGGAAATTTGTTTTCGGCTTTTTAACGATTTTGTTTGACTAAAGGGGATGTGCAAAGTTTCGACGATTCATAAAGAACAATGAATTTTTAAAAGAGGTGCTCGAAACTCGCCCGAGTGGAAAATCATTCAGATATTTCAATCGGCAACGCGCGCAAAATTACACTTTCTCCACAATAAATAAAATCAGACTTTGCGCACCGTCCTTCGGACAATTTATCATTTTCTCCAAGTTTACATAAAAACGCAAGTCTTGCTCAGGCCACATAAACTACAACGATTTTTTCCACTCCAACTCCCCCGTAATAAATAAACGTTTATTAAAATCGTTTCAAAGTTTCGGCATAAAAAACCGATTCTGGCCTCCCGACAAAGAAAATTCCTTCGTTTTGCGCGCCCGAGGGTCAGACACGCGTCCGTCCAATCCTTCCTCTGATAAAATACAATTTGCATAAAGAACGTCCAGAATCCCGATCAGAAATTCAATAAAACAACAACAAATTGACGTTAGTGACGCACTTGAATCGTCTAAATTAATTTAGCGAGCGAAATTAAACTTCAATTAAGCTCATCTGCGTTCGATTTAATCCCAACTTGCAGCAAACGAAACACTAAAAACGCCCTGGTCTATTCAAGCGCGCGCATAAAGAGTCGTTTCTGTGCCACACATTTATCTTTTCAATTTAACTTCACTTACCTCTTCATAAAAGCGAAGCTGAGGCACGGGAACTTCCGACAAATTCTCGCAAAAATCCTTAAATAACAGATAGCCTGAAACAAAGAACGGAATCGATGTACAAATGCCATTTGGAGGTGTTGGCGTTTTAGGGGATTAAGGGTGCGTCTATAAACTTTTAATATTTGCATTTTTCGGGAAAACAATGCCGCCGCCGCCGAGGGAAAACGCGACGGTTTATTCGCCGCTGAAATATTGCAACAACGGACGTTAACGAAATTGCTTTTTCAGCATTCCTGAAATAATTCCAGGTTCCGGATGGGACTGGTTTTAAAAACGCCAGTAATGGACCTGGATGCGGCTAATTTTTACGCTGGGAAATTAAAAAATCAATCGTAGGCGCAAAAATTCTCATTATCGCAATGGCTTAAGTGTAATCTACTAATGCACAGTGTCAAGCGCTTGCAGATCATCTCGGGATTAATTATCGGTTTGGTAAATGCGGCGCAGCTCCAGCATCCATATCGGCTAATCAAGGGTTTCCGTTAGGATTTGAAAGTTTAATGCTATTACGGTGAAGTTTTAATAGAAGCGCTGCTTAGCTCCCGCCACTTAATACTTATTACCTATTTAAACATTAAAAGCAATTTAAGTGTGCAATAGCTACCCCGCCACCGAAACGACTCCCCCGAGGCGAAAAACTACACTCGGCTATAATTTCAACGACTTACTGAAAAAAACTTCCTTTTAATAGAGCGATGAGAATTCGGACCGGAGGCAATTTTCCGCGAGACCGAACTGATTCACACAATTTGACGCGAGAAATTTTAAATTTAAATGCCGCCCTTATCAATTAGCGCAAAAACACGATATTTTTGCCCCGTGATATTTTTCCCGGAACGACATCATCCACTTCCAATATAAGAAATGGGATTTGGGATTTCGGACACCGCAGAGGGCACAATTTTTCCCAGATATAGCCGACAAAACGATACGGTGATTTCTCGGACATATTTACTATTATATTTTTTACGAATTCTTCGGGAAAATATCCGCAGAGTCGTTTCTCAACGAACAAATTGGAAATTGACTAAAACTTGCACATAAAACTCGCTCTGAATTTGAAATGAACGGAACGGCTTTATAGGTGAAGTTTTTTTTCTTTAAGCACTTGTAGAAATGCATTACCGGAACTAGTCATTCGTTATTTCCGAGAAACTGTGCAAAGTGGACTAAGCTTTGTGCCGAGCTTTTGACGAAAGTGGGTTGGGAAAAATCGTTTCGTTGATAGGAATTATGTAAATTTATTCAATGAGGATGTTATGTAAGACTTTCTTCGACTGTCACTAATCTAGTAATGCGTGCTTGCTTTGGAAAATAACAACTCTGGGACACACAGACGCAGGAGTTATTTATTAAAATAAATAAAATAACATCTAAACCTACACTCCTTGATTTAAAATAGAAAAATGGAAGAATACTAAAAAAACAATACATTATGCATGGCGGGCAAAAACCACGCCAATTTTTTCGACCAATAAATTTCGAGTGGTTATAAAAATGCAAGTTCTTTGCCTATTTTAATACTAATTAATTACAGTTTTTTTGACGGAAACCTACCGTGTGTTTTTTTCTGAGCACGAATCTTTCCATAAGAACTACTAAATTCCATCGTTTTATTTAAACTGGTCAACATGATTTCTTTTTTTAATGTCTGGTAGGTATTTTTTTATGCAAATTCTAAAAAAGTGCTCAAAAATTAGCCATCATGTCGGGACTGAAAAACATTATTAATAGAATATTATTATTCGAGTTCTATAAGACGTGGCACGAATGGTTTTGGAGCACGACGAAGGAGTGCCCCAACTAAGTCTTATAAAACTACTTTCCATTTTTGTTGTTTGTTTTTGCTTAGTTTAACTTATCAAAATCTGTTCAAACTATTTGCTCTTGATTTTACTAATCAAGGGGCCTTTATCAATAAACGACTTGAGGTCGTTGACAGATCACACAACAATTTAGAAAAAAATAATTTGGAAAAAAAGATTTAAAAAAATAATTTGTTTATAAAAGATGTATTCTGTAGAAAGCCAAAGCAGAAAAAAATAATTTGTTTATAAAAGATGTTTTCTCTAGAAGTCTAGATGATAAAGTGTGAACAATAGTGGGCCCACAGTTGGTCCTTGCGGTATCCGTATCCGCAGCGTGTATTGTTTCACTGTTGTGTCTTCGTGAGTGATTGCACGTCAGTGAATAGACATAATAATGAGTGGATTCTTTTATTTTTAATTCAACACCGGGCAATCATCTCCGAGTCCATTACTTGTCGCTTGTCAAAATTTCCCATTAAATTGTCACTTCACTCGACACGTAATGACCTCCATCACCAAACCCGCCATCCACAATAAGTTTGTAATTTGCAAATTTCCTGTCATTACACCTAAACAGCGTAACTCCTCCATCACGAAATTAGCTGGAATTTTCGTCGAAAAACTCCCGATTCCCGGATACAGACACAATGAGGAATCAGGAGCGTCGTGTATAACGATCCCTCTCGCAGGAAATCCACCATCTGTGCCCGATAATAACGTCCCTTCTCGGCTAATTAGCCGCGTTTCAAGTGAAGGAAAAGCTCCCCGAGAGAGGACACTCGATTGAACAATCTTGCGACTTTGTCGCTGCGTCTCTCTCTGGGTATCATTATCATAATGAAGACGAAGAAATAGGGGATGTCGGTCGCACAGAATCGAAAAAACAGATCGGATGGCTTTGAAGCCCTGCAGAGACTGTTTTACCGAGATTAAAGACAAATCGACGTCCGATTCGTCGCTGCCTGATAGTAATTTACAAGATGAAAGCGATCCCGCAGGATAGGCGACGATGATGTCGTTTAACTCTTCGATAGAACGCGACGATCAATTAAAATCTCGCACGTACGTGATCAAATTTTAAATTACCTGATTTCAATCTGATGAGCTACTGGAGCGGAATCTGATTAAATACGGACCAATGCAGCAGGCAATAAAATGGCAGGATTCAGGGCGGACAATTAAAGGTAGAAGGGGGTTCAGTTCAATTAACTTCAAACACAAAAAAGACAAATAACGGAAGATTGGAGATGCAGTCCAACATTTTTCACTTTATTTTGTACAACTTTCATTACAACTATTTAGACAATGTACAGGGTGAGGCATACGAATTTCCGAACAGAGAATCTACGAAACTAAGAGGTTTAGCGAAAAACAAATAACACATTCTCGGGTCCGTTTTATGAGAAAATAATTTTGGCCAAAACCGCATCCCGCTATCGTCTTTTGTTTTCGACCTAACATTCTTGCGTAATCTTAAAAAAATTCATACCATCCTTATTATAAAAGATACACATTTCAAATAAAAACACTTTTTTACAGAGAATTCAATAATGTTATCATCATTTTTTTTAATCATTCGTTTAGCTGTAATAACATAAAATTGTACTTTTTTAAATAGGAATCATAGTTGGCTATGACATTTTCGAAAAGCTTGTTTTGTTCTGAACTTAAAACAATAAAAATACAGTTTAATATTGTTATATATATATTTTTGATAAAAATATATTTAAAATATTTGAAAGTAGTTGGTCATGGAAAAATTATTTCACATAAAAGGTGTGAATAATCTAGAAATTTTGTGAATGGTTATTAAATTAAAAAATGTGAAATTAGAAAAATAAGCTATGTTAAAGTTATTTTCAATTGAACAAATTTTAGTCACAAAAAAAATGTGCAGAACATTGAAAACGAAATGTCACTACCATTTGATTACACTTTTTAATGATTTAGTGCAATTGAGGTGACGATAATGTTATTAATTTTCGAAATTTGATTTTGGTGTTTAAACACAGATTTTTTTGTTAAATAAAATTTTATTGACGACAATCATACAATTAATTACATTTTTTTTTACAATTAGATTTTTCGTTTTCCGACATATTTCATATTTAATTAGAAATTACACTGACAATGTAATTTTTATCAATCGCAAAAATTTGATCCAATAATAATCTATTATGCTGTTTAATTAAATTAATTAGTGTTTAAAAAAATATTAAATTATAAATACTTGTTGAGTAATACATTTTTCATAGGTTTATTTGAAAATCCAAAGTTTTTTCATGGCCTGCTGTAAAGAAAAAGCGAAATGTTATGTTTTATTTTAATTATTTAAAAATAATGTAATGCACAAATAGACCTACCAAATCAGAAAAAAAGCAGTTTTTCAAAAATATTACAGCCGCCTATTTAAAAAATAAAACTTTACGTCTTAATATAGCTAAACGAATTAAAAAAAAATCGCTGATAACATTATTAAATTCTCTGTAAAAAAGTACACGTATCATGTCTTTGTTTCAATTGTATATCTTTTATAATAAAGAAGATATGATTTTTTTTAAGATTTCGCAAAAATGTCATTGTTTATAAGTCGAAAACAAAAAAAAATCATTTAGCAAGATAATTTATACTCATTTTGTTTTTTTCTTTCTCATTGATAACTAAAATATCTCTCACATTTCTGTGACAAACAAATTGTTAAACATTGTATTTGCTTTAAAATATCGTCAAAAGAATGTAGATTAAATCCAAACAACTTTTGTTTAGTTTGTGGTAAAATTATCCTAATAAAACCTGCCAAACTTAAGCGATCAAATGATAAACGTTTTCATCAAGATAAAGTCTTATGAAAAACAGTACCAACATTTTTGAGATAAAAACATGTTAGCCGATTACTACTGATTATAATGAGAGAATCTGACCCTTATCAGGCCAAAAAAGAAACAATCTGTTTTACTTTTAATTTTTCAAAAGGTTTGAATCAATCTTTTTTGTGGCGTCTTTGGCATTCGTTATTGGCGTGATTAACAAATTGATAAGTATTTTATTTGCTTTAAAAGATCATCAGGTGAATGTAATTTAAACCCAACAACTGACTGTGTTTACATTATCTTAAGAAAATCTGTGAAGCTTAACCGATGAAAACGGTGAATGTTTCCATCAAGATTTAAAGTCTTAGGAAGAGAGTTATTGAGGTTTTTGAAATAAAATTGTCAAATACTGATACTTTATAAGAATTATTTAAAAAACTTGACGTCCTAATTTTTTTCGACCTCAGTCATCTATTGGTAAAAAACGTCGTAAACTAGTGTAATCTTCTCGCCTGAAATCGGACAAAAACTTGAGCCAGCACGAAGTTTATGAGTTTGTCCTATTAATAGTGGACTTTTTGATGAATGTAGTCTTGATTTACTAATGTCGTGTTCCGCGCCACCAGAGCTTGACGTCGCGCAAGCGGGAGCTTTTTTCGTTTCTCGTTCCTGAGTTCTCACATAAAACGATACTCGTCGACAAGGCTATTAAAACCTGACGTCAGATCAAAATTCGAAGGCCGCAGCAAAGCTCGCAATGTTTTATCTGTCGTTTGTGACCACCACACGCCCGATTCGACGAATTCAATTCGATTCCAATTAAAAACTGCACATTCGTTAACCCCGCTTCAAACGTTTTATAAATAGAACGCGATCGAATGAAAATACGACACGAGTCAAGTCGTCCGTATCAACACTTGTCCGGTTAATTAGACGGAATTGGTCGGACGAAATGCGCCGACCTTGACGTACGTCAAGCTCTTATTCAATCAAATTCTTGCAAACAAACCCTCTCGAATGTTCCGGGGACAGACTATCAGACATTAGGTAACGACGGCGTTACCGGATTTTATTGCATATGTGCAGGAAAACAACAAACATGGCCGTAAAAACGATGGCTGAGACGGCTGAAGTTCGCCTTTTACGTTCATCGACAAGAAAATGCCATAAAAGTCGAATGTGTTGCAGGAAGTACGTCTGAATTTCGGACAAGTATCGGTGTTGGATCAAAGTTTGAAATTTCGCGAAAATTTCATCACGAATGCGTCGATCGGACGGCAGTTGCTTGCTGTTCGAGAGATACTCTGACTAATGGAAATGCATTAGACAGAAGTGAAATGTTGGGGTTGGGGTGTGCATTGGAAACTCATTTTCGATTTCTTACGAAGTCTACGGAGGACTATAACTTAGGAGACGTAACGAGATTCAAAATCGCAAAAAAAGTGAGAGTCATAGTCTCGTTTTAAATTTATTTAAACTTAACCAATTCACTGATTATTTGGAAAAAATGCAGCAATGTTGAACTTAGCATTCTTAACAGATTGAGAAAAACTGACGAAAAAATTTTCATGAGAAACATGGGAAAAAAATGATTAAAATTTAAAATTTGCGCGTCGTCCCGTATTTTTCAAAACGCCGGGAATACGGTTAAAGATACAAAAAAAATGTGAGGAAGAAATTTGTAGAGAATTAAATTTTCTTTAAAAAAGTCCGCGAGACCATGTCTTTATCTTGAACGGTTTAGGCCCCAAAAACGTTCAAAGACCCTCAAGCTACAGATTCGTTTCATTTTACCGGTGGTCAAGTAATGGAAAGTTAATTTATGCCTAAACTGTAGAAGGTAGAAATATGGTGACCAGAACATTTTTTTTTAGAAAATTTAATTAGCTACAACTTTGACCTTTACACTTTTTTTGTATCTTCAACCGTATTCCCAGCGTTTTGATAAATATGCGACGATGCGCAAAAATTGTATTTGATTCCACCTAATATTTCGGCAAACGCAGCGAATACGGTTGAAGATACAAAAAAACTGTAAGGAACAAAAGCATAGAGAATTAAATTTTCTACAAAAAAGTCCGCGACACCATACTTCTATCATCAATGGTTTAAGTATAAATTAACTTTGCAATACTTAACCACCGGCAAAAAAAGGAAATCCGTCGCTTGAGCGTCTTTGGACGACTTTAAGGCCTAAATGGTTCAAGATAGGGATATGGTCTCGCGGACTTTTTTGTAGTAAATTTAACTCTCTACAACTTTCTTCCTAACATTTTTCTTGTATCTGTAACCATATTCGCAGGGTACTGAAAAATATGATGCAGAGTGCACACTGGTAATAGTTTGAAATTTATTTAAATATAGTTTACGATAATGTTTTTCCATTATATTTATCTCTTACTATAGAGAATTTAATGCCCTACCTGCCTGTATTTTTTTATTTGTCTTGTGCTAAATGTTATCCTAATACAATTTTTTTTTAATTCATTGCTCCGAAAACTTGGCGGTAATAGAACTGCGCGCTCTGGCGGCATCAACGGAACTATCGCGAACGGAACCGTTTTTTCCTATCCTTTAGATATCCGTAGTGTGCACAAAACAATTCCCAACTCAACACTAATAAATTCGTGAGAATTTGTAAATTGGAGCAATATTCCACTTGCTCACATAATCACAAACTTCGTCAATTCGCGTCGAAATTATCCAGTTAAAATAGCACGTCCGAAAACTCGTCAATTCTCAAAATAAATCACATTTTAATGAATTAGACACGGGAAATTCGCGTTGAAAAAACAAACAATTTCGTGTAAATACGACCACAATGTCTAATAATGTGGGTGTTTTTACTCCACTTTACTTCATTTTTGGTTAGTTTGTGGTGAAAAAGACGTAATCCTTGTATCGAGCGCGCGACGAAGCGCCTTATATCGATCTTGTTGTCGGAGGAGAATTGCGCGACCAGGAAGTCCGGACGGGGTGAAGATCCGGAATCCTTCCGGATTAATTATGCGTCAGGTTGTCGTCGAGTGTCCACACCGTTCCGGCCACCGGAATGTGTTTATGTCCGACTTACATCTCGTACCGAATGATAACGATCGGAAAAGGGTTGCAACTTGTGAAGGGACTTCGACCGTATACGAGAAAGAAACGATAATGAGCTTTCGCCCACGCGAAGCCGGCTTTAAACTCACGTACTTGCCGAAAATAGCGCGTGCGGAAAATCGCCGTTTCCGAAGCAGTGCAGCAACAATTTTAATTTAACGTCCCGATAAATAATTTTCGTATTTCCGCCGACTTTTGCGCTTTTTTCCAATATCGGCCCTTGCCCGGCAATTTGTCAAGTTCTTGCGCTCTTATTGACACCTTCGCTCGTCAATAATTGCAATTCGACCTTCCCTATCTCCTTCGAACGAGTTAATTGAAAAGTGTCCGGTTTCACGTCCGGTAAGTCGTGAAAGGTTAGAATCGCGTTTCCGGAACTCACTCACCTAATGTTTGATGGAAGATCTTGTCAAAGTTCACCTCGTTCTTCTTCTCCAGATACTTGTGCATCACGCTGCGAACGCTGAAACCAAAAAGTTACCAAAATTACTTGACTTGATGCGACTTGTGTGAGTCTTTCGTCCGTTTTAAAAATTAAACTTTAATAGTGAATGACTTTCTTGCGAGATGAAAGCACACCCCCGGCCAGCATCATCGTAAAAACAAACCGCTTTTTAAAGGCAAAGAAGTAAAAAAAGGTCAAGAGAGCACTTTTTACTCCACAGGAGAAGGATTCTTCTCACGTCCGCGTCTCTTCTCCAAATTGGAAGTGGCGCAATAAATAAACGTATCGACCGTATTTAAAACACACAGGAGCAAAGTTTCATCTTCTTGTGTTTGGTTTTTTGTGATGGGTGTCAGGCACAACGCCAAGGCGCTAGTTACGTAACGCTTTCGAAACCACTTGAGCGCGAAATCACGAATTAAACAAAGCGTAATCGATGATGTACAGTAGGTACAGCTGTCGACAGATTAAAGTGAACAACTGAGCAGTCTCACATTCGGCGCGAACAAAAAACATACACAAGCTGAATTCAAACACAATTTCATCATAAAAAAATAGCTACACGTCAAAAACAAGAGCAAAACGTTCGTTTTTATTTTATTTCAGTATAGAGGCTGTCCCGACGATCAGAAAAAGCCCCGTAACTTGTTTATTATCAGAGATATTAACTTTTTTTAGATACTAAAAACCCACTAGTTATGTTTTTTCAAATTTTATTGCATTTTTGAACGTAACTTTTACTACTGATAATTTGATTTTAATTTAAACTTGTATTGGTCGATTTTGCTTAGTTTATGAAATAATTAGATTTTTTTGACAAAAACACGTTTTATTTAAAAATTTATTACACAGAAACAAAGAATCGTAGAAAAGTAGGATTTTAACTACTTTAAAAGGAAAAGTTCAAACTTAAATCTGTCCCAATTATTTAACGCATTGCAATTAGATACTTAGAAAAATTAAGAAGTTTATTAAAAGTTGAATAACTTGAAAAACTTAAATGGAACATCCTATTTTTTGTTCTTGCTTCTCAAAGATTATAAAATTGTCTATCTAAAAACATAAAGTTTATTTAAAGTTTAAATTTATTACACAGAAACAAAAAATCGTAGAAAAGTAGGATTTTAACTACTTTAAAAGGAAAAGTTCAAACTTAAATCTGTCCCAATTATTTAGCGCATTGCAATTAGATACTTAGAAAAATTAAAAAGTTTATTAAAAGTTGAATAACTTGAAAAACTTAAATGGAAGACCCTATTTTTTGTTCTTGCTTCTCAAAGATTATAAAATTATCTATCTAAAAACATAAATTTTGAAATGCCTAAAGTTAATAACCAAAAAGATAGCACACTTATAGCAACTTTACCACAAAGCATTTGTTGGAGTTTATACGGAAATTTAAAAATTCGCCATAAATATTAAAATTTTAGTGATTTCACTGTAATAAATGACAAATAATGGCCTAATAATAAAGTTATTATTAGCTGAAAATTTGACTTTTCGACTACTGAAACAATATTTATATTTTTTTATGTTTAAGTTTTTTGAGTAATCAGCAAAAGACACTTAACTGTTAATATTTTTAGAGAGATAAAGTCTTTTGGATGTTCCTTTTAAAATTGCGAAGTTATTCAACTTGTAACAAATCTCTTCACTTTTTATTTGCTTGATTGCATTAAGCGAACAAAAAATGTCCTATAAGTTTGAAGTTTCTTCTTTAAAATGGTGAAAATTTTACTTTTCTGAAATTCTTAATTTTTATGTAATGATTAAAAGAACGTATTGTCAAAAAAAATCAATCAAAATCGACCAATAATAATTTAGTTTAAATCATCACTGGTAAAATCTACATCAAAAAAAAATGCAAAAAATATTAATTGTTCTAATTGTAGCTAATCACGAAAACACTCCGTGTACTTGAAAATAACTTTAGGTAAGTCAAGGAGTTAGTGTGTTCGGTTTTCGTATGAAAAAAGATTAATTTTCTAACATTTAAAGGTCAATAATGGACTTTTTTACATCGCTGGGACCCCCTGTATAATGTTAGTTTCTACATAAATAAACAATTTTGTGTAACATATTACTTGTGCTAATTCAACTGAAATAAACCACTGTTTTATTTCACTCTTTCCTTAAACGTTGTTTGCAAATATTTATTTTTGTGCGTATTTTTTATTTTATTTTTGGATCTTTCTTTTGTTTTACAGATTTGATGTAAATTTACTTTTATGGCCGATTTAATTATTTTTCCCGTTTCGCAGTTTACTTTTATCGATTCCTTACTTTCGTAGCTTGTTTTTTCCATAATTTTTTGCATTGTGTGTCAATTGCAAGTGTGAGATTATTTTTCTATTGCGAAGAATGTTGTGCGGCCTTGACGACCTTTGACTTCTCCATCTGGAAACATTTGGAATTTGGAATATTAAGAGGTACGTTATTATAATCTGTTTGACGTACGTGCCCCGCCACCGAAGATGACTATAATGAAATACAACATTGCCGTTTGTAAGTCAATGCTATTGTTGACGTCATTCGAACACCTCTAATGTTATATGAAAAGTGGTATATCGCTGTTGGATACCAATATACGGTTATTTAGAGGAGATTCCGACGCGGTATTATTGAGGAGACTGGTTATTTAATAAAAATGTACGCGTCAGTAGCAGCATTTCCCTCAAGATTAGACTTTGTTTAAAGCATCAAACTTGGCTAAATAATTAGAACAACTTCCTTGAGGTATCAGTTTTTGCTTGCTCCTGCCACAAAGTGTGGATCAAAAAGACGGAGCGAAAAAGAGGACATTCGAGTAATGGCTGAGATCAAAAGAATCAACGTAAAAGTAGACGTTTGATCGTGTCAAGTGCACGGATTATATTGCAACTTTTCAATTGTTTCAAAGTGTAAAATTTTTAAAACACAGGAAAACAACGATGCCGGCAACAAAAGCTTTGTACAGGTAATCAATTTTGTTTGAACTTTGAAAAGAAATTAGACGAAAATACACCAAAATAGTCTCTCAGACGGTACGTAAGCGGTTGAGAAAAAATAATAAAGAAACGTTAGAAAGCTCCCGGAATAGCAACACTCCAGACAAGTTAAAAATAAATAAATGCATTTTCAAAAATTGGTTTCAATTCTAAGGGGCGATTTAAAATACGCAATTCACACACCAAATGTCTGAGCTACATTTGAATATTTGCCTTCGCCATTCAGATCGATAAATCCACCCTCGAACAGTCTGGAGAAAAAATATTTTCTCAATATTTCTGCGCTATCACTTCTGACATATTCAAATAAGCGTTGCTCTAATCTATAATTCTGCGATCCTTCAGAAATAAAATATTTACCAACAGCCGGTAGGCTTTCAAATCCTGGAATCCGATCCCTTTTAATATTTTCTTACCAGTCTCGAATTACACACTTCTAATTCAATTACAAAGCTATTACTTCGGCCAAAACCATCACTTTGAACTTCATTATTTAACCTCTGTCATATCCACGCATTTACCTATGTTACATGTGACTGACATAATAAACATTAATAATTCCCATCCCGCGATTCCGACAATATTCATATGCAAACACGCTTTAGCCGAATTGTGCTCAACTCGGATTTCCAAACATCGAGGAGAAAACATTAATATTTGAATAAGCTCCAATAAAATTTCCCTCGCATCCCGACATTATCGTAGATTACAAAACGAAAATAACTTAATTACCCCTACATTTTATTTTTCGAACATCAAACGCAAAATTCGATTCAGACCCCATCAAAGTCGGCCGGGCCGGGACGACTTGATTAGAAAAAATTAATAAAAAATCGGTAATAAGCCTCCAATCAACACAGAAAAAAATTCCTTGAACACACCGAAACCAAAACAAACACCTATTTTTGGCCACACACGCGGTTCTGTTTATGTAAACGCAAACACGCCGTCTATGATGTCGAAAAGCGGTGTCAACGCAGCCACGCCCACTTTTGACAATCGGGATGGGCGTGGCCGGTTATAAATGTCAAAATTTCAAGCACCAAGGCGAATATTTGTCTTGTATTTCACAGAAGTTTCCTTGAGAATTAATTATTATTGTAACTACACAAAATAAACAATAAGAACATCAATCAAATATAAATAAACAAAAACTAATTTGCGAGCGTTCGTATTCAATGAAAATGAGACGTTTTTATTACGTGGAATAACGTCCGGCCGTTTCATTATGTTACGACGATCGCATAAACAGATAAGTGCGCCGTTTCAACAGTTAATATGTAAAATAAAACGAAAAGTACACGGGAAAATTGGATAATTATCTTAATATAATAATAGGGCGGAAATAACTCGCAGTTTCCCCGGTGGTGAAAATTGAAAAACAGACTTAATTCATTAGAAGGGTTTGGAAATTTTGCAACGACACCCTTCCAGTTATTGATTCAGCAAAACAAACCTTTGCAAACAATAAATTTTATTGTACCGCACTAATTGGATGCAAGCAGAAAATAAACACATACGCACATTTCACTCGCTCGTAATATGCTCTTTGCGACTCTCGTTAAGTAATATGCTAATGAAGCAAGCGTCAGTTCTTGTGCGGTAAGAGATCTGGATGAAATTTCCTTAATTACGACATTAGAAGCTCGAGACTTTGTTTTTCCAAGGAAATACCTCAAATTAATTTTGTCAACAGTTTGTACAAACAGAATCGCGTATATATTTGCGAGAACAGCGTAATTACCATAATATTTGCACTTGCATATTCATAATTACGAGCAAACAACCGGTGAAAATATCACTCAAACATCTTGCTCGAAATTAGTCAGATTTTTTCGTGTATGAATTAATCATGTTCCAGATTTTTTCCATTAATAAGTGCGTCAGTTATCGCACTACACCCGATGTCATACGCAAGAGATACCCTCGATGATTTATCAATGACAATTCGCATATGATTTGTTCCCAGCTGCTGGCTGCAAGTGACGATTCAGTATGGAAAAATCGAACGAAAATTTATTTATTACCACTGTATTAAAATAAATCCTCAAATGACAATTTTGCAAAAACAGACAAACGTAAATTGATGACTCATTACGTTATTTTTACGCACATATTTTATCATTAATGGTGCAGCTTGTCATTGTTGTTTAATGTTTATTTATTTCGAGACTGCGGGGTTACAGAAACCATGTGTCACAGTAGGCCGCGGAATGTTGGAAAAAATCACGGCCGGCCATGACATGGCAATTTGATTATTTCAAGAGAAAAGAAACCAATTCAAATTCTTTGTAGATCATAAAATTATTCCAACAGCTCCTTTTATGTGCATCGACACGACGATAAAATTGAAAATAAATAAACTGCCACGAACTATACTTGACTTAACATTAAACATAGTTTAACCTGAAATAATCCCGATCAAAATTCAGG
Organism: Tribolium castaneum; assembly: GCF_031307605.1. Taxonomy (NCBI): domain Eukaryota; kingdom Metazoa; phylum Arthropoda; class Insecta; order Coleoptera; family Tenebrionidae; genus Tribolium; species Tribolium castaneum. The sequence goes on along the minus strand of NC_087399.1, from coordinate 3,802,195 downwards.
CGAAAAAGTTTGGCGAATGTTTGAATAAAACCAACTCAAACCCTCGTTATTGTTTATTACGCGCTTTATTGCTTACGTGTCAACCCTTTATGGGGAGATTTACGACTAAACTTTTAATAATTCTTCAGCAGAACGTCAATATTTCACATTATTTAAAATAATGAATACTTGTCGGTGTGCATAAATCGATTTGTGACGATAGACAGGGCCGGACTGGACAAAAAGTAGGCCCCAATTTAATCTAGACTTGTAATTGCTTACACGAAATAAAAATTACGCTGATTTGGTCGATTTTATTGGCAACACTGACACCTTATTTATCCATTAGCATCGACATGAATTGAAACTTTCTGATCAAAATGAACGAATCTACGAATGCAAATAATCAAGTAGTGATGAATCAATTCGCTCGAAACGGAAATAGAACCAAATTAGAGCCAAATCTCTGTTTTGAATTATTTGAAACACACTCAAAAAAATTAAAATTGCAACCTCAAAACAATACATAATTAGCTAATTCAGTTTTCATCACTGGCAAAAAAAGCCAAAAATGACAATTTGAGTAAAAATTGTTGTTTTACGGACTAGTGAACAAAAGTATGTCATTTAGCCATTAAAATAACAATGAAACAGTCATGATTATAAACTGTTGTTTACGCAAAGGTATTTTTCTTTAATGGCAAAAAATAAGTAAATAAGTCCCCTTTATTTCCTAACAGAAAAGCTAGCCTGTTTTTTTATAATACATTTTTCTTCACACAAATCAATACTTTATATTTTTCTCAATGAATGTGAAGTTTTTCCTTCCATAGAATTAAAAACAAAATTAAATTAATCAATAAAAAGTAATAAAATTAAAAATATACAAATATTAATTCACCGAAATTTTATGAGTGAGATATACCTAGTAAATAAGTAGTACAGTAAAAGCTCTCAACAACGAACACCGATGGAGAATCTTGAATTGTCCGTTGTGGAGAGGTGTCCACTAATGGGAGGTGGAAATTTTAATATAGGTTTTATTACGTTCTTACAAAAATGTCCGTTGTCAAGAGGTGTCCGTTATCTGGAGCTGTTGAGAGGTTTAACTGTACTACTCAAGTTCAGGAAAAATCTCTAACTAAATAAAAGGGGTAAGGTTTTAAAGCTAAAAAGTTATATAATTTGAACATCTTAGACCTAATTCAGTCTGGTTTCTTATTGAGAAAATGTAGAACAAAGGAAAAATGGAGAATAAGAGCATTCAACTAAAGTATAGTTTTTTATTCACCCAACTAGCCTATTAATATTTACTTTAAAATATACAATCATACAAATGGAAAAACTCTCTAGAAACGAGACCAACTTAGAAAAACGTTTGGACTGGTAGATAATTTATGTTACGTATAAACCCTTTTTCAATTTGAACTTGGAAATTGTTGTTGTTCTTATTAAATGCTTTTCAAAGATTTTTAATGTATTTTGACAACATTATTGTAAGTCCAAGAAAAGAATAACTAGAAAACTAAATCTTTAAAAAATATATAAAACGTGGGCAAATTGTTAGTAATAAAGTTTGTTGAAACATATAGTTAAAACAAAGGCAGGAGAACCGTTCTCAGTTTTTTATTAAATTTGTCTTTGTGGGGAAATAATGACTTAATTATTGTTAAACGAAAAAGCAGCGCAAACTTAGAGATTCGCAAGAAGTTTGTAAAAAAGCAAATGTTTACACGTTTTTCGTGCTTGTAACTTAAAAACATTGTGGTCATGTTTTGGAGCATTGGCTGCGCCACTGTTGCTGATTAAAAACGTGTAAAAATGGTAACACATCCTCGAGATTGTGCGTTTTGTCCGCCTTGTCATTGTGCGGTTGCACTACTAAAATAGGTACAATAAGTTTATTGTGGTAGCGTTTCCTTCGCGTTCGCCACAAAAGCTATCAGAAAATAGAGGCGATTTGTGCATAACTTTCCCGACGTTTTCCCATTAGCGTCGGTGGGCCTGTGCCCCCGCGGGTCCGTGTCGGAGGGCCCCAAATCCGGTAGATCGATGCCGGCCGGAGGCGTCCCCCGGCTGACATCCGGGGGGTGAACGACCTTGGTGACTCACCTGGGGTCGGGCAGCACGATCTTCTTGCTGGCCCTGGCAGCTGGTGTGCACTTGCTCTTCTCCATGGCCATGAGATAGCTGACATCGGCCAGCACTGCCTCTAAGTCCGCCATTTTGCAGTTTGCACCACACTCGCTCAAATAAACATATTTCGGTACACTGTGCACAGCTCACCAACACCTACCGCACGCGCCCCGCACTCGTCCTTACATAACGGCCCTCATTGACTTTACATAATAATCGCGGCACAGGAGACTGACGAGGAACGCGCCGTCGAGTGAGCAATCTCAAAGTTCCGTCCCTGGATCATCAAGGAGGGAACTCAAGTCCCTATCGCGACCGCCGAAACTCAAACAGCGACTGATTGGACGGGAGACAGGCCTTTCCTAGAACGAGTGCGCGAATGCGAACAGCTGGCCAAATGTCAAAAGCGGCGGACAGCTGTTCGCACGCGCACCAACCGCGCAAAACAAACCAACTCGCGCAAAACGGCAAAAGCCCCCACGAGACTAGCACTCGCACGGCCCCTTGACCCAACCAACCAGCAGCCACAAATAGACCAAACACTTGTTCCCCAATGATTAAATAAAAATTAATTTCGCACAAAGACTCAAACTGCAATGTTGGCGCCTTGACGAAACGACCAAACATGGCCGTCACCATTGACAGTCGAGAACTTTTCAACAGTCTGTCAACAAAAATCACACAATTATCGTACGGACGCGCTAAAAACGACCGCTCTGTGATAAATTCAACCCTTGACGAGCTAAATTCTTTCAATTATAAGTACCCAATCGTTGCAAACCCGACTGTAAGACTTAGCCGGGCCTAACCCCACTTTCTAACGTCAGTTTCCAGAAAGCTGTCCTTTTGGTAAACCAATGTTGCTCCTTGATACCGCCCGAAGACGACGAACTCGTGTTGAAATGTTGCCAGTTAATTACCAATTTAATTACGCGCCAGAAGGTGGTCATAGACGGACGCACGCTCACTGTGACCGTTTTGTGGTGCCTCCAAGCTTTAAAAGACCAAGACTCCAGTACGGACCTCCTTGTTGCCTTAGACGCCCTACTGCGTGCAAATGCTGGACATGAAGTTAGTCTTGCCCTAGTCATGACCCGCGCCTTGTATTCCTTTTTTTAGTTAATTACCGAAATTGTGAAAAACAGTACGCTCCTGAATTTAGCAAAAAATGAGCAGAAGCCGGAATTGGCATTCTTTGCCCTTCAGTGTCTTGAAGCGTGCACGATACCTGCCGATGATACTAAAACCTTACCTCCAGACGAGTTGAAAAATGAGTTTCAAACCAGTTTTGAAATTTTTTTGAAACACACAGTTAAAAACCATTTTAAATTGGATAAATTGATAAGTGCGAAAATCTACATTGTTTGCTTGAGGGGGTTGCAAAATGTAATCAAGCAAAAACCTGATTTGCTCTCCGATAATTTGGGGATAATACTAGGGGTTGTAAAGTCCTACATGTTGCTCGGAATTTCTGGAATTGAGTTTGTGAAGCCGCAGAAATTGATGCCTTCGCCTTTGAGTGTCCCTGAGACTAGCACGACTGAGTCTAGGGGGAAAGGAGGAAAGGTAAGTTATTAGGGGAGAATGGGGTATAGTGACCCTTATAGCTTTAAGATAAAAAAATTACGTGAATCTCCTGGGTTTTTTAGGTACGCCAGCTTTTTTTTAGATAAATAACTTTAAAAATTATTGTAATATTATTTTATACGTAATTTACATAAAAATAGAATATATTTTAACTCTAATTATTACAAATTTCACAATATAATTACAAAAAAACACGCAGAACATACTTAGATGCGTGAATAAATTTCTGTTTTTAAGTAACAGTGTTGCTCTATATTTGGATAATTTACCCCGGTCTCCCCTACTCAATTTTTAGATGACTAAGCAAAGAAAGCCCAAAACTCAGCCCACAATTATGAAAACTCGAAAATCGGAAAAATGGGACGATGACACTGGTGGTTACACTCCCGCTGTAACAATGAACACCGACGAATCAGTGCCTAATTTTGGCAATAGTGTCAAAACAAGCGACTCTGATTTTTCCGACACAGAGGGCGGAAATCTAGCGAAACTAAACGTAATGAATGGAAGGGTGCGTCAGGCAGCCCTTGGCTTATTTTTACACACAATTAAGGTCCGTATTTCAAACATGAAGCAAAGTTTTCAATTTCTTGTTTAGCTAACACACAAGACTGTGATTTTTTCGTACTGGTCGAGTTTCATCCCCGAAAACCCGCTTTCCACCAAACACAACTTAATGACTTGCATACTTAAGGAAACGTCCAATCGGGGGAGCATGGCGGCTTTGAACGCCCTCCTAGTCCTACTTTCGCTGTCCAAAGTGTATCTAGCACAGGCGGAAAAAGGGTACTTGGCCAGTCGCACTTAACTATGACTAAAACAAGTTTTGTAGCGAAAATCTCGCCTTTACACCGTTCTCCGTCGTGTTGGGTCTAACAATCAAAGAATTGCACAAATGTCTAAGTCTAGCATTAAGTGCGCACTCGATCCCTGTGCTAACAATGGTTTTGAAGTGTTTCGCGGCTTTGGTCCAAGCCACGCCTTATCACCGGCTAGCCCCCGGCCTTATCACCAAACTGATAAGGAACGTCAAACCTTTGGTCAGCCACAAAGACTCAACGGTTCAAGTTGCCGCTTTGATCGTCCTGGGGTGTGTGTTAGCCTCGGAACCGATCATTCCCGAGTCACGGGAAGCGTTCCTCAAAACGAACGAACCCGAAACTCCATGGCTGCTCCATCGGTGTCTCGCCAACTTGGAGCAGGACAACGTCCCCACTCCAGTCAAACTCGAATCGCTCCAAATAATCTCAGTCATGAGCCGAAATTATTTCGAGGATTTAGTCGCCCCCTATTTGGACCACGTGACTAAAGCGCTCGATTTATCACTGGCTAGTAAATACACCGACGTGCAGTTGCATGCAGGACGTGCTGTTGACTTCATAGGCCAGGCAATGAGTCGTTGTGCAGCCCCATGTCTCCACTTCTGGCACTCGCTCCTGCAAGGGTCACTCACGTCGCTCTTGCAAACCGAGCAGCCGGTTTTAAGGGCCATAGGCTGCGATTGTCTGGGGAGTATCGGGGCGGAGGCGTTTGAGCAACTCCCCCGTGACAAGCAAATTCTATGTGTCACCCTCCTCTTTACCAGCAGTCGCGACGAGGAAAACGCCGTTAAGGGGGCGGCGGTTAGGGCTTTGGCCATTTGTGTCCTTTATCCGAGCTTGAGAGAGGATTCAGGCTTTGTGGTGGATACCGCAGAACGGATATACAGTGTGTTGGGGGATGAGAATTTCGCGGTTCGGGTTAAGTGTTCGTGGGCTTTGGGGAATCTGAGCGATGCGCTTGTTTTAAACAAGTGAGTTGTGGGCCGGTTTTTGGTCGATTTGTAACAAGATTGTAGGGGTTCAGCGCTTCTCGTGGACGAGTTTCCCAAAAGTTTGATTTTGAAGTTGTTGAAAGGCACGATTAAAGCGTCAAGTGACGGCGATAAAATTAAAATGAACACGGTGCGGGCGTTGGGGAATCTTTTACAATTGATTGACGAAAGTTTGATTGGGGAACGAGAGTTTCGGGATGCGGTGCAAGAGGGGATTGGTATTTTGGTGAAAAACTGCACCTCGGGGTCAAATATGAAGGTACGATCAAGTGGTCAAGAAATTGTAAAACTTGACTTTATTTTAGGTGCGATGGAATTCGTGTTACGCCATCGGGAACGCCATGAAAAATTCATTTCTTTTCTCGTTACAAAACAACTGGCAGGTCAGTAAACTGTTTGATAATTTTTTTCCTAATTATTACACGACAGGAGAGGGTTTTTAACTCGTTGTCCGACTTAGTGGTGAATTTCCGTAACTTTAAAGTGCGGATTAATGCAGCACTTGCGCTCTCATCGCCTCAGAAGAGAGAGTTTTACGGACGGTTTTACCAACCAGTTTGGGTTTCACTCATTAAAGGGCTAGAAACGTCCGAAAACGTTGCCGATTTTAACGAATATAAACACCGAGATAATTTGGTGGAACAAGTAATTTGTTACGAAGTGTTTTGTTTTTTGTAATTATCGTTTTTAGATTTGTTTAACGCTTGGTCATTTGATGACGCTACTCACAAAAGAAGATTTGGCATTTATTAAAGATGGTGTTAATTCTGACTATTTAAACATTCAGATGAAGAGGGTTTGGGAAAAATTGCTACCCGAAAAATCGACTGTGCTATTTGATGCACAAAACTATGTTACCAGCTTAAAAAACAATCCCGACCTCAGCGATGGGCAAAAAAATACACTCGACTGTCTACACAATATTTTGAAACAAGATTTATAAATTATTTATTTTTTATAGAAATATACGATTTTGTTTATGTTTGTGTCTGCTCTTTCTTGATAAGGTTATTTCAGCCATTCCAGGAAGAATGCAATCAAAATTTTCAAAATAATTTTAGTAATATTAAATTTCTTCCAAATTAAAAAAAATGTGCCAAGAGTTTTTTGTTGAGGATTTAAAATGTGAGAGGACAATCAATCATTTAAATTAAACAACTGTTTAATAATTTTTAAAGCGTGTTTTTACAGTTTCTGGTTTTTAAAATGGAAATGACACCCCGCAACTTAACGATTTTTATTCAAAAAATTATTAAACATTTGAAATAAAGGCACAACATTTCTAAACCAAACAAACTTACGAAGGCACCATGCCTTTGTTCCTCTTCCACTGGGCGCCGCTTTTCCTATTATGGTTCGCCCGACTCGACTTATTCACGCTTTTCTTGTGTCTATTTTGGAGAACGTTCTTCTCTTGCCCTTGCCCTTTCGGTTTCCCCACCACATCGCTCTTTGGTTTGGGCCGCGGCGGCTGCCCTTTGCCTTGACTCCTAAATCGGGCCTCCCGTCTCGCTCTGATAACAGCCGGGTCTTCGCAAAAGTCAGCCTTGTTATGGGGGCGCTCGGACGCCCCCACAGGCTTGCCCTCGTCGTCGTACTCATCCTCCGAGTAGCTCGTATCACTGACGACGTCCTCGTAGTTCGGGTTGAACTTTAGGATGTCTTCAGACCCGTGATCGGGGACAGGAACCGTGGCCTCGTCAGCCCTATCATCATATTCGTCATCGTAGTCATCGAATTCATTGGTGTATTGTCTGAAATCAATAATAAAACAAAAAAAACGGGGCAAAACTGTGACTAACATCCCGTCCAGAATGTACGTTTTGATTTCCTTGATGTCTTTCTTGTCGTTTAGTAGTTTCAAAGCGTCGTCGTAGCCCGGCTTCCGGCCCTTGTAGGCCAGGATCGGTTCCTCCGGCTTGGGTTCCGGAGGTATCCGGATTAAGTCAAATGGAATGTCGACTAAATGAGGCGGGAGATTTTCCTCAAGAATTGCACTGATCACATCACTTGTGTTATAATTGTACGCTTCCAAGCACTGGAGGACGAATCCATCGCCCAAATGGGGGAACATATCAATCACCATTTGGATGGAACCTTCGATTTCTTCCTCACTGGGGGGCACAAACACCTCCTCCACGTGATTCGAAGGCCCCGCTTGCGCCCCCACGCCGTTCTCGTGCACAATCTCCGACTTGACTTTGCGATTTGAGGCGTACTTTAGCACGGCTTTTTCAAACGTTTTTAACTCGCTTTTTAGCGTTTTCCACAGTCTGTTGTGGCGCCTCAGACTCGTTATACAACTCAGAAGGTAATCAGTCCGTGTTTGGTCGCTATCAATGTTCCGAATGAATACAATTAAGTGATAAGAAACGACTCACATTTCGGTACAACTGCTGAACATTTCGTTTTGCGCCCCCACATCGTAACGTTCGTGATAATCACAGATAAAATACTCGTCCTCGAGGGCTGTGGTTAATAATTTCAAATAAATCTCGACAAACTCTTGCTGATGTATCGGGTCGCCACTAAAAAATTGCAATGTTTTTATCGCTAATTAAATAATCAAAACACTACCTAAACTCCAGGGTTTTATCCAAGCAATGTGACGTAAAGGCGTAATAAACGTCGATAAATTCCGAGCGTCCTAACGCAATCTCTTCGAAAACAATTTCGGACAGTTTGGGGTTTTGATCCAGTTCTTTTCTCCCGTCCAAGAAATCGTACAATTGATGGAAAACTTTTTCATAAGTGAAGGATAATCTGCGGGTTGTTACGTCTCGTTGTGATAATAAATTAAGTACAATTACCTGTACGGAATTCCCTTCGATAACGCTACGTTTATTGCCGGTTTGTGAAATTTCAGTAACATATGTAACGACGAAATTGTGTTTAATAAATAATCAACGACTGAAAATACCCAAGCAAGATTAAATACTGGAGGTTTCTCTTCAACAGCTATAGGGATTATCACAGCATCTGGTTCAAAGCCACAAACGTGACCACCGATCATTTCTAACGTCTGTAATCACTAATTTGAATAGATTATTTGGAAGTAGTGGCGTAATCACCAAAATGACTTGATCAAGCATTTCTTCAATCTCTTTATCACGGAAAACAGAAGTTTCATTAAAATATAGGGAAACTAAATCGTTAACGAAGACTTGGTTGGTTTCATGGTATAAAAGAAATAGCGTGATTACTATGGGGAGGTTAAGTAGTTTCTTTTCTAATAAAAATTTAAGACCTACACTGTCTGGCATATATTCACTCTGAAATGTGATAAGTTATGTATTGATTTTTTTTATATAAGTGAGTCATACCTCAGTCTCTTGGAACGTAGTTAGTCTTTGATAAACCCGGTGGAATTGCGAAAATACTGCTAAATAGAGCGTACACGTCTCATCGTCTAAATTTTTAATCTGATGAGGTAAAACTGGGCTCAGTAGAAAACTATGAAGGCTAATAGCCACTTTGGGTTCGTACAAAACTAGACACCAGAATTGGTGATAATTGCAGCTTAACAAATAATGCAACGTTTGCAAAAAATGGCGATTATTTGCCAGATAAGACGAGTTTTCGTCTTTCGATAAAGCAAAATTGTATGGTTGGTATTTGAAGTACTGTTGCGACTCAGGCAACCAAAATTTGCTCTATAAAACGATGATTATATTGAAATTGGGGTGTAAGACGTGTAACTTACAAGTGCAGGTATTATTTGGGTTTTGCGTTCAAAACATTGTTTTTCAAAATCGTCGTCTGGCCTAATTGACTCCTAAAATTACGAATTATCAAAAAGGGAAGTAAAGTACGCTTGACACTCACTAAAGGGGCGTCTTTGCGTAGCTCAACCACAAGTTTTTCTAAATGAATTTGGTTTATTGGCAGCTTGTTCGGGTTCTGAAAGTGAGGTTAAGCAGGAATTTTCTGACATAAGTTACGTACTTTGAAGACGTTGATGTATTCATATCCGGCGTTTTCATTGACCACGTCCTCTAAATCCAGGTTTTTGATTATTTGGGAGAGTTGTTCCATTATTGCATAATTTTACGTGAATTGTTCGCTTGATTGAAAAAACTACCGGATTTTTTTCACTGTCTGGTAATTGCCAACTTGAATACCAACTGCTCGTGTGAATGTCACCAGGTCGGGGATATAGGGTATTTGGATAAAAACAAAGCTTGCATAACGGCCTGTGAGCCAATATTTATTTTGTGGTTAATTTTTTCTCGAATTGTCATTTTCAAAACACATAGAGCAGAAAGACCATCATACCAACTTTATGAGTTGACAAAACTTCATAACATGTACTGCCTACCTATTATACCGTGAGAATTTAGTAAAAAGAATAGAACGGCAAGGATTCTTAATTCTACGTAGAAAAACGTCAAACCATAAAAACACGTCAAAGAAACAGGAAAAGCTGTAATAGTGTTTATTTACGAAATAAAAGTTTGCAACAGTAAAAAAATAAATACTACCAGTAGTATACAAAAGAAAAATAAATATGGCAAATAAATAACAGATCGTCTTAGGGAATCCCCGACATAGTTGTTCGCCTCAAAACTACAAAATTAAAGGAACCAAATAAAGAAAAAACTTTAAAAAAGAATCATTACTGTATTTGTAATAAAAAGAAAACAAACGTCTCAACTAAAAACAATTAAAAAAATATATTAAGTACATTTTTGACGTTTCCAAAAATTATCACCTTTTGTTAAACACGTAAAACAAAAATCCCAGACAGCTGTTAAACGGCACTTTCAAAAGAAACAAAACTTCTATCCTTGTGTTAGTATGTTATTCTCAATGCAATGCTCAACAACAAAATAAACTGGACGTGATTCTATCCAAATCCCCTGATTTCCACCAGAACGGATAATCAAAGAAAAAAATCAACAAAATAGAGATCATTAGTCTGCCAATCGCGCGACCCAACTGTCAGAAAAACTCAGTACCTTTATGCTTAAATTATATAAACAAACAAAATAGAGGAGGGGTTGCCTCATGATCAAGGTACCGTTTTCATAAATTATATCACATTAAATAAGCTACTAAACGAGACTATGACGAAACATACGCGACTTAACGCAACAATAAACAATAGCAGTCGATACCGGGTTCAGTACGGAGTCAGGTGGGGCGTTAAGAGGTCAACTAGGCTTCGGTGGAAGCGACAAGGGAACTCTTAGGGGTGTAGGCCGTGGCGTTCGGGTCCAGGGTCGAACCGGGCGGACTCTCGGCCAGCCGGACTCGCGACATGTTGCTCGTCGCCACCGTCGGACCGCCGAAACTGTCGTTCGGCATCACAGCCAACACTTGCGCGATTTTGCTCTTCAGCTCTTCGATCTCGCGTTCTTGCGTCCTGTTGGAGCCTGAAACCAACCACAACGATAATACCACTGAAAAAGTTATAAACAGGTCTAAGGTGGATTTAGCTCGATTTTGGTGGAAAATCGTAAGTTTGCGTTTGACTTACTCTCTCTGATTTCGAGTTGTCGCTTCGCCTCGCCCAGGGCGCTGAAGAGGTCGAGCTTGATGCGCGTCTCGGCCGATAACGAATTTTCTAAATGGGCGTTTTTCTCCTGCATTGCCGTGAGGGCGGTCATGAGTATGTCCATATCACGGAGCTGATCGACTAGGGCGGCATTTTCGCGTTCCAGCGCGGAGTACCGTTCTTCGGCCCAATGCTTCGTTGTCCGACACTCGCTCAATTCGGCTTCTAATTCTCTACGACGCGCTCGGCACGCTTCCGTGCACTCGCCGCGCGATGACTGTGCCACCACCTAGTTTAATAATCCAGAACATTGAAAAATTTGTTTCAATGACTACTGGAAAATTGTCTTACTTGAGCCGCTCGGGCCTCCTCTTGTTTTCTACTTTTACGTTCTTGATTTAGTTGCGATTCTAGATTGCATCTTGCTCGCCTTTCTTCAGCCACTCGACGTTCCAAGTTGCTGATCGTCTGTTTATCGGAAGCGCGGGAACTTGCAACACTTTGATAACGCTGTTGCACGTCTTCGATTTCGCGTTGCATCGCTGTCAGCTCGCCCTTGATTACCTTCTCGCTCGTGGTGAGCGCGGCAACCTGACACAACACAAAAAAAATTATTTAATTGGAAAAAATCCCTTTACAGTATTACAATGCTGCTACGAATAGTTATTTATTAAGTGGTTTATTATCCACGAGGTGAAATAAAGAAACCGATTTACATGAAAACGAGTTGAATACAATATTTTGTACTTCGAATTAGACGTTTCGTACTGAAAAAAGGAAAAATTTGTGCATAATATTCAGATATCACTGTGAAATATTACAATAGATTTAGTTAGTTTTACCAAATATTTTGGAAAACATGTTAATTGTAAAACTAAGTTTTAAATAAATTAACATAACAATGTTTCCAAAGACTATATCCTTTTGTGTGTGTAATGTCCTCAATGATTCAATATTTATGGTTCAAAAAATATCACTGAATTTTGTCGTGTGTCCAAGGTGAGTCTGTTAAAAGTATATTTTTTCCGTATCGTTCATTTTGTAGCGTAATTATTTCTCCGTCGTTTAAGCTATTAATTTCTTTTTTTACTCAACTAAAAATATTTACTTTTGGGCCGGCACTAAAACTTGGGACATCCTGTTTATTTGTTTCTTGTTGATTCATTTCATTCATTCATATCAGCTACCAAATATTCAAGAACATTGTTTATCTGGAATCAAAAGACAAAATATTTAATGCCAAAAAACTTGATGGTTGTCATATTTCCATAAAGCATAAACACAATTTTGTCTTATTATTATATTTAAACAAATCAATAAAAAAAATATCTGTATTTATTAAATTCTCCTTAAAAATGGCTTTGTTTTAAAATTGTGTATCTTTAAGAATAACGAAGTTACGAATACTTAGGAGATTTCGCTAAAATTCTTTGCCTGAAATTGTTTTCTCAAGAAATAAGTTTCAGCGATTTTCAGATAGGTACCTCAAAAAATGGCAAAGTCGTAACAAAATTCAATGAATCAGACAAACCTCTTTGTTTGTCACCTAATCACAGATTATATTTTTTGTTGGTGGCGTTTTATCCTGTTATGCCGTTTAATTCTATTCAGTTCGTTACTTGCAATTGTCGCGAACGGTGCCTTAATTACAAAATTAAATTTTGCGGTTCAAAAGTTTGAAATTTGTGTTGATCGCGGTTAATGTGTGCTCCAAGAGGGGATTACAGGAAGAAAAAGAGAAAACAAACCGGATTAAAGGGTTAGTTTGCAACAATTTCTTTTTTGAAAAACTATATTAAAACCCGGTTTCACTGAGTTCCAAGGTTTCAGGAATCATAGTTGAATTTATTAGTAAAATAAATCCACAGAAACGATGGTCATAATCAGAGTAACGATTGTTTTTAACTGTTTATTAAATTTAACCAACGTTGCCGGAATCGGGCCTAAATCTCTTCGACACTGTCATAATTTACGGCATTTTGCCAAGTGATTGGCATTTTTCAATACGAAACGTCAGATTATTAATAATAAAATGTTGCATCCAACTTGTTTTCTTGTTTATTTATTTCAACTCGTAATTGTAGTTTCACTTGTGAAATAAAGTCTCAGACTCGTTAAATAAATAACTATTCCACTAATGTAATGGGACATTGTTCTAATTTCATTGTTTTTCATTCCAGTAAGTCCGTTTAAGAAGATGATGCGATGAAAGCTGCTAAAAACTGTAGCTGACGATGCCAAAAGGTAGGTGTATTTTATTTTATTTTTATACAGGGTGCTTAAAAACTGGCGCACCAACTCAGTGAAGGGTGATAAAGAAATGCTCCCATATAAAGACAAAAATAATACAAATTATAATTAAATAACGAATTTTAAATAAATGATGTATTGTGTAACAATCCTGATGGCAATAGAATTTGATCAATAATAAAAATAAGTTATTTTTGAAACGGTTTCCTATTGGAACATCAACAAATTTTGTTTTTTTTTGATAAATTTTAATTTTTTTAATTAAAAAAACTGTTTAGGACTAATAAAAAATTTAAAAATAATTATTCGTCACTGTGTTTAGTAACAATTATTTAGTGTGAAACATAAAATCATTGAAAAATAATCAAAACTGAGAAAGTTAACAAAATAAGTTTGTAGCTTCAGATTGTTTAAAATATGATACTGGAAATTTTTTCTGCTTCTGAACAATGTACCAGTGAGTTGGTGCGCTAATTTTTTAGCACCTTGTACTTATTGTCAATAACTGAGGTGTTGAAAAGTGATAGTTTGGATAAAATATTAACATAGTATTGTGTTGATTTTGTTTTTAATGTATTTTTAATGTCTTGCTACAAACTGTAGCAGAAGATGGCAAAATGTAGGCGCATTTTATTTTTTTCTTATTATCGCCAAGTGAGAAAAATTGATTTGTGTTTTATTTATTTATACGAACTAACTAACACACAAAAAAAATCTAACTAGTTCATCCGTGGCTGTAAATGTGATTATAAAAATCAACTATACAGATGATTTGTTTCCAATTAAGGCTTTTTTTTATTATTTACCTGCAGCCTGAGTTCTTGCTCGCTGGCTCTGCTGCTTTGTAGGTCCGCCCGCAGCCTTTTAGCGTCGGCCTCGAGCTTTTGCAGATACTCGGCCGCTTCTCTCTCCTTATCCTGTTCCTTCTTTTCTCTTCGCCTCGTCGGTCTCGGTTCATGTTCTTGAACCGTGGCCGTCGCCGTCGTCGACGTGATTTCTTCAACGCCGGCACTAATCGCCGTTCCATTACTGTGCGAATGATTAACTTGTCTTTGTCTATCTATGTGCTTATCCGAATGCCTGTTGTGTTCGTCGTGTTCTTTACATTTATCGACAGACTTTCTATGATGTGATTTGGTCGCGTGCACACCGTTGGCTATCGTCCCATTGGGGATGTGGCCGTTTTTCTCGTGCAACTTATTATTATGTACTTTGGCGTTTTGTACGGGGGCAGGTACGATGGCTGTGGAGACTGGCTCCGGGGGCGGCTGCACGGCAGGCGGCGGCGGCGGTAGGGCGTCCATAGGCAACGCCTGCTGCATCAGCTGCATGTAAAACTCGTTCTCTTTCGCTACGTCGCGCTGCTTGCGCTGCCGCATCCTATACCTACACAAAAACGCAAATTTTATTACACGACTTAAAAATAAACAACAAGTCAAATAGTTTGGGCAGAAATAAACAAAAACTATTTTTGGGGACGCCATTTTGCCGGCTACCAACCAACCCAAAGTTTTTAACCATTTATTGTCGCTACTCTACATTGGCAATTATTTCGCACCACCCTGTATACACCAACGCGATTTGGTTACACAGTCGGCAAAATAAAACAAAAATTCAAGCAATAATGGAACTTATTACCTTCTTATTGTCTCAGCCGCTGGACCCGTAATATAGTTAATTAACGTTTGGACACAACACAAAAGGGCAAAAATAACACAAAACGAGACATTTAAAAGACGCAATACCATAAGAGACATTTCGCTTAAATGGAAAATGACAATCAAAAAAATAATAAATACAAAGCAAAGACGCTACTCTAAACTACAAGCATCTGCTACACTAATCGTAAACACGAAAATAGCCGAAATAACGGCCGAAATTTCAATTCCTATTTACAAACAGCCAATAAAAATTCACTATTGAAGGGCATGCGCAGTGCAAAGGGCGGGAAAGTTCGAAAGTTTCAAGTTTGTTTCAGGTTTTTTCAAAATTTGCTTTATTATTTGTAGTCAGTCTGTGCTTTTAATATTACGATTATAAAAATCTGTTTTGCTTCTCAAGAATTATTAAATTGTCTACCTAAAAAATAAAGTTTTAAATGTCTAAATTTAATAACTAAAAAATTTGACTTCAAATGTTAATTTCAGCAACAATACACAACAAGATCATACTTTTCTTAAATTCATAGTTTTTATATAATTTTTTTAAGGGTATTCGCCAAAAAAAAAAAACAAATTATTGCAAAAACTAAGCAGAAACACAGCTGTAATTAAAAAAAGTTATGAGGCATTTTCGAGTTATTTTTATTTTACATTTTATACGCAAATTATTTTTGATCTACTATACTTCTTGAGACAGTTGGTTACTAAAAAAGCCAGGTGATGCCTTCCAAGAGCACTTAAGTCAGACAGGAAGTAGTAACATTTTAATTTAAAATTCTTTTTATCCTTACAAAGACGGAAATAATATCAATAAGACAACCGGCTTTCCCGCCACCTGCTACACTCCGTCTGGCAAGAGCTATTTGAAAAAATCAATTCGTACAGTTATTCTGAACTTGATAGAAAAATAAAAATTAAAGAAACATGTTCGTATTTTTTACCGGTATGAATTAGAAAAAATCTAGTAGGCAACACGTGCGACCGGTTCAATAGTTTTCACATTCATGCATTAAATATTCGCGCAATTATAGACATAACGGCTATATGAAATTTTTTGCAGATAAAAACGCCCAAGGAAAATTTAAATTGCCTCAAATGGGTCAAACAGGCTCTGATAAATAAGCCACTTTCATGGAAAATTATGTATGATATAATAATTACTTAGCTTATAAATGAATAACGAATTATCAAATTAATTCAACAGCAGTCAATTTATTTAATTTGTTGATTCGTTTAAAGGCCCCCTTGTTACGTGAAAATCGATCAAAATAACTAATTATCAGCTATTTTGAACACATAATTTACGAATACCCTTGATCTACGATAAGAACAGTCTTTTGGAAAAATTAATAAACAATACGGTGATAAGGTTTATCAAAATTAATTTACTTTCCTCGATTTTTAATCAGGAGGAAAGTGAAATAAGCATTTAATAAATAACCGAATTTTTTGCGGCATTACGTCACAGTTGTTACTCACCCTATGTAGGACTTGAACCCGAACCCCAGGGTGACGACGGGGTAGCCGATGCAGTGGGCGGCGAAGGGGCGGCACAGGTCCAGGTGGCCTGGCATGTGTTTGACGTCTCGCAGCCGCACTGCCGCCTCCAAATAGACAAAGAGCACCCACAGAATAATGGTGGGTGCACAGATGCCCTTGTCTGTGTGCCACACGTACTGCACCCAGACATAGGTACTGGCGGCGAAGAAGAGCCAATGAACCGGGATAAAGAAGAAGCACAGCATGTCTGAAGTGAGCGCAATGCACACGAAAAAAATTGAAAAGGCCAGGCCTTGGTATTTGAAGGAGTCATAGACCGAACGCAGCAGCAAATAAAACGGCCATAGGAACTCAAATCTGAACTCCAGGATGAAATCGGCCAGAATTACCAAAACCCATATAATCAGGAACTTCAGGTACAGGAGAGTACTGCAACAAAAAGATTCGTGAATGACAGCCGGGGGGCCGGGGGCGACGTAGTGTGTGCGGTATTTACAAGTGCATAATCCGGAATTACGTTATGGGCTTAGGACGATAAAAATAAATGTTTTGACAGCTGCCTCCTAACCTATCTCGGTGGTTGGCTCGGTCGAGTTGGGTCGGGAAAATTTGGGAAAACCGCGCCGATGCTATGGCGAGCGGGCTCGTGGCGGCCGGACGGCGAAAATCCCGTCCGGAAAATTCAAAATCGTCGGTTTGTTTAGGAAAACCAGCCATTTTGAAACACATATGGGACAGATCGGCTTAGACTGTGAGGTGCTCAATGCGCTTTGCACGTGGACTGTCACATTCCAACGCGGAAACGTACCTTCCGTAAATCCCTTCGGTGATTTTGTTCCTTTTCATGGGTCTTCTCATCTTACCGATCTCAGCATTTCGTCTCTTCATAATTCAGACCGAACCAATGCTCCGAACTATTAGTCGACTCACTCCCAGCGGTAAAATGCCAAAAAACTCGGCTGTCTCATGGAATTTTTGTCACAAAAACTTCGCTTTTGCGGTAAAATGTCTTTTGTTGTCAACTTGCGCGCTTCGCAATCCCGCCACCAGATAACGCCACGCAAACGTCAAACGCCACCGCCAGATTCAAACGCCACTCGTCCTTTACAGTTTATTTAATTTGCTGAATACATTCGGAGAAATCGCTTAAAAAAATAATTACACTAGTATGCACAGACCAAAAGAGGTGTTACAGTTTACATAATGAACCCAGAAAACGCTTACAATGTAACAATAAATCTAAAAAACTGTCAATCTCCTCACAATTATCAAGCGGCTATTTCGGATTGAAATGATAAAATTTCTCAATAAAATTCCACCGTAAGACCCAAAAATCAATTCCAAAACAATAATTATATGTATAAAGAAGCTAAAATAAACAGCACGGTCAAAGCTTACAAGATCCTCTCATAGAACAGCAAATAGGCTTGCGCGCTCAAAACCCGCGTCTCGCTGGCTTCGGAAACGTGCGAATCGCTGATATAGTACCACTTCCCGGAGGGCACCTCGGGCTCGCCTTGCGCCCCCTTGGGCGCCTGCCCCTTCTCGTTTTTCTGATTTTTGGGCAAAAACTGCCACCTATAGCTGTTCTCCTCCAACTTGGGCCGCACTTTCACGTAGGCCACGTAGTGGCCCCCGTGAATGGACCCGCTATGCTCCACAACCCCGTATAAAGAGTACAAGACTTTCGTCTGACCGGCCTCGAAAGTCGGGAGGTTTTGGGAGCGTTTCGAACAGAACGGCGCGAGATCGAGAAGCGTGGGGAACTTGACGAATTTGGGGACTTTGGCGGAGCGAAATCGGTACACTTGGAAACGCTTCAAGTGCAGGATTAGAACGGCAGGGGGGTTGTAGATAAGGAGCTGCTTGGTGGCGTTGGTGTAGACGGTTTTCTTATCGGGGCCACCGTGGCGCTTCGTGCACAGCTCGCAGCTGACTTTGTTGTTACCGGTCATCAATTCGCAAGCTGTGAACTGGTTGAGGCAGGACTGGACAGAGTATTCGCCTTCTTCGCACTGGTAACGCGCCGACATCGTGTTGGTCCACAGGTCCACGTCTTCGTCGTCCTCATCCATCTGAAGGAAATAATACGTGCAAAAACTAAATTTAACTCAATCGCTTAGTTGGTTATGGAAATCTGCCAGTTTCCACTCTGTATATGCGTAATTCGGATTAAAAAATGGGCTAATGAATGCGTCAAAGATTGTCGGCGACATTGCATCACTTTAAATTATTTACTCAAACGAAAAATTTCTAAACTTAGTTATAATATTACTGATAAGTGAGATAAATCGTAAACATTTTGCTTGCTTTACAAGTTCTACAGTGAAATAGAGAAGATGCGCAAAAAGTCAAAAACTTGGAATTTATACTTTTAAAGTGTTAGACACTGACCATTTGTTTATTCTCTCTCTATTATCCGTTAATATTAGCCCCATTTGACGATTTTTCGTTTGATTTTCGCCAAAATTCCAGGAAATAATTACCTTTCTTACCCAAAAGCAAACAAAAGACAATGTAATTTAAAAAAAAAATAAATAATATTTGGTGATTTCCTTGTCAGACTTGGCAAAATAATTTTATGAAACAAGCTTGAATAAATCAAAAATCAAAACTATTTAAAATTTAGTGACTTTCCAGCTGTAAAACGTGCTAAAATCCTAGAAAAAAACAAAGATAATGATATTGGGTAGCAAAAACTTTTACTTTAATTTTGTTTTTTTTTGATAAAATATAAATTACTGTTGTTTACTATTACAAGTAAAAAAATTTAAATAGCAAAAAATACACATCTTCAACCTTCTTTGACGTTTTTTTTTTTTTTTTGACTAATTAAAAAGTTCAGTTTTACCGTGTTTTAGACAAAATTCCTCGAAATAATTGAATTTTTGACACAATAACGTACCAAAAACGACTCCAAAAAAGCAAAATTCATACAGAATTTGATCTAATTTCAAGTAAAAAAAAACTACCTACAAATTCACCAAATTCTTACAGAAAAACTGATTCCTTATATACAAAAAGTGCTAAAAAATACTCGAAAAGACATAAGTAAGCCACTTTTCAACATTATTTAGTCATTTTTCGGCTTATTTTAGAGAAAATTCTGCGAAATAATTCCGCATCGCGGTGAAAAACATGCTAAAATGTTCAGAATGGTTTGCTATGATGTTTACAACCTTTCCGGGTTAATTAAGCGGTTTGTTGTCAAAAAATTCTGCCCTGATAACCAAATACCATAAAGCCTGACATAAATTATTCAAGCTTTTAGATCTCCAATATCAAAAGCTATTAACTTCCCTATAATTCTATTTTAACAATTAAGCTTCTAAAAATTTTACCATATACAAAAACGCCAATAAATAAAAAAAAACGCAAAAATATTTTGTCTCTCAGCCCAAAAAAAAAATCCTAAAAAATTTGGACAATATCAAAGTATCAAAATAGTAGCGTAATTAATTTCCTTTTGTTTATTAAAGCATTAATTTATTTTTTTACTCGGCTAGAAATATAAAACTTGGAACACCTTATATTTTCGGATTTTTTCGTCTCACGTCCCGATTGTATGCATTATGTGTACCAAAGTCGTGAAATAGTAAATTACGTCCACTTAACGTTGAAAAATCCCATCGTTAGTTACGCAAGGCTATCAGCATTTATAAATAAACCATAAGACAAAAGTCAATAACCTATTTACAGTCCCGATTTAGAGCACTCCGAAATTACTTTCCGGTGAACGATAGTTTACGACCTTGACTCAACACAGCCAACCTTGCCATTACCTACATACACACTTAATAAAAATAAAAACCACAACCAGAAAAGTCATGAATTTGTTTAACTCAGTGAATAAACGTAGCGCATATTTAATCTTTTTTCTTTGTTCTTTCACTTGTCATTTCAATACATACATTTTCATGTCGTGACATTGTTTTAAATACAAACCTTTTCATCCTTTGGATCCTCGCCCCCACAGGCACCTTCGAAATTATCATCATCGTCCATCTTATCGTTGCAAAACGTACCAACTTTACTCGAATCACCATCGTTCAGTAGACTTAATTTACTCAAACCTGTCTTCAAATCGACGTTTTTGTTGTTCACGAAGGCCAGTCTCGACTCAGGCCTGTCGAAATATTCATTACCGCTGAAGTAAAAAATGTTAGTACAAAACATAAGTCAGTGGCACAAAAACCTACTCTTCTTCCGGACTACAATGATCGATAAGGGGGCTCCCCATGTCGATGTTGGTCTCACTCGAGGCCGGGCTATTGTCCGGAGTGCCGTGCGACGCACTAAGCATCCCAATCGCGGGGCTGGGGACCCCACTGTCGTCAATGCGCATTTCGGGGGAAATACCGCGATTGTTCGAGTCGGGGCTGCTGTTATCGACCTTGTCCGAATTATACCCCGACTCCATCCCTTTGGTCACCTCCTCGGACACCTCGACGTTGTCCTCAACGTCGGCGTCCGACTCACTATCCGACTTATCCATGTCCACGTCAAGCCCGGCCGTGGGCTGGTTGCTGGGCCCCATGACAATATTGACGTTTTTATGCGACTTTTGCTTCTTGTTTTTCTTTCTTTCCGCACGTTTCTCCTTCTTGATCTGGTGGCGCGACGGTTTATTATCCTCGATTTCCTCGGCTTTGCGTCGCAAAACCGGCGGTAGTTGTTTTTCAGTGATCGGTAGACTTAAATCTAGGAAAAACTCGTCGCGGTGCGAGGTGTGTTGGCACTCCTGGCACTGCAGCGTGCTAACAAGCACCCCTCGGAAAACTTGTTCGGTTGGTAGCAATAGATCGGAAGCTTGTTGGCCGTAAAACTTGATTATTTTCTTCTTCTCACCCTCGACCGTGCTCGGGTCGGTTTTCGTGTTCAAACCTAACCGGTCGAGGATAACCGATTGGTAGCGGCGCAAGTCCTCCTCTCGCACGGCCTCGAGTAAGTGGCGCAGGAGCTCGTGCGAGTCGTGTTGGTTGCCGCCGCCAAACTGCGGCATTCGAGCGGTTAGTTTGGAGAGAAGTAAACGAGGAACGTATGCTTCACTGCGTCCATTGTTCACTTCGACTATAGTTTCGGCCAACGTGGCCATAAGCGGGCGCCACTTCTCCAACTCCCCGGTCAAGGGCTCAAGTACCGGGGAGTCGCTATCCTGGGGGTTCAACTTGCCCCCCGGTAGTTGGAAAAACTGCCCCGGTTCGGAGGTTTCTTGTAAAAGGTTTAACAAATAGGGCGTTTGAGCTAAACATTGAACTACTGAATTAAAGAAACACGTATTGCCTAGGTTCATTAAGCCACGCGGTCGAGGTACGCTCGAAGCGGTGAAATTGAACATGTTCCCAAAACTCATGCTCGAAGTTACCGGGACTAAATCCATCACCTAGACAAAAAATTACAAAATCGTTTTCACGCGTTTAACTCTTACTTGGTGCTCGGCGGGTTTGGGCACCGCGTTGCTCTTGCCCTCGGCCAGCTTCTGGAGGTATTCGACGGCTTCCAGCAGTTTTTTCTTGCAAGTCGCATTGACGACTTCATCACAGTCATAACACCAGACACTCCAGTTGGTCGTGTCGACGCAAATGGCGTGCGAGTCCGAGTGCGGGGTCTTGAAGTGCTCCAAGGCGTGCATGTTTTTGTTCCGGCCGCAGGCCTGGTTCCCGCACCGCAAACACAGCCATAGCGAGTTATCGAACTCGAATTCGGGTTCCATTTCGGACGCGACTTTGGGCATCTTCTTGCATTGCTCGCATTCGGTGGTCAGTCCGGTCTTGATTAGGGCCTTTTTGACCTTTTGCAAGTCCACGGCCTGGCGGACGTGACGGCATTCCGTCATGTTGTCGTTCTCGTCGCAGGATTCGGTCGATTCGCCCCCCGTGGGGTCGCCTTGGTGCTTCTTCTTGCTCATTGTGACAAATGCCCTTCTATTATTCTAATCACATTAACACGCTTTAACCTTCATGAAATGTGGTGCAAAAAATGGGCGCTTTTGCGGGGCCGGAAGGGCGATTCGGGTGTTGCGTGGTCGTGGGCGGCGATATCAGCGGTTTTTGCCTAATTGTTCATTGAAAATTGCACAAAATCGACGAAACTCACCACACCATTCCTACATGACAATTCTTGACATTACACTTTTTTTATAACCAAAGTGTGACAGCTGCACGAGGGACAAATTCCCTAGCATCACAAGTGGAAAAGTTTCTAGAAAAATCGGCCCGAAAATACCACCAAACGCGATTAACTTGAAAAACCTTCCCAAATTTATGACCATCACGAAGGGATAATAAATTAATCATTTGTTAATCAAGCGCACACAATTTTCATGTCCACTGCAACGTTATTTAAATTTGCCACAAATTATTTGCCCAATCGTGAGGCGAACTCAGGTCACGTGCCGGCCAAAGAACCAATCAATTTTTTACATATTAATAATTTTTCAAGGAAAAGGTCAGTACCTGTTATAGAAATTTAAAATTATCAAGTGCTAATTAAACTAAGCACAGAATTGACTCAATTAATTAAACTTCTTTGGATTTCGTGAAAAATCAAATTGGGGGTTGAGTTACATAACCTCACTTGTCAAGTAACTGTAAGACAAGATGAGACACGCTTCTTTCATTGCACGGACAGTTTTCGTCCAAAATAACGACGTTGAGGCTGCCTGTCGTGTCCTGAACAGGATATTAGGTCGGGAGGGAATTTTGGAGCAATACCGCCGGACGCGTTTTTTCGAAAAACCCTTCCAGGTAATTGCTGAAACTTGCCTTCCAAAAGTAAAATCCCTTCAGTTTCGTAGACGCATCAGTTTTGAAAAATGCAAAGCCATTTACAACGAAGACATGGACCGGAAGATTCAGTTCGTGTTGCGCAAAAACAGGACAGAACCTTTCCCAGGCAATCCGTAAATTACGTAATTAGAATGTTTTTATTAGTTATAATGAGTACAATCACTTATTTATAAAACGGATTTGAATTCTTATCACAATCGTCCCGAAAGGGATTATTCTCATCGTAGTCATCATCCTCACTAGCAAACGGGTTCTTGCTCTCATCATAATCACTTTCGAACGGGTTCGTGCCCGCAATATCCCCACTGTACTCCCTCTTCCTCTCATAACTCTTTGGTACGTAGTTACTGATATTCGCCTCCAGGGACGAACTATACCTATGCTCCTGCACGCGCACCCTCCCTTCAGACGTCGGGATCAAAACCTGCCCCTGTTTTTCCACCTGTCTCAGCCTAGCTTCGGCCCCCAGCCCGTAATTCCTAACCTCAGGCTCAACAACACGCTTCTTTTCAATTTTATCGGCGGGAGCAGTCTCACGTACCTCATCTCTGATCACTTTGTACTTATTAAAAACCCCGCGCCCGAAATACTCCGCTGCGACCGAAAACCCATCTTGCGCCTTCTCCAGCTGGGAGTGAAACGTCTCGTGCAAATCCTTATTATACTCACGAGCTTTCAACAACTCCAACAAGTTCTTATTCTCGGGCTGGCAAGCCGGACACTCGTTCTCCTCCTCGCAGAAGCTCTGGAAGCAGTGCTGGTGGTAGCTGTGCTGGCACAGGAAATGAATAGTTGGCAACTCCAACGGGTGGTGACACGCAGCACAGCGCGAGCCTTGAATCACAATCGTCCCACTTTTCAATGTCTCCAACTGCTCCTTCAACTTCTCCGTATCCTTGCGATAATTATGTGTCAAATCTGAGATCTCCTTCGTTTTTTTCTGCTCTTGTTGCAACTCGTTCGTTAAATACGACCGGATGTGCCCCAGTGTTATGTCCACACTGCCCGTCCCCAGCGCGTCCACGACCAGCTGGGGCGACAGCAAGCGCTCCTTCGCTATAACGGTCAAAATCTCGTTCAGTAAATCAATTGGCGGGTTTTTGGTGTCGCGCACACACGACCACAGCGCTTGCACCCACAGGGTGGGCTCCTGGTGCCCGAATCTGCGACAACACGCCAGAATCGAGCTCGTGTCGTTTTTGGTGATGTGGTGCCGCAAAATCTGCTGGTACAACTTCTGCTCCTCGTACAAGTACAAAATACCCTCACTGAACGAATGCATGTGGCACACGACCAACGCCTGGCTCTTGTCGTATTTAATGTCAGGGTTTTGTAACAATTTCAGTGTTTTTTGCGCGTATTTGTTGCGTTCGGAGACGTTCTCCAGGTTGCCCCAAACGTGCAAATAGTGCTCGAGTAATGTGTTGTACACAGGGGTGCTCAGAATGCAGCCCTCGCCGATTAAATATTCCAAAAATTCGACCAAACGTTCCGAGTTATTTAGGAATAAGTGGATGTAATCCTCCGGGTCCGATTTTTGCGACAGCTCGAAACTACCAACGAGGGAGTTGTCCAATGAGTTGTGCGAGTTGTAGTTGGTGCATAAGCGTTTCAGAAATTGCGTGCTTTCATACGGGGCGTTTTGAATCAAGATATTGCCGTATTTTTTCATGTAAAATTCGGCGTTTTCGAAAGTTAGGTTCGAAATGTAGTCCAGCACGTCCACGTATTTTTGGTGGTCTTCGATTTGTAGTTTGATGTACCAGTCGTGTTTTTCGTGCTTCTTGGCCAACATTAGGGCCTCAGCTGGGCTCCCTTGCCGGCACACTTTAATCGCAATGTCTACGTCGTAGTTCAAATCGCCCTCTTTCATCAAAATCAACTCCTTCAAACTGTTCGATTGTCCGACCGTGTTGTTCAGTTTTGTGTAGCAGTTCAAGAGGAGGGTTGTGTGGTCTTCGGTGGCGTGGCCTTGCTTGTGTAAGGCTTCCAGATACATTGTTAATTTTTCGATGTGTTGCGAGTCCAGAAATTTCCGAATGACATAACTGGGCTCCAATTTCCCGATTGTCTTTATGTACTGTTCGATCGCCCCCACATAGTCACCCTTGTCGCATAAATGGTCGCCGTATTGCCGGAAAATATTGACAAGGCCGTCGGAATCGTACTGTTGCGACTTTGCGATACGGATTGCAACGTCGTATAAATTTTTCTTGAAAAGGAGCGATAATTTCGATTGGAGGTCTTTCTCGTCCAGGTGGTAGAGTCTGTTGTCGTTATCGAGGATATAGAAGGCGCCCCATTCGTTTAAAACTGACCGGATTGATGAAACAGTTGCCGAAAATACGATAAATTTGTTGTGAATGTCTAAAACTGTGATCAGGTCGCCTTGGCTGGGGGCACTTTGATTGTCGTTTGTTATGGCGAGGTTTGGTCGTGTTGTTTTTGAGATAATGACAAGGTAGCTCCGAAACCACTCTAGCATGACTTTTTCGCCGTCTACGGCATAGCAAGGGCCGCGACCATCGGCCGTGTAGCAATAAATAGCCTAAAACTATGACTTTAGGCACAATTGTGTTAGTTAGGAGACGAAACGAGATACAAATCGTTAAAAAATTTAACCAGTTCTTTAATTAGTACTTGGAAAAAAATGCAGAAGATAAATTGACAACTAAAATCTTGATGAGAAACATAATAAAAAAATTATTTAAAATTTGTGCTTCCTCTCGTATTTTTCAAAACGCTGCGAATACGGTTAAAGATACAAGAAAAATGTTAAGGAGAAAGTTGTAGAGAATAAAATTTTCTTTATAAAAGTCCGCAAGACTATATGTTTATCATCAATGGTTTAGGTCCCAAAGACGTTTAAAGACACTGAAGCGACGGGTGGTCATGGTCACGTAACGGAAAGTTAATTTACATCTGAACTGTTGAAGATAGAATTATGGTGTTGCAGACATTTTTATAGGAAATTTAATTCTCTACAACTTTCTTTCTAACATTTTTCTTGTATCTGTAACCGTATTCGCAGGATTTTGAAAAATAAGGGGTAGGGTGCAAATTATTAAAAGTTTGATTTTTTTTTAATATAGTTTATGATAAAATTCTTGCACTATATTTATCTCTTACTATTGTGAATTTAATACTCTATCTGCCTGTATTTTTTTGTTAGCCTTGTGCTAACCGTTTTACCAATACGATCATTTTTTTAATTCATTGCTCTGAGGACTTGGACAATTGCGCTCTCTGGCGACATTACCGGTACTACCGATACCGGAGATGTTTTATTTGTACGTCGTTTCGTATCCTAAGCTTTAGACATCCGTAGTGCAACTTACATCATTTCGGCCGACCATGAAATGACTCTCAATCATCGATTCGGCCAAAACGCTGCATTTTTTCGCACATCCGATGTTATCCAAATGAAACTAAAACCAAAATTTACTTGTTTATCGCCCAATGGCATTGTCTCACCTTCACTTCTTTATCTTTATGAGTAATATTATAAACCATAACAGCGCTATCAGTAGCCAGGAATAAAAAAATGTTGGTTGAAGTCGTTTTGAATGCAAGACCGGTCACAGTAGAGCTTGCGTCACGCAAGAGTTTTTGTTTGGAGCTCCGGTCACGCGTGATATCACCCCTAAATATTTTTTTATTCAATTGGAAAGTAGATTGAATTATTTATTACCGATACAAGACCAAAGAACCATCGACAAACCCAACGGCCATTAACTGCGCCCCCTCATGCACACACAGACATGACGCGTGCACGGGCCGGTTCCCGGGAATTGCCCGCGAAATGCGGCAACAAAACGGCGTCCCATTTTTGTCAAATCTGCTCGTGTCCCAGACTTTAATCAAGGGATTAATCCCAGTCTCATCTTGCTTCAATTGTTTAAATGTGATTATTTTGGCAAGTTTACAAAAACATTGCTCACCCCAATTGTGACCAAAAGAGGGGAGTTTCTCAACTGGTGGGCGAGCTCTACTGTTAGCTCATAGGCCCGGAAAGTGCGGACATGCCACGAGCGAGAACACAGGAAAATTTGGCCGTTTGAATCGCCCAAAACAATGTGGTTGTTACCGCTACATGTTACCGTGACTTTAGATTCCTACAATTAATTGTAAAAATTTGCTCTGTTGTGCTGTAATTTACTTTAAAAAGCTCGGCTATTTTCCCCTCGTCCACGTCTTTTTTCAGGTCAAAGAAATGAAACTTGCGCCACTGGAATACCAACAAAGGTTTATTGTTGCATAAGTGGTACAAAATCAAGGATTTACCTCCAAAAAGGCCATTTTACAACGTTTTTTCTCTTATTTAACAAAACCCAACATTTTTGTTGCTTTGACAGCTGTCACAGCCAACAAATGACAGACCAATCACAACAAAAACTTAGCTAAAGTCCCTACATTTGAATTTCGAAAATTAAACGAGATGAATTTGACACGATATTCTTTCGTTGAGCGGCCGTTGTGCCCCTTTTGCCCTCACTTCCAACCTAGCAAAACTCCCCGCACTATTTCCTTTAGATAAACTAGCAGGGTTAACTACAACCGAGTCCTCACAAACTTTTACAAAATGTTTGAGCCTTGAGGGTAGAAACATGATATCGGGGGCTGTTTCAAGCATGGCGTGTTGTTCAACCAAGCCGTGATCAACCCTGATGTCATTATCAGGGGGGTACAAGGGGTAGAAACACCTCTGGTGGAAAATATGTGAAATCAAACGGTCCACTCTTGGCACATCGTGAGTGCCTTTAGAACACTCAGCTTTGCTCAAATGGAAGAGAATATCGGCGGTTGAGCCCCCGATTGTTACGCCACCAATATCCAAAATGAACGGATTCGGTACTAAATGTAGGTTTTCATAGCGTCTACGCAACTTAAATGGAATACTAGGGAAAATAACGTGATTATGAGCATCTTTGTGGGACGGGACAAGCACTACGTGCACCCCCGTCCCTTTGAGTCGCTCCATAACACCAGAAATAATATTTTCAAAAAATGAATCGTACGTTTCATTAAGCGCCTTGAGACAAGAGTGGCTCTTGTCCACAAAAGGGCCCATCAGAACCAACAAATTGGGTTTAAACTGTACAACATATTTCAATAAACTGTCTAAAGGTTCATACAATAAATTATCTGATAGTGTGAAGGGGCCTGCGGCCACCACAATTTGCAAAGTCTCGTTTAGCGAAATCGCTGTCTGTGGCTTGGGTAAGGGGTCCCCTGTGTAAATTTTCTCAACCATGAAAGTACTAATCATGCCTTGGCCACAAATTATAACGTTCTGGCCGCTGAAAAGACTCATTTTGTCCAGTTTTGACAAATTCAGCTTAATTGTTTTGCCCTTGTAAACATCAGGGTGTCCCTCAAGTTCGATCGAATTCGGCTCGAGTTCATCATCAGCGTTCGAGTAGAGTTTCCCACAAACGGTCATTTCGGGCGAGTACGTGTTGAGTTTCTCGTAAGTCAGCTCCAAATTGTGGCGCTTAATAATGTCCACAATAACGAACCGCGACATTTCGCAAAGCGCACTGCTTTTGTCCAGATACGACTCAGTCATGTACTTACACTTGGCAATTTCCTCATTTTGCACTTTAATTACCAACTTGCCTTTGCACCTGTCCTTAAACTTTCCCTCACAATCCCCAAAGCGGAGGAGGACCGAGCACGCATTATTCCTGTTCAAAAAATCCTCACAGGGGACGTTCGTTGGTCGTTCCTCGACAATAAAACTCTCCTCATGCACTTCGTCTTGGGGTAGAGGGGCCACGTCCATCACTTCTTCAACCGGCTCGGTCTTTGACGCATTGATGGCTTGTTTCTGGTTTTTGAGCTCTTTGCGTTCCAGACGGTCCAAGGCGTCGAGACTTGGAGGGGCCCCATTTAGATTGGAGGCAGTGTAGGCCAGCCACAGGTCCACGAAGTCTTCAGAGTCGATGTTGTAGGTTGTGCACAACTCCTCACACTTTTGCAAAATTCGGGGGGGCACCGTCATGTTGACGGCCTCGAAATGGCTTGAGAGTTCCCCGATTAAAGACATTGTGACTGATTTAAGCACAAAATCACGGGAAATTCATTTAAAAACCTCAACAACGAGAGGTTTTGACACGGGAAAAAAGGCGGGAAAGAGTTTCAAGCGTGCCAACATTACCACAAACGCAAGTGTATTGCTGGTCGTCTATTTTTTTTCTTTACTTTTTATGAGAATAAGGAGTGTTTTATTTTAAGTGCACAAAAACAATTTATTTGCTCATTGTGTTGTGTTAATTTTTGTATTCCTCCAAATCGAAAAATTCGGTGCGTTGGCAGTTCTGGAAAGACGTTGAGGGAATAACAGGTAAGTGAAACACCACACTGGGGCTATTTCGTATTTATTATAAATGGGCAAATAAATACAATCTGGCTATAACAAAATAGTCAATTTGAAATGATTGTCCCTACGGCAAAACCAGATAAAATGATAGAAACAATATAAAAATACACGATAAATATCCGTCCAGAATCAGTAGTTCCTACTGCGCCTACCTCAGAACAAACCACAACTTGTATAACGACTATTTTATTAAAATAATACGTTGAAAAACGACCTCAGAGTGGCTCAAACTTGAGCAAACTGTACAAATATTAAACTGGTACAAGTCTTAAACACTTTCGTCATAAAGCGGGGTGGCGTCCCCTAGAGACATGGAATGAGGCGAGGTGTTGGTCCTTGGCGTCGACCGTAACGACCTGGGGCTCTTCCCCACGTTCTTCATCCTAGTCCTCTCAAGGTCCCCCCGAATATCATCAAACCTGGGGGTCCTCTGCCCCCCTGACCTGGGCGTATTCCTCGACTCGCTTCTCGGAGTCCCGCTTTTCGATCTATTAGCCCAAGCCTCTGCCGCTTTCTGCCAATCGGTTGATTCAGTCGAGTAGGCCCCTCTGTGCCCATCATACCCCCGGCTACTGCCATACCCACGGGGCGACTCAGTCGGAAACCCTCTGGAAGCTAAACCAACAACTAAGCAAACCCGCCGAAATATACTCACAATCACCGTAACCTCGCCCGTGGTCACTACCAGCATACGAGCGCGCGTGGGGGCTCGGGTGCGGACTGCTCTGGATGAGGGGCGACTGCGTAGGGGGGTGTCGGTACGATGGGGTCCGCTGGCTGGGGGTCGCGGCCCCCGGGTGCAGGAACGGGCCGTTCATGTGGGGGGCGGTACTTGGGGGTATGTGCGGTGAGGGGGTTTGCTGGCCGTAACGGGGCGTTTGCTGCGTGTGGGGGGTCTGGTAAGGGGTCATGAAGGGGGTTTGGCCACTTGGAGTATACGGCTGGAAAAATTTACTTAATGGTAATTCCCCCAAAATTTGAACATACCGTATTGATGTAGTTGCTAGCGCCGTAAGCGCCACCTGGTGTGTGTGGGTAATGGGGCGTTTGATTGGCCACAGCTGACAAGGTTTGCATCATATGCGTGGGCAAATTTTGAGCCACTCGTTGAATGGCCTCAGGGTTCATCGCTAAAACCCAAAAATTGTAACTGAGGCACAAGTACAAATATTATTATTATTACTATTATTATTATATTAATTATAACTTAAACAATTGAGAATTTGGAGATTTTTTCGACGGCAATAGATTTTCAATATCATTTTACATAAGTTTACATTTAAACAGTTCCACTTTTTTGTGTAAATATTACAACATGATGGAGAAAGCTCTCTTAATTTTCCATAAAATTTTGTACAAAAGCAAAAATTGTAAAAAAATCGTAACTTTAAAACAATTAAAAATTTGGCCATTTTCTCGACGCCAGTCGATATCCCACAATTTTTTACATAGGTTTGCATTAAAATAGTTCTACTTTTTCGAATAGTTTTGCCGTAATCGGCATTTGAAAAGTGAATGTGTGATTATTTCAACAAGTTTTTGACATTAATCGAGCAATAACTCTGAAACTATTAAACATAACACTATGAAATATATTATCGTTGGAAAGCTTTTTTGTTACTCTATTTTTCTAAAAAAAATCATTGTTCTACGATTATTTGCAAACAAATGCAATAATTCCATTACATAAGTTTTCATGAAAATAGTTACTTTTTGAATGGTTTTGCCGTAATCGAATAGTGAGTGTGTTAGTAATATTATTATAATAGTAGTATTATTAGTCACAAGAATGGTACAATTACCATTGAAATTGGGTGTAGTCCCAGTGGTCTGGTAGGGCGTCCGCCCACTGGCCCGTGGGGTCCCCGGAGTCATCCCCCCTGGGATGGGGTCCCGGAAATGTTCCTTAAACCACTTAAACAGTGACGCTACTGAATCAAACAATTGTTTCCTGAACCGGAAACCTTCAGGCGTCACTGAAATAAACTCATGCCGGCATTTATTCCGTGGCAGATACGATAATAAAAATTTGCCCGGACAACTTTTGGACGCACTGACAATATAGTGTATTTTCGACGGGTTTTTCTTCTTTTCTTCTTTAACAACCTCCTCTGCCTTATCCTTATGACCCCCGTTTGTGTCTCTGTAGTACTTAAAATAGAGCAAATCGCGCGCGTGCGCCGCCATTGGTGTGACATGTCGTGCGATAATTTCATCCAAATCTTCGAATTCTTCGCCACCGATCCACAAAGTCTTACCCAGAGAGAAGGCATTGGACTTGCCCTCCTCTCTCACGTCAATATGTTGGTAGATATTGTCGGCCACTTTCCAAGTGATTGTTAAATGGTCGGCCCCTTTACTCGACGGGCGTATTATCACCTCGCCTTGGTCCATATTCGCCATACATTTCTCTGCCTCAACATATGAAATATTATGAAAGGCAGGGTGAACAATAACTCGCTTGATATAAGTTTGTCTTTGCTTGTTTTTCTTTAATTCATTTTCGGCCCTTGTGTCCTTCTCTTCCTGTTCGGTGTCGTAATAGGGGTCACGTGGGGGCCGCCACTCGTGGTTTTTATCCAACAAATCGCTCGATTTCGAGGTGCAATCGACGGAAAAACGCTCGACGTCGATTTTCATAATCCGGCAGTGAATCAACTGACCGATACTCACACGTTCTTCCGGGTTAGCCACATTCTTGTCGCTTATATTCTTGATATAAATGTAGCCCGAAATTCCATTATCTAGCTTTAGTTTAACACCAGTGGCTTGTCCAGGGCAAGCCCCCGCATCAAAGTGGTTCCAGACATCGGACAATTCCGGAAAATCGTTTTTCAAACAGAAAGGACACTGCCAAAGGCGCGTTTCATCGTTTCGGACCGGATTTGCATGATCTAGCTGCTCCCCTTGTGGCTTTCGCCGCGCAATGCCCACAACACTCGCTGTGACCATTTTACCAATATAAAAAGTTTCGGGTGTTTCTTTCGTTAACATATCGAACAATTCCTCGGGGTTAGCCGAGCGGAACGGAGTCCTCAAATCCTTATATCTGCAGTTCAACTCGGCCCTAATATCGTACAACGTGATACTTTTATTGCCGAAACCTTGTCTCTCCAATTCCTCGGCAAACGCGTCCAGATCCAAGTCTTTGAGCCTTTCAGGCGCCTCCAAAATCTCCTCCAAAGCCCCCGCCGGGTTCGCCCCCTCGTCATCGTCATACTCCAGCGCGTCCACAGCCATCTTCCTCGCCCACTCGTACGTTTCCGGATGCACTCGTGACCCATCGAGAATCTCAACGTACGCTTCGGTACTGTCCCCAAGACTGTTCGTATCGATTTTAATAAAACCGGAACAGTTGATAAAAACTTTGGGGCCCATGTGACACGCTGTGACCAATTGTGTCCGATTCTCAAGCCTCTGATTGGTCTGTTTCAACAAACGTAACAAGGCCTGGCCTTTACGCGGCCCCAGGCCACAAATAAACTGCACCAAGTTTGATTTATGTGCCT
Organism: Tribolium castaneum; assembly: GCF_031307605.1. Lineage (NCBI taxonomy): Eukaryota > Metazoa > Arthropoda > Insecta > Coleoptera > Tenebrionidae > Tribolium > Tribolium castaneum. The sequence goes on along the minus strand of NC_087399.1, from coordinate 3,769,093 downwards.
GTTGGACGGCCAGATTCACATCAACGCCCACTTCATTCGTCCGATTGACGAATTCAAGACAGACGGCTTCCAGGAGCTCCTCCTTGCCGATCTGTTCCTGCAACGGGTGGAACCGTAAACTCAAAATCTCCTCGTCACCGTTGCACAATTGCGAGTATTCTATCAAGGGGTCTTGCATTTTGCGCGCTAGAGAGACAGCCTGTCGCAACAGTTCGGGGTAATCGCGAAAATCGGACACCCCCTTGTTGGAGATGGCGTAAACTTTGGCCAATTCGTTGTCGATTATCTCGACTTTAATTTGGGGGAATTGCTCGTTTTCGACGAGGTCGGTGATGATGGCTTTGAGGTCGTCGGCGATCATTAGCGCCTCCCGCGATTCGCCCCCGATGGCGATCACGTGCGGTTTTTTCATGTTGATGAAGTTGCGTAAAGTGACCAAGTCGGACTCTTTCATGAGTTTCTCGTCGGGCTTGAAGCTGTTCTTGCGCTTGAGGATGTGGGGAAGGCGCAGGTAGTCGGTAATTTCGCCGTCAGGGGCGGCTATGCAAGCGAAGGCCGATTGGGAGTAGTCGGGGACGTAGGCGAGGCCCATGACGCGGATGCCCTTGGAGGTGTCCCATTCGTCCTCGTCTTCGTCCGGGAAGCTCACAGAGTAGGGCGCAATCTTTAAACAACATCGTGTCGGGAAAAATTAAATTGTACAACGGCTTACCTTAATCCAGTTGTACAATTTTCGGCAACAGGCCTTTAGCACCGATTCTTTGGCCTCGGCTAGAAGAGTTCGCTTCAATTCGCCCCTCAAGTCGGGCAAGACGCAGCGAGTCAAGGCCCGTTCGACACAGCCCATACGCAAGGCGTTCCAGTCTTGCACGTTTTTACTAAACTCGTCCTAAAAGGCCCATTAAAACACAGTGTTAAAATGTTATTATTTATTATCCGCGTAAGACAAAAAATTAATTCGATAACTTAAAAAAAAACAAAACTTTTTTTGACTGCCCGTTTGACAGCGGTTCTGCTTTAAACTTAAAAGAAATAAATGTGGGAAGAAAATGCTCGTAATTCAAGTAATTTGTCTAAAGTAGATATTAATAATCCATTTAAACAATCACACAAAAATCAGCATTTGCTGTTATATACTTTATTTTTCTCTATGCATGTGTTTTTTTTTAGATATTTTTGCAATTCCTTAAATATTGATTAAAAAATATTTATTACAATAAAATTCAAAATATTAATTATAAAATAAATGATGATTTGTCCAAAAAATAGTATCTAAAAACATTGTTGCTAGACCAAAATTTACCTTAATTTAAATTTTTATCTTTTATTTCATTAGTTACTGTTTGATAACGGGGAAGAATTTTTGTAAACTGTTATTCAACTAAGTTACGCATAACAAAATATTTAAAATGGTGCAAAATATAAAACATTCACAGTTTTTTTTAATTCTGAAATCAGATTCGAAATTTGGAATTTTTTTCGTGTAGAATAATTGAAGTTTCAAACCTGAATTTAAGTAACTTAGACCTTTTTTTCATTTTTTTTTATCTCAGAAAATAGCTTATAGTGTGTAGATTTTACACTAGAAGTCGCAAAATGGGATCTTCATTCCTTTAAAAGATACAGTGCAGTACAGTATAGTACAGTAAAAAAATTCAAATATTTTGTTATTCATTCAATAATTAAAATAACAGATCACAAAAGCGCTATGCTTTATATTTGGTCAATTTTTAGAATTCCATAACTTTTTAAATAATAAGCTCACAAAAAAAATAACGTATTTAAATTCATACATTTTAGGAAAATAATAATTGTAACCGAATTTCAGGTTGTCACATATTTTTTCGTTATCCGCTTCACGTGAAATAACCCATTAAATAATCCTAGTTGGTTTCAGAATGACAATATTAATTAATTAATTAAAAATTTCTTTTTTTTTTCTTAATATCCTATTATTCAGGGAAGAGATATTTTAGTGAACTAGTAATTGTGATGCTTTTATAAACTTTGGAACAAGATAATATTTATTTAACATAAATAATAACATAATAAAAATTACATAAGGAGCAACAACGATCTGGTTTGTGGGAAATAAGTGCCTGGAATGGTTTAGAAAACATTGAGATGGGAAAAAACCTCAAAAATAAAAAAATAAGCGTCCTATAAGCGGCGTCTGATAAAAGGTATCGACACTTGCGTAAACAAAAAAAAACATTTCTTTATTTCTCGGTGCTTTTGAAGACATTTTCAGCGAATAAATAGATATGGTTGATAAACCTATAGTGTACATAAATAAAAGATTGTTTTATTTTTACAAGTTGAAATGTATCATTTCTTCGATATGGCAAAATTTTAAATAGACTTACCCTAATGTACAATTGCTTGACTTCGTCAATGTACGACCCAGACGTGTTCCCTTCAATATTCTCATTAATCGTGATAGTTAAGAGATTCTCTTCTTCCGCAAGCGTAAGTTTGAGGAACTGGTCACCGGTCAAGTCCCTCACCGGCTTATCCTTGATATACTTCATACTGTAACAATTATGCGTCTCGTCGATGACTTTCATCCCTTTTTTAGTCGGCCTGACTGTCATTTTAGCCCTTTCGAAAAAAACTTCTCTGACACATTTACGCACAAGTGGCTCACGGGCAATTTGTAAAGCCACCATGTACTTCGCAGCTTGCAAAACCTCATCAACCGTTGGAAATTGCCTACAAACCCACATAAAAAATCGACAAAAAAGCCAGGCACACATACGTGCACACAAATTGTTTGGCAACTTCCTGCGGCTCGACTGGCTCTTGCTCCACTTCGTGTCTCTGGTAGTTGTCCCGTAAATTCTCCGCAAAGTGTTCGGGGGTCAAGCCAAATTTCTTGGCAAGTGCGTCTAGACCGGCTTTGGTGCACAAAGCGTACGAACCCGAGCGATTGGCGTACTTTAATGTCTCAGGTTCGGGCTCGTCCTCTTGGTCGTCGTCCATGTCTTCGGGGATTTCCGCCCCTTCTTCACTCTCGGCGATCAGTTTGAGACGCGCCGCGCGTTTTTCCTGCTTCTTGCGCTCCTTTTCTTTGGCTCGCCAAGCGGCGTGCATTGCTGGTAAGTCCTGGGCGTAGTAAAGAACGAAGTGGTTGTGGACGTCTTGTAGTTCTTCGGCCGTTTGGACGCTGTTAAGGCGCTCAATATCCGAGTCTCGGATCAAGCGGACGTTCTCGGGAATGGGGGCGTCGGGGTCTTTCATGATTTGGTCCAGTTGGTACGAGCGCATTTTCTCAAACAGGGCGAGGAGGTTCTCTTTGCGGCTCTTGAGTTGGCACCACTTGGCGTCGTATTTGTACACCTTCCACAAGTCGTTGATATTTAGCTCCGGTTGGACGTATTCTTTACGGTAGAACGCAATAAATGGGACTTCCAGCTGCTGGTTTCGCATGAAATCAAGCGCTTTTCGGATTTTGCCAATTGTTTGTGGGCCTTTTTTCTGCCGTTCGCGGGCTTCCATTGTCAGATTAGCGTCCATATTTGAGACAGTTGCCTTGCAAAAAGCCTGTTTGTAGATCCATTCGGACTCGACGTCCAGTTCGGTCGAGTCCTCAGGCACTGACGTGATGGGGACTTCCCGGAGTTGCATCCGTTCGGGGATGTCCGTATTCCGAATCTCGTTATCCAGGTCCGTGAAAAAGCCACGTTTGAGTTCGCTTGGTTCATAGACTTCGAAAATTGATTTTTTGGTCGGTTTCTTCCGAGCGGTTTTCTTCGGACGACGGCGCCTTTCACCTTCTTCGTCCTCTTCGTATTCGTCTTCCTCGTCTTCGTCTTCTTCATAGTCGTCCTGTTCGTATTTCGTGAACTCGTCAAAGTCGAAATCGACGCCAAAGGTCTCCTGGGCTTCTTGCAAGGCTCTGGAAGAGACAACTAGTCTAACACTTGCAAAAACTGACCACATTCGAGTGAAGAAATGCAAAGAAAGCGATGAGGATTTGAAAATGTTTACGTAAAACGTGATTAATTCACACATGTGATTTAGGAGCAGCTTAGTAAGAGAATCACTAGAATAATTAATCTATTCGAAGCTATTTTTATCAAACAAACCTTTCGAATAAAATACTTTTATTGCGAAACAAAGTGCTAAAAACGTGATTATTTGTCAAAACCTGGTGGGAGTAAAATAGGAAAAAATTCTTACGCGTCTGTGAAAATCGGTTTTCTTTTCCTCTTCTTCTCGGCAATGGGACGTCCATCATCGTCCACAATAAAATCATCAGCGTCTGAATAATCGCCTTCTTCTTCCTCCTCATTGAACTGTTCTGGCTCAGCAGTCGGTCTGTGGCTTCGCTCAGACCGCCTCTCGTCGTCCTAAATGAAATCAGCGTTATTACAAGAAAAAAAATTGTTACGAGGCGCATTTTTAACTTTTACCTTGCGTTGTACTTGCTCCTCTCGTTCCTTATTGTGCAAGTTTGAATTAAATTTTTTATTGCAAAAAATGGGCTACGAGAAATTAGGAAAAAACTTACATCATCCGAGAACAGGTCCATGGCAATGGCATCCCTGTCCTGGCTCTCGTCCCCTTGCTCCTCCCCGTCGCTTTCCTCATCTTGAATCCGTCTCAACCGCTTAAATTTCTATAAAACCCAGTCACAAACAATTCAACAATTCAAAGTGCAAAGCACTGACCCTTCGTTCAACTTTGACGCCCAGATTCTCCTCAATCAGGTCATAATCTTCGTCTTCGAGCCGATCGTCAAGCTCATCGTCCGATTTCTTCCGTTTTTCGCCCCCGGAAGCGTCCGAGTCTTCGCCCTCACTCTCCTCAATCGGGTTATCGTCAATCAGGTCCTTCAGTTCCTCTCTGAGGCGTTCGTCGTCATCTGATCACAAATTAATGAAAATGTAAGAACAACTGTACCCATTTACCTTCCTCCTCCTCGTCCGAACTATCCACAGCCTTGACTTTCTTGAGCTTCTTGCGCTCATGGGGCTCCAATTCCTCCTCCTAAGAACAGTGAGGTTATGTTTACAAACACCAAGATTTTGGGCAATTTGCCCGGTTTTTGCACCAAATAACAACCAAAAACTGGCGAAATTAACACAAGAATGGTTAAGTAAAGGGGATTTGGGGCATCAAAAACACAAATATGTTGGTGGCATTACCTCACTTTCCTCAGCTTCCGATTCGACGAAGTCCGACATGGTCGCAGCGGTTTTTAGTAATAAATTGAGTTCGAGTTATAAGTATAAAGGGTTGGTTTTAATTTAAGGGCGGGTTTAAATACAAAACTGGACCAAACTTTTGGGCACTGTTATGGTGGTTGGTGATTTGGGGATTTTCGTCGGTGGTGTTGGCGCAGCTGGTGGGGCAATTATGCGCAATTTTAAAATTTTCCATGATTCATTAACTGTGATCGCAAATTTAGGAGGACGAAAAACATTGTCAATGGAAAACACTCAATTTAGATGTGTTTATCAAACGGTAATCACGGGGAACAGTGATTTGTGGTGGCACCCCTGTTTGTTTTTTTGGCGCTCTTACTGAATTGGGAAGGGAAATGAGACACAACATGTTGAATAATGTTAACTTTATTGACTTTAAATTATCTTAAACATCAACATTTTTATAGTATGTCAAGATTAAAATCTACTCTACCCCTTAAGTTTAAATTAGTAGTCTACGTAATTAAGTAAGTAATGTAAAAATAAAGAATAAAAAAGTCTATGTTCTATTTAAAAAAATAAGATATTCTCAATATGTAAAAAATAAGCTATTATGCACCTACAAGTGCTGACAGGTTATTGGATCAGCATCAAGTTACAATAGCTTACTTTTTGAATGGACCTTTGCAACCCTGCTTGTAAAACAGCAATTTCGACATCGAAAAAATGTACATATAAACACAGGTCGAATATCCTCCCAAAAGGTCCGCGTATATTAGGTAAATAGAAAGTGCCAGTGGCCACTCTAGCTTAAAATTTGTAATAAAGAAATCAGAAGAAACTCTTAAAGCAGCATCGACATAGTGTTGGACAGCTGAAAAACTAAAAACTTTCCATGCATGTTTCTCCTAACCCTCATAGGTAAAAGGTAAAAACAACACATATGTCCACTATGCTCTCTACTGGCTTTAAAAGTTTTTCAGTAATTCTCACGAAATCTTGTTACGCCACCACGAAAACAAGACCAGTGGCGACTCGAACGCTGTGAACGTGAAAACCGGAGCGAACAAATTAAAAAACAGTACAAGAAATGGGGCGAAAACGTCGAATCCAAAGCGATGATGTCGAGACCCTCTCGATGCAGATTTGTACTTTTGAAACAGACGACGTGAGGAGACTTCAAGGAAGACGACTGAGACAATGGAAGAGAGGAGAAAGGAGGCGAGGATGGGGGTGATACAATCAGCTGCACAAAAGTACAACTTTACCTGACACCCTCAGCTCGGGAACTTCGAGTAGAAGGTGTAGATAAGATCGTAGTTTTTGAACTGGCAATGCTGGATGTCGCGACGCGACCACTCGCCAATCGAGCTCAAGTACTGGAATTCCTCGGCCGTGTCCTTAGTTGGCGACGCCTGCAACAACCAATCAAAACGCTGCTACGTGACAAACGACCGCACCTGATTGGCGAACACCGTCACTGTGAACTTGCCCGGCAGGAACGTGTCCAACACTTTGCTGATGATCTCCCTGTAGGAGCTACAAGGAACGTTCGTCTCGAAACTGACGTACGAAAACTCCGGCTCGGGCGTGATATGGATCGTCATATAACAGCCCTAGGAAAATTATTTCAAAATTAGCGCTAAATTCCAAAACACGTGATACAATACACAAATGATGAGCGGCCCAGTCTGAATAAAGCTACTTACGTCTGACATTTCCGCGGTTATCTGATAGACATGTAAACAAAGAAACAAATAACAATTTTTGCTCGAGATTGCGACTAAATTTATGACCGGTTAAGTCGTGGGCAAAAGTTCCAACTCACATTTTTCGTGACTCCGTTCATCGAGTATCCGCACGGTTCGAACAAAAAATCATCGATTATCATGTTAGGAATGATCTTATCGATCCCGGACCTCTGTAATGCAAACAATTAACCGAAACAGTTTTTTTTTACGAAATGATCCGACCTTTGTGGCTTCGGTCGCATTCAGCGACTCTTCCTTCGAGAAAATACTCATAATTTCGGGGTCCAAGTCAGTCATCAAGATCTCCAAAGTCTGGTCGGGCTCCTCCTTGACTGCGGGAAGCGGCTGATGGGGGGTTCGTCTCGGGAAGGGGTTCAAAGTGTACAAGTACCAGCAATCCTTGTTAACCGCCCCCATACAATAGGCCACCCCGTCCGGAAACAGCGAGTCCAAGAGCGCCACTTCCTGATCGAAATGCTTGTGTGGGGTTACTTGGAGTTCGGGTCTTTTGTAGTTTTTCCTCGAGTAGAAGAGGTCTTCGACTTCGGTAAATCCGGCGTATTGTTCGGCCAGAAGTAGGAGAGGCTCCAGGCATAAAAGCGGCGTCGTCGTGCCGCAAGTTTTCAAAATAAAACGACGTTTCGAAATGAACATTGAACTTTCGCTGAAAGGAAAAAATTCATTGCTGGTGGACGCCCCCAATTAAATATTTCGCATGTTGCGCAACAAAATGGTGGTGGCGGGTTATTTATGTAGCAGGGGGTGAGTCCGTCAAAAATCAACGCGTTCCAGAGAGAAGGGTAGGAAGATCGATTCTGCAAGGGCAAGGTCGTTGTGATACGCCGCGACTATGACGACGCACACGATTTCAGATAAATCCGACGAAAGTTTACAATTATATTCGACATGAGGGAAAACTTTCCGTAATTAGCGGCACACTTCCGCTAAAAACAATATTTGCCGAATTTGGGCTATTTTTGGGCTTCTTACCGAATTATCAAGACGGATCTTATCAAATTTGGGGTAATAGGGGGCCGTTGTAAAGGTCAGTCTTCGGTGATAAGCCAGATAAGCTGACCCTCACCACGATTTTTTTTTGCTTGTTATGTAATGGGAGTTTTAGGCTTACAACAGTCACGTGTCGCGCTAACTAAATAAAAATGTGTAAAATAGTGCACAATTTTAAATTTTATTTAATCAGTATTTAATATCGAAGTTTTGTTGCCGTATTATCATTTATAGCGTTACTGAAGACACAGTGGTAATTTTATTATATTCATAACAAAAAACATAATTTACCTTACAAATACATAATATACAAACGAATATAAAAATAATGAAGTTTAAGTAAAAACGCTTAATAAAAAATAAGAAAATAAGAAAATAAAAAAAATAAAAACAACGTATTGTGAAAATATTAGTACGTTAAAGAATAGAGAGTTTGTTGACCTCGCAATTTTTGATGATTTCACTTCAGTAACCTCCCGTAATTGCATAAAATTAGGCTTCTAATAACAGCAATTTAGAAAACTGCATCACAAAAAAAGAACAGGGTTTAATACCTACATCAAACTTAACAAAATTGGTCTTTTCTTTTCTTCTTTTATCTTTTGGTTAATAAATATTTTTTTGTTCCCAATTGCAATAAATCAGTTGCCCGATGTATTATTTAAAGCAATCAAGAGCCAATTCACATTTCCGTCTGGAATAAAATTTGTGGTGACCTAAATACTTGAATTCAATTATTTTTATCTGTGATTTTAATACCTGGCGCCCACGTTAATAAAATCATAGCAGCCTCCAGTAGTATATTATGTGTTGGGTTGCTGTTTTTACAAATATTGCAAATAAATGACCTACTTTTAATTCGTTTAGACCGCAAATCGTTGAGCATTAAATTTTGATAATTAATGCTAGTCACATTTGAAATAATTGAGTGGTTACTAGTACCATGGAATTGATTATATTCTGCGATTTTGCTAAATTCCGAAACTTATTTTCTGATAAAGAATCGAAATGATAATGAAGTTCAAATGCCAGACGAGTATTTTTATACTTTTATAAATTAACAAGGAAGAAATAATGCAAACATGTCCTGACCTGCATTTCTGCGACCAGAAAAGCAATTGTCCGATTGTTTATTTCCAGAGGTTTAGAGTTACATACAATCTTTGCAATTCGACTCGCTCCTGACTGTTCATTTTTGTTACCAACTCGTAAAAATATGAAAGTTTCCGCAATATCACATGGAATAATCTGGAAAGAAGCGCATTTGCTATCGGTGCTATCACACACAAGAGTTAAATTAATTAATCAGTAACCCTCTTTAATACACAACAATGTTGAATAAGAGTAAAAAAATTAATTGGAGTGTAAGTGACCCCGAATTGTGTAAATTCGTGTCATGAAAAACTTGAACCGGGAAAGAACTTAAATATAGTTCGGAAATCTATTAATAGACCCGTTATCGAGTGAGACTCCTGATTCAACAAATACTTTATCTTTGTCTTTTTTTGTAGTATACGAGAATCAAGTTTTAAAAATAAAATTCAATGAATAAATTATTATCGCAAGACATTAACTAAATAATCAAAACGAGTTTAAAGGTCGCAGATTAACAACCTCATTATCACTGTGAAGTGATCGACTGCCCTCTGCCAAAACGGCAGCCCAAAAAATTCTAAAGCCGGTCCTGTATTAATTAGCGAAATTGAATTGCAGGACCCTGAACTTAAATCTATTAAAATGATTAAAACCTTGACATTTTTTTGGAAATTCGGTGATGGATATGTTTGCAAAAAAATTCAAAAATTGTTTGGGTTCGTGCCAACCATATAAATAGAAAATCCCTCAAATTTGCGTAATCTGTGATAATAAACAAATGATTCCAAGGCCACGGGCGCCACAAATCTCCGAAATAAAAACATTCTCACCTGAGCACGTAGGCATCCACTTGTTCGTTTTTCATAAAACTGATGATTTCGCACCTCACAATTTTCAAAAGCGACTCGAGTTTCGCCCTGCAAGCAAACACAAACCCAGAGTGAAAAAACGGGCCTAAACCGCGTCCAAATTGCAACCTAGCCGGCCCTTCCGGGTTCGAAATAAATGAAAACAGCTGATGGCGCGATTAGATCATGCCGTGCATTTTTACGGTGGCCACAAAAAATCGATCTCGGTCGGACGGTGCCGTCACAGTCTAAACCGGTCCGGGACAAATCTCTGAAACAAACCTTGGTATTTTTCGCAAGTCGGCCGTTTTGCTGTTGCTGTTGCTCGTCGTAAACCAGATCTCGAGGAGTTTCTCAACTCCTTCGAAGTATTGAACACTGTCACTCATTTTTAAGCCGGGACGTCCGGTCGCTTCTCTCGCTCGAATTCTAATGAAGATAAAAATTCAATTCGAGCTCGATGCCGGCAGAACAAATTGCGCGCGCATTTGTCAACAATGAATTTCCTAGACGATGCGGAATTCGACTCGCGGCCTTCACACTCGCACGGAATTGAATCAAATCCGATTCAAAATTTTCCCTGGGATTTACTCAAACAAAACGACCAGTGTCACGACTTGTCACAGTTCGAAAATCGCAGGGGAAACGCACCCGTCACGTTGGCAACGCCGACAAACGTCAAAAAACTAACACCATAAACCAAAAACTTGTCTTTTATTTATTAAAGCGTACAGTTGTATAAATAAAATTAAGTAGGAAAATAACAACATGTAAAACCCCAACCCCCCAAAACCCACATATTCATTTAAAAGGGCGGCACGTATCCGCCAAACGTCTTCTCCAATTCCTTAGCTACGGCAATAGCTAGGTGGTCCTGAAAGGGGGCTGCCACCACTTGCACCCCCAACGGCAGGCCCTCCTGGCCCAGCCCCAAAGGCACCTGCGTAACGGGGAACTTCAATGCGTTCCAAATCCCAAACAAATTCATATTCCAAGGTCTCAAGACCGCGCTATAGTGATAACTTGCCGGGAAGGGGGCCGAGGGGTAAATCAGCACCCCATTGGTGCCCAAAATCGACTAAAAACCACCAAATTAATCCAAGACAATAAAAAACCACCAAACTACCGTTAATTTTTTATGGAGAGTGTCAGTGATTTCTCTCACCCATTCGGCATTCTCAGCCGGGAGGAGGCCATTAACTAGGTTTAGCATAACCGCGATGTTATAGTCACTTATTCTAATACAAAATTTCAATAATTCAATCACGCTATTAACTTCTGTTTCGCGATTCCCGAGATCAAGGTTAAAGTTAGTGTTTGGCTCCTGTGTCATCCAATAGCGCCAAAGCTTCCCCCCATATTTCAGCTCCTGAATGTTGACCATTTCGGGCTTTTCGGGCAAAATTTCGGCAAAATGCCTGATCACTTTCAGCATTGCTTTGTTCATCTCGTCCCGGAAGGGGCTCACGAAGGGGTCCTTCGGGTCAGTGACGTAATAGACCCTGATTTTGGCCACGTCAACACTTTGATCTAGCTTTAATTTGGCGGAGTTTTCGCCTAGTAAGACTTTCAAAAACGGGGTTAAGTCCTCACTGTACTTAGCCATGGGCCCCACCACCACCATCGTCTCCTGCTCCTTGCCGGTGCGGAACGTGAGCCCATGTGTCGAGATCAGGCCCGAGGTGGGCTTGTGGGCGAAAACCCCGCACATGAAGGCCGGGATCCGCAGGGAGCCCCCTATATCCGTCCCGATGCCGATCGGGGAGCCGCAGGCTGCGATAATGCTGGCCTCGCCCCCCGAGGAGCCCCCCACGTTCCGCGTGGTGTTGTAGGGATTGTTGGTGACGCCGTACACGGGGTTGAAGGTCTCCTGCCACAGGTTGAGCTGGGGCACGTTGGTGACCCCGATCAGTATCCCTCCGGCGTTTTTCATCTCTTGCACAACTTGGGCATCGAATGCGGCCTTCTGGAGCCGGCGGTTGAGCAAGCCGAACGTGTTGGAGAGACCTTTGCAAGCTGTCGATTCCTTTGTGGTAAAAGGTATCCCTGAAATAATTGCATCAGACTGGTTTGACCACTTTCCGGCTGACTCACCGAGAAATGGCTTTTTGTCAAAATCTTTCTCGGTGATTTTCCCATCGGCGATGTCTTTGTCCAGGTTCTGGGCGTCTTCGATCGCCTCGTCGAAGCGCTCGTCCACCACCGAGTTGAGGAGCTTGTTCACTTGGTGGACGCGGTCGATGAAGGCACGGACGACCTCCTCGGACTTTAGCTCGCGTTTGCGGATCTTGCGGGCCAGGGAGGTGGCGCTCTCCAGCACGATTTTACTCGGGGGCTTCTCCACGCGCTGCACGCGCGAGTTGTAGTACAACCCGAACACTTTGTCAATCAGGAGATCAATGTAATACCTTATAAACGAGAGCATGATTACTGCGAGTACTCGCAACTGCCTACACACGTTGCTACGCCGGATTTTACCACGTTTGAGCTCCTACAACAATAAACCGACGTGATTTTCCACCTGATACACCTACAAAGTCACCTCGTCTATCTTCACCTGAGCCATCTTAACCCAATTAACGCAACAACTAATTAATCTCCAGACACTTATACTCCACAGCTCAATACATAATTCATTATTTTTTTTGAATATTCAGCACTTTCGTACCAAAACAACAGGCACGGAATGTTTTGACATTTTTTACGTGGAGAGGTGCATGCGCACCACTTGTCAGCTGTCGCACAAGTGAGGTTAGGTGGGTTAAATAATTTCGGTGCAAATTTCAAGTAATTGCGAAATAATCGCACTAATATTGCATAATTCGTGGTCATTAGCTAATTGTTTGATAGACAAGAATGGGGAACGTGAGTGAGAAAGTCGAGGCGGCTTCCACGCAACAGCCGGGGGCTAAAGAGGAGCCGAAGAAATTGAAACCATGCTGTGCTTGTCCCGAGACGAAAAAAGTGCGAGACGCTTGGTAACTTATTTTTTCGCAAATTGCCCCAAACTGAGCTGTTTGTTTCAGTATCATTGAAAATGGGGAAGAGAATTGCAAACATTTAATAGAAGCCCACAAGGAGTGCATGAGGAAGGCTGGATTCAATATTTAAAATTCTAGTTTTGTGTAAATAGTAGATAATTTTCCTTTAGTGTGATATTAAGTTATTTGATGTTAATAAAAACTAACAAAGCTTGACTTACGTGTTTCATTTGCGTGAATGTTTTGACCAAATTGGTGTTTTTTTGCTGTTAATCTGCTGCAAAGATAAGATAGTTGTATTTGTGAACTAGGAGCAAAGGCCCTAATAATTGTATTACCTTTTGTTGCTTTTTTTGATTAGATAATGGGCTGATGTGAACAACAACGATCAAAAAATACATTCAGCCTTGAGTGGCGACAATTGGAATTTGTAAATTAGTGACTAGACAATTATTTATTCACACTAGGATCAGTTTCCACTTACTGGAAAATTTCAAATAAAGTAAAATACGTACCGCCGCGGGTAAAAATTTTTGGGCACTTTTGACATTTTTTCAACATACCTTTTGACAACGAATTACAAAAGTGAACCAAACACAAACAAAGTCGATTTTTTATCGCAATAATTTATTCTAGAAGTTTAAGACAAGCAGACCGTAAAGTAACCATAAAAAACACTTTAGTACGGTGTTTTTTTCTTCAGGAATCGTAAAATTTTTAAAAATTATGCAACCAACATTACATATCATACAAATGTGGCCTCTACGAGTTCTTGTAAAGTTTTAATAAATTGTATTTGTTCATTTGCTCCAAATCGGCATTATTATTATATCACCAACAATTTAGACTAATATTATTTACGACGTATTTGCACATTTGTTTTATTGCTTTAAACCCCGGATTACGTATTATCTCCTTTGAGTTAAATAATGATAACTCTCAACAAAACGGACCTACTGCCGATTTAATAATTAAGATTTTTGAAACAACACCCATTTTTTTAGACAAAAATGGACGATGAATGTGAAAATAAAACAAATGAATAAATAATAATAAATAAATAAAAGATAAAAATTATTTTTTTAAGATAGGAAAGAGGGAGAGAATAAGAAAACTTGTAGGAAAAAACCTAAAAAACCAATTCAAAAAACTAAACATTTGTAAGCTTAAAATATCCTAACAAAAGATCGGAAAACAATTAACATTAAGTATAAACCAGAAAATTAATTAAAGCAGCGTCAATTATTTCGATTTTCGAATAAAATCATGCATTGAATACCTTTAGTCTTTTGTTATGGACCGTATCAGGAATAAATTATGCGTCGGAATCTCCAACAGATGCAGGTAGTTCAAAGGTTCGTAATAAATCACTACAGTCTACTGGAAATTTCTGAAATTTTTCAGTCGCGTTTCTGAATCTATAGAAAGCGCTTTGTTCCCGTCTGGGAATGTTGTATTTCTGTGTTTAATTCACAAAATTATCACCTTTCATTTAGTTTTTGAAATCATTTCTTAATTTAGTGATTAGAGCAACGTTAAAATATTTCCAGAAAGTAAACATTGGCTCATTCCAAAAATATTCAACCATTGCTGGAATTTCGGTTGTTGAACTTTCCGGAACAAGATATTTTACCATAAATTCAAAACTGAGTCTAATTACGATCCTTCCCACAATTTTATTGCACGGTTATTTCCATCGTGCAAAATTTTTCACGCCGCCGTGGAAAAGATGACATCACGTGTCGATAAATTTTCTTAAGAGTGTTGTAATATTTTGATTACTGTGGATGTCGTGTAACAAATCCGATGGCTATCAAAACACGTAACGATTTGCATATTTGGCGTGTTTGTGGCACCGAAAGCACAAGCTTACAGTTACTGGGACTTTCGGTGAGGAAAAATTGTGAGGAAAAATATTAAAAGTATTGTTTGGTTTGCAATGTTTTGCAAACATTGGGCCGAAATGTGGGAAAAGCGTGACGTCAATCGCTCCACTTGTAATTAATTGGTGTGATGGTAACGCTGCGAGCCTTTGATCTCGCGGACGAAAAAACTCTTGTCCATTTCGACGCAGCATTGATGGATATTTAGATTGGAGCGAGTAAATCTCAGTGATTAGAGGCATGAGAGTCGGATAAAAATCGCATATAAGAGCGCTGCGGGGGTCGTATCTGGCTCCCCATTACGATTTTTTTCCTTTGGCGATCAAAGCAGCGCCTGTTTGTTTAAAAACTTCCACGAGGTGTTGTCGGTGTTCCACCGCTTGATATATGCCCGCTTTGTGGCCGCCGAATAAAATGCGTAACGCGATCCGTTTACCGAAAATTTCCCAACAAAAGACCGTTTCGTAAAATAAACAGAAATGCGCGCCCGGGGCTCAATTAAAAAGGCACCGCCGCTTTGGCCGTCCCGCGGCTTGTTTGGACAAGCCTATAACTACCATACATCAAGCTAGAGTCGGGCTTATAAAAAAACTAACTTTGATCATGATTTATAAAACAAATATACAGTCGACAATTTGCATACTTCTCGGTTATAATAAGGTAAGAGAAAACCCGCCTCCCATCTTATACCTGCAGCAATACACAAATAAATAACGAGATAAGTTGAAAACTCGTTAACTCCGGTGTTATTATTCTTTGTTGACATACAAATTATATGTTACAGAACAGACACTCCCCTTTCAGCCGTAGGATATCGACCCCGCTCGGCCCCGCTAAATGCTCGTCCATCTGACGGACCACACAGCATTTTTATATTATGACCGGCTGGAAAAGCACTTCAGGAGCCAACGATTCTTCTCAAGAACACTTCATTAGCTTCGACTTTGCTGAGGCTGCTTGGACGAACAAGATGATGAATGCGCCAGCAATATTGAAGAACCAAATTGATATTTGCAACATGCAAGCATATCTTGTTCAAATTATGTGTTATTGCTCGTTGTAACTGTTTTTTTTAATAAAACACTTCGTAAAACATACCGTATTTCATTTTCCCAGTGTCCTATAATAATTCCTAAACTCAACCAATCGAGAGAAATTAGGTGGGAAAGTAACAATAATAATAAATGAGAATAATATCAGAATGGCTTTAATTTTTTTTGATTCAAATTTCTGCGAATTTCTATTTATGCAAAAACAGCCGAGGTGATTTTTTGGTCAATTTTTTTTGACAAATAAATTAATAGAACCATACTTTTTTCTTAGAGAGATTGGATATCAGTTCAGTAAAATATATGTTATTTCATATTTTTTTTCTCTTTTCTAAGGGACACAAAACTTGAGGAAGCCTGTATATCAAAATTTTAATAAGCAAATTATCAAAAAAAAATCTAAATTTGATTTTTTTAAACATACTTACAAAGTAATTATCTAATAGCAAACGTTGATTTTTGTGCAACTTTTGTTTTTATTTAAATACAGTAAAAATCCTTTTAGTAGACACCTCTTTACATGTTTGAAAATAATAAGTGTCTAGATGAAAAGAAAATTTTTAAGGTCTTTTACATTAATTATGTAACTTCTTTATCTAATAAATATTAGATATCAAGGAAAAAAATAAATATTAATAAAATTTACGTCAAAAATCTTACAGATATTTTCTAACTATTTTAACTAAAAGAGAATTTACTCATATCATACTAAACACCTTAAATCTCCTCGAAAAATTTGTATTCTGTTTAAACTCCGATTCTTTCAGCTTGATTACCGACACTAATTTCTTTAGAGAATCTAAAAACTCACACTGAATACATAATTACTTCTTGCATGCCATGACTAAACGTTTCACTGTTTCACATAATTTGGAACAGCTGTAAAACATAATTTTAAATGTCTCGTCATTTTTTAGCCATCCTCATCCGTCAAAAGTATTCGTTTTTCTTATTTAAATTAGGTTTATACGTGTTTCAGAACTCTTTTTTAAATTTTTTACTTACGCCATTATTTTAATTTTTTTGTTGAGATTTATTTTCCACTTCAAAAGAGATCAATTAAGAGTTTAGGTTCAATTATCACATTAGCATAAAGCATTGAATTTTAAAAATACAGGATGTCAAAGAAAACGCCATTAATTCAGTGGCATTATCATTATCATTCTTCTTTTTCTTCTTTTTCTTCTTCTTCTTATAATAATAATAATAATAATAATAATAATAATAATAATAATAATAATTATTATTATTATTATTATTAATAGTATTAATAATAGTATTACTATCATCTTCTTTTTTCTCTGCCTTACTCAGGTTGTACTTCTTTTTAAGAAATTATTTTTATTATTATTACATAAATTTTAGGAGACAGCCTATTTTTACCGAAACACATCTACTTATTTCCATTAAAATAAATAGTAAAGAGTCAGGTACATTTTTTAAAATTAATTTTTCAGATTTTTAGTTTTCGTCGTATTTTTTTACTATAAAAGTTCTTCATTGTTTGGTTAATTAGTCTTAAAAAAATTTTAGTAGTTTCTGCTCATAGGTCTTATAGAAAATTCACGAAGAATAATGGTAGAAAAAGCCTGAGTTAAAGAAAAATGTCTTTGAAAAAAGTCAGCGACAACGTAATAAGAAAAAAAAAATGCTAAAATGGCTCCGTTTTTTGAAAACCAAAAACTTTTTAAATAAATACAGGGTGATTTTGTAATATATGTATATTTCAGAAAATAAAAGAGAAACTTAAAAATGTAGGTAGGCGACATTACAAACAACTTTTTCAGGTTTTTTTTAATTTAATTTTCAGAACTGGCATTTTTAGAAAATTTGTGCTAGAACTAGGTTTGTTATTTCGTTCAAATAAACTGACTGAAAAAGTTAAGGATAATACTAAATTTTAGAGAAAATCTACTTCAGAAGCTTTTTATTTTATCGTCCAAAGCTGTACTAGTTTTATATATTCCAACGAATATTTTCAAAATCTAGATATTACCTGATTTTTTTTAAGAAATATTGTCATAGCCACAAGCGGCTACAATACGTCTTTGTATTATTCAATAGATCCAAATTCAGTCACAAATATCGAAAATATTTTTCCCAAAAAATATAGATATGTAATTTATAAAGGTGTTCTCTCTAGGTTTCTTGACATAGACAAATCGGTTTTTGACTTTAACTTTTAACGTTTAAAACCACTTATTGAAGCAACGTGAGCAAAATACTTAAGGAACAAATTGACTAACAAGAGTTTATCCACCTTTACATTTGAGTTTCCTCTGAATTAGTATTCCGGGAAAATAATAGGCACGTTATCACAAACCGTAAGAAGGTTTTCCTTACAAAATTATTTGCATACCTACAAAGATAAGTGGTACTAAAACATTTACAACTGAGTGAAGCTGAAGCTCAGCACATTTTCCGCCCCAAAAATTCGCTTCTGACTTTCAAAAGCGGCGGCGACTCCACCATTGTCTAAACTATGTATTGTGCGTTCAAACTGTTTCAAATCTACCAAGAACCTGAGACGCAATCCAGCTATCCATTCCCATCCAGTCTTCCTGCAGCTCCTGCTTTGTAGGTTTACAGCCTTGGGTGTTATCTCACGGCGTTAACCGTTCGGTAAACACAACGTGAAATGTTTATAAGCGCAAGGTGCTCGAAAGCCTCCAACCCCACTTTAAAGCATGTGTTATATCCGGTTATTCGTCCAGAGCTGAGTCTCATTTAAATTTTCGCCGAATCTCGGCCGTTCTCGGTGCGACGGCATTCCTCCGTGCACCTAGTGAACCAAACGCGGCTCCAATCGGTCGGAGAGCTCGCAGTAGAGCGGTCGTGCCATGGTTTCGTTCGTGCTGTTCGCGCTCGTGTCGGCGGCCTGGGCCGAGCCCCTGGTGCGCACCTGCGAGCCCATCCGCGTGGACATGTGCACCAACCTGGGCTACAACATGACGGAGATGCCCAACCTCGGCGGCAACGACATCCAGCAGGAGGCCGACTACACGCTCAAGTCCTTCTCGCCGCTGATCCAGTACGGCTGCAGCTCGCAGCTGAAGCTGTTCCTGTGCTCGGTGTACGTGCCCATGTGCACGGAGAAGGTGGCCAACCCCATCGGGCCCTGCCGCGGGCTGTGCGAGAGCGTGCGGGCCAAGTGCTACCCCGTGCTCAAGGGCTTCGGCTTCTCCTGGCCGGACGCCCTCAACTGCTCGCGCTTCCCGGTGGAGAACAACCACGAGCACCTCTGCATGGAGGGCCCCAAGGACCGGGGGGTGGACGTGCTGGCGCCCGTGGACCCCGCCGTGCAGAAGTTCGACTGCGGGAGGAATTTCGTCAGGAATGAGTTGGGGAACTGCGTGCCGGCCTGCGATACCAATCTCATGTTTGACGATTCGGAGAAGAACTTTGCCGAGGTGAGTGGGCCATTTTTGGGCACTTTCGGACAATGGAAAGGAAAAGGCAATGCGACTGGTTTGCCTTGTTGACGAAAATTCCTGCACTTGCCTTTGGAATGCCTCATAATGTATAAAAGTGTTTATTTTATGGCTGTTATGAGTTGACAATCTACATTGGAACCAGCTACTGGACGGTAGTTAATTTGCAGCTTCTTTTGATACCTCACGATCAAAGAAACTACTCCGATTTTTTACGCTCTGTTGTTAGTGACACTTAATTAGGATTAACATTTAGTAAATTCCACAGAACGAGCTTCGCATTTTCAATTAAGCGATGGGAAAATTTTCCCAAAGAGACATAACACTTTTTTAATTCTTTTTTATTTGTTTTACATTAAATATTCTAAACAGGGGTCATAATTGGGAAATCGGTACACAAAATTGAGGAAATCACACTGAATAAAAGTTTTATGTTACAGAAATATTTTTTGATAAAAAAGTATTATTATAAAGTTTATAATGTTAATTGAGATTCCGCACAAGCGTAGTGAGTGACGCTTCATAGTAGAGTATAAAATGTTACTTCTGGGCTAGAACATTTGGCGTCTTAAAAAACAAGTCAGAACCTTACAAATTTAGCTGTTTGCCCAAAAGCAAACAACCGAATAGGGCCCAAAACCTCTCAAAAATCATGAATTTTTATCCACCCCAAAAGTTCCCAAATATGTGTAGGCCACCAAAAGTTGGGCACACGAAAAACAGGGTAGAATCCTACAAATTTACTGTTTTCCCAAAAGTAACCATCCGAAAATGATCTAAAAAACTTACAAAATGCCTTGATTTTAGACACCCCAAAAATAGCTTTTCCTTTCTGGACCAAGCCAATTGGCGCATGCAAAAATCAATTAAAATTACCTCAAAACTGCCCTAAAACCATCGTTAAATCTCTAGATTTTACACACCTCAAAACAGCTTTTCATTTCTGGACCAAGCCTATTGGCGCATGCAAAAAAAAAGTAAAAGCAACACGAAATCACGGAAGGTACCATGATATTTAACGTCTTAAAAATCTAGGCAGATTCCTAAAAATTTATATGCTTTCCCAAGAGTAAACTGGAAAAGACAGAATTCTTCAAAAATCATAATTTGTGCTTATTTTTTCATTACCATTCATTCAACATCCTAAGGGTCGGTTTATAGATGCGTCATTAAGTTAATCTTTAGTTAAATGCGTGATTAACTGACCACGTGACCAAATTGGACAAATGTGGTTGGTCCATTCGCATTGTTAATTAAGTTTTAACAAAGCTTTCTATAAACCGGTCCTTGATTGTTGATCTCATTCCTAAGTGAATGAAAAAAATAGACAAATTGTACCTAATAATTAATAAAAATATCAGGTTATTAGTAGAAAAAAATATCTTTAAGCACTGGTAAGTATACAATGTTATACCACTGATTAACTTATTCAATGTACGAGAAGAATTTTTGATAATTCTTAATGGTCAAGCAATATTTTACATAATTCTAATTTTTTTTCGTCCGGGAACAGGTTAAATTGAAGAAGTCCGGACCTGCGGTTTTACAACTATTTAATTCAACTTGAAATAAATATCTAATTGTAAAACAGGATGTCCGCACTTTTTCAATTTAACCGTTACATTTATTGTACAACAGATGTCATTTATTTTTTCGTAATTAAATCACTACGCCATAATAATGAATTACAAAGTTTATGTAACATTACATGAAAATGGATTTTACATTATGCCACGACGTAATTTTACAGTATTTAAGGAAATCTTGGAGAAATTATAGGAAATTCTTTAAAAAAAGTAGGACAAAGCAGGAAATCAGAGAATAAGAAAAGTAAATAAGAGAAAATCATAATTAAATCAGTGGAAATCTTGAGGAAATCTGGTGTACAAAGTTTAGGGTGCGGTTTACGGGTTTACCCCTCGGTATTGATAAATTTTTGGTATTAAGTTAATTTAATAATTTAATTTAATATTTTAATATTTTTTTACCGACAGGGCGATAAGATAAAAAATAAGGAAATCAGTTAATGATCATTGATGATCAGTTAATTTAATCAATTAGATTCATCGAAGATCAATTAAACTAATTGATCATTAATCGGTCTTTATATGGACATTAATACTTCACTAATTACCATGTCTTTCCACTTTTCTGTTTCTTTTAGAGATAAGTGATAGAAATGCATCATTATATGCGAGTGAGAATTTTAACTCACGAGTGCGCATGCGCTCGAGTGAGACTTTTCTCACCTGCTTTATAATTTCGATCACGTGTGATATACGACATTTTATCTTATACCATTGCTGTCAGATTTAGCTTTACCTCTCTTGTGAGAGAAATTTGATTTCTATCACCGAAAACAATGTTATAATGTACCTAAAAACTGCACCTGTAAGATAAAATAAATTATAAATGACTTTTAATAAAAAAATGGTATTTTAAGCGCTAAAAGAGTTAAAAAAATAAAATAGAGAAATAAAATAAAGTGTTTTTTTCAAGATTATTTAAAATAGGAAAATAGTAATAGGAAAAATAGTTCCAAATAAAAATTGTAAAGCATAACAACCTACATAAAAATGTTTTTTTTTGTTATTTTTTTAATGTTATTATGTATTAAAATTAACAAAGTTAGGGTTGTTACAACTGTTAGAAGTAAAGAATGATATGTTACAATATAAAAAAGAAAAAAAAGGGAATATTTTCTGTTAACATCCTCATATCTTTCTTCTGTATTCTGGATAAAGCCATATAAAGCTCAATGAACTTGGATGCTAACGAACATTCACAGTGATTTGAAAACGCAAATAGTAAAATAAAAATTGTGCGCTAAAAAAACAAAATTTTATTAAATTTTAATTTTTTACGTGTTTTCGTTTTACAAGAAAACTACTAAATATACTGAAAAATAATTGTTGATTCATGCTCTATATTAGCTATTTCAAAACTATAAAAACACCTACGTCGCATTTTCTCTCGAAACTAGCTACTTATTATAAATTATTCATGCACTTCAAAAAATAATAGCTAGTGTAATTTTACTATTTTACAATTTTATCAATGTTATTAAAAAAATAATTTATTAAAATGCGACGTTGGCGTTTTTATAATTTTGAAACACCTAATACACGTTGCAGAATGACGAAAAGTTGGTTTAGCTATTGTATTTAATTAAAAATCTTTAATTTTGAAATGTTAACAGTCCGGTAATGTAGTTTTTTTCTTCTCTAATTAAAGTTTTTTTTCACGAAACAATTTTATTTGATGCAATTTATCATTCCCTAATACTAACTGCTGTACCCTTAAAACAGGCCCATTTAACTTGGTAAAAATGCCTATCATTTCCGGTGGCTCTAATGGCCATCAGTCAAATAAATTTGTATGTTTTGTGCCCTTTGTGAGAGTGTCCCTTTGTTGCAGGTGTGGGTGACCGTGTGGGCAATGATTTGCTTCGTGATCAGCTTAGCCTCGGCCCTGACGCTGACAATAGGCGGAGGCCGCGTGAAGGCTCGCCCTTTGATCAGCATAGCCCTTTGCTACTGCATGGTGAGCGCTGGCTGGGCCCTCCGCATGTTCTCGGGCCGCATGTCGCCCTTCTGCCCGCCCGAGGACGGCCTTTCGAACGTCAACTGCGCGTTCGTCTTCCTCCTGATCTACTATTTCGGGATGGCAGCGAATGCTTGGTGAGTGGACGATAATTGGAAATTAATTCCAATTTCATGCAAATTTCATGGCGGCCGGTACCGTGAAGCAGCACCGCGCTTACCATTCGATTACGAAGCCGAGTTCTGTGTCCCCTTAAATCTCCGATGAACCCAACGAGATTGGAATTACATTCCGAATGGCCGGAGAGGGGCACGGGGCTCGCGTTTTCTCCTTTCTTACCTGCCAGACTGCTATGACAGGCCGTTCCACCGTAATTTATAACCCGAAGACCAAAGTGGTCGTTACCAAAAAAGAAATATTAATAATTCCTTGTAATTTATACTTTATGGGCTCTTCTTCGACTGTTTATTTACACAGCCACACTAATTGCCTGCTACACTAAATTAAATATTTAATGATGAGGGCACTATGGCCAGCGATCGACTCGATCACCAGACTTAATTAACTGATTATCGCAAAAAAATTTGGGCGACCAAAGCGAAAATTTTCACACTCGGCAGGCTAGGGATTACGCTAAGCCCCTTAAGACGCTTCGACAATGACATGGGTACAGGTAGAGAAATTTGACTTTCAACACGGAGTTGGGACGTTTTTACAACACAATGTACCAATAATATGACCAAACCCAGAAAATGTGTTTAATGGTTTCATTAAAACTCCCGTTTTTTATTATCGGTCATTAATAAACAAGTTGTTAAAGGTAATCAAAAGTTTGTGGCGTTTTGACGGCTTTCTTATTTATTTCATAAACTGTACTCGTATTTGATTAATGATGCAAAATCATTTCTCAAGTTCAAGTTAGGTCATGTCC
Organism: Tribolium castaneum; assembly: GCF_031307605.1. Classification (NCBI taxonomy): domain Eukaryota; kingdom Metazoa; phylum Arthropoda; class Insecta; order Coleoptera; family Tenebrionidae; genus Tribolium; species Tribolium castaneum. Next base: position 3,745,423 of record NC_087399.1, on the reverse strand, counting down.
GACGTCGTTTATCATTATCATACTGGAAAATTATTTTTGTTTTTGTTTCTAATTCTAATGATTTGGAAGAATTGTAGAGTAGAATTGTTTTTATCTTTTTTTGACAAATTTATTTACCAAAAAATGTCATGCACGCCATCACTCTCTTTTTTGTAACATAAGAGTATTTTTTGAGGAAATAATAAATTAAACAATGTTTTAACTATTTATTATTTAAAGTATTCCTTCAGTTTACTTTGTATCATTTTTTTAGAAAAATAATTTTTAGAAAGTCTGCAAAGAATAGTTAATTAAATTAACTCTTTCTTTACTGATGTAAATCTCTTATAATTCTAAATAAAAAGAATTCTGTCTTTTTTAGAAAAAGCCAACTTTTAACGCTTTGTGAACCTTTTAACAATTTTTTTGGAGAAACTTTGGACCACCAGTCGTCAGTTTTCATTTTTTTTATCTCCAAGACACTGATCTTTAGAGCTTTTTCCCTGATAAGTAGTGACCGATCTTTAATTAGATTTAAGTTAAAAACCTTATTTATGTGTCAAAAAAGGTTGTACAAAAACAGGATACATTTTTTATTAATTTTTATTACAGGAAAAATAAAAACATAATTTTTATTGCATTACAAAAACAAACAAATGACACGAATTGCGTTTTGTCAAAAACCTAAAATTATGTATTACACAAAAAAAGGTGGAAACAAGTTAAATTAACTGATGAACTTAAATATTGTTCTAAATTTGCTGTTGTAAAATTGTTTCCCTGTAAAAATTTATATATAACCTAGAAAATTAACTCACTGTATGTTTGGAAATACAATCTGATTTTAAATGATTCTCATCTAGTCGACTGTGAAGTTTCCATTTAAAATCAGAAATACCGCTTTACATAGTTACTGACATGCATTTAGGTACCTCTGCATTATCAATATTTTAAATGAGATACCCACTTTTTTGCTTCTAATAGATTATTAAATTAGTGTGTTTACGAAATCATAACTCACGTTTCTAATGCCAAAGTGTTGTGAGAATTTCGCGAAACAATTGAGTTTTTACTGAAAAACTTGCAAAATGTTGAAGTGCGAACACGAAACAATAGCGAGAAATAATCTCTATCAAAAACATATCGATCCACAATTTATCCACGATTTTTGAACCCAAGTGTAATAGAAAACTTGAAATTTTCTTAGAAAACTGTGAAATTCGAGTTGGTTTAGCCGACATTTACAAAATAATCAAACAACAGTTTTTTGCTCAGTTGTAATCGCCTTATGATTGGTCTGCTTTACAGTTGGGAGTGCAATATCCCTCTCATATCCAATGACAAACTCTCTAATCGTCTTGCAATTTTTTGTGCACCAGATAAACAAGTAGGAGGTGATTTTTATGTTTTTATTGGTCAATTGCTCATTTCTGGGACAAATGAAACCGGTCGAAGGGCCGGTCTTTCTCACAGAACGGGATTTCGCCTTAGGTGCGAATAAAATGGTTGATTATGCGTAGTTTTTGAAATAATTTGATTTTTTTAACGAAAACACACTTTTTTAATTTATTACACAAAAACTAAGAATCCTAGAAAAATAAGACTTTCACGCAACTAATTTTAATCAATGCCGGTTTAGAAAAATTAATAATTACATTTTTAATAATCTAAAACGAAAACAAAAAATAAAAACAGTTGGCGAACACTGCACTTTTACCACTTCTGCGTAAATTATTTCTTTAGTTTTATAAGATACAATTTTTTTAATTAAAAAATAATTTAATATAGAATTGAATATGTACCTACCTAATATTTTCGAAAATTAAAAATTTAAAAACTGACTAAAAAACTTTAACGCTGAGAACCTAAAAAGACAAAAAACTGAAAAATATTTGAACTGAAATTCCGAAAAACTAAGCGACTAAAAAACTGAAAAAACTGGAAAAGGGAAACACTAATAAATTGAAACAATTGCGGGTTGGGAAATTTTCCTAAAATCCGGTCTCCACTGATACGAGAATTCAAAGTTTCTGGAAGAACCAAAGGATGGTTGAAAAAAATACATTCTGTTTGAAAAAATAAGAGCTTGGTGCATTCATTTCCCCGCAAACTATTGTTTGCTAAATTGTAATCAATAGAGCAATTGTCTCTGAACCCACAGATGTTCCGAGCGTTTAGCAACAAAGAACTGTTGCCCTTTGTCGGTGGATTTCTGTTTGAACTTACACAAGCTAGTTTCTGCAAACTGAAAGATTCACACCGAATTCTTTATTTCTGGATTGGAAGCTTTCTCTCTTGCCAAGATTACAGCCATCATTGACATGGCCAACTGCCTCGACGTTAAACGCGACAAATGGGTCATATTATTATGGGCCGGGCTTAAAAACTGCCAGTTAGTTATCAGTTTCCAGAAACTGATTGCCCAGTAAATAAATCAGTCGTCTTGCAATCACATATTTTGCTCACCTTCGCGACTATTTAATAGTTTTATAATGTTAATAAATCTCGGTTGCGTGCTGTAAACGCACTTGAGTCGTTACGTATGCTATAAACGTCTTATGGAAATCTATCGACATGTTTAGTGCTCCATTACTATCCGGATTGTTGTTTAAAAACGTGAATTTATTGTACGTGTCGGGGGTCACTCCCGGTCAGCGCCTGGAAATGCGCCCTTCGCTCGAATGCGCCCTAATTGCGCTTGTTTGATTTAGCGTCCGGTTGTTGCTTTCTAACAAGTGTAAAATATTCCTGGTTTTTTGCCCCCCGACTTTAACAAGGCGTTAAGCAGGTACGTTCTCAACAGGTTGTCCGTGGCGTCCTAACAATGATTTGTTGTCCGACCGGCCCCCGATCCTATCTCTTCACGCAGCATCGTTATTTAAATGTCTCGGTGCGGCTTTGTTGGGCCATGGCTTTGTGGCCGTGTGTCTTTCATGTTAAACGCTCTCGTCGTTTTTCCCTCTTCGGGACTGTTAATTGGATTCTTGTTTAATGCAGATTGGGGCCGATGCGCGTACGGGAAAGTGCGTTTACCTCGCGTTATCCTGCTGAGAGAACCAATCACGTGTCAAAACCCACCGCTCGTTTATCATCACGATACCATCAGCCAAACGAACCTGTCGGACTTTTTCAACCCTCACTATTAATTAGCCAGAAATGACGACTCACAATGACAGCGAAATCTGCATCGAGCGCATAATTACGGCAGAGCCACGAGGAGTAATTGATTTTTTTGCCCGAGATCATCTAAAAATCGAAAACTTCGTGGACAACAGATGCTTAATACGCGCTTCTCGGAACTCGGCCTCTCCAATTTTTCATCTTGACTGGACTGTTTTTTTTTTTTTGGGTTTTATTTTCAATCTCGCCAACCGCTCATCAATGTTATTAACAATTTATCCATTCCTCGTTATCATTCACTTCAACAGCTAGTAAAATATGTTGATCAGTTTATAAAGAGATTATTACTACATGTCGGAGCTCAAACATTTTAAAAATCCACATCCACAGGTTGTGGCTATAATTACGTAACTCTTCGATTTGTAATTTCAAGTGATTCGTTATTTGGAATGACGTTAGCTCCACATTAGGCCGCTTGACCAACCGGCTATAAGTCTTCGAGAAAAAAACATACCTTCGAGCAACGAATTAAAAAATAAAACAATGCATACCAGTCGAGGAAAACACAGTTACATGTCTCAATTTGGAACAATTTTCTTGGATTGAAAGTATTTTTATTGAAACAAAAAATATTTAAATTTTTAGAAGCTTTTTGGCCAAGTACAGTCACGGTCAAAAAGAATGACACCCCTACCAACCGGCAAAAGTCCGCCAAAAATTTTTTTGATCATGAAAAAAATTTTTTATTTAATTTTTTAAAAGCTCAATAGCCTCAGTTCTTAGTTTAAATTAATAATAATAATTTTAACAAACAGGTTAGTCTACAAATTGTCCAGCTAATTCACACAATATCCAGCTAGCTTATAAACTAGCCATACCTACACATTAACCAGACCACATCGAAAAGATTTGTAGCTGGGGTTTCAGGAGGGTCATTCTTTGTGATCGTGACTGTACGTAGTTAACAAAATTTGGATAATTGTAATTGTTTAATCTAACGCTCTCCAGTGCTTCTTTAGGTGGTTCAAAAAAAAATAAAACCACAAGGTGACATATTATGGTTATAAAGGGGATGTGGGGGAGTCTTTTAGTGCAATTTTTGTAGAATTTTTGCAGTCAAATGGACTTCTTGCTAAAAGATCTTCTTTTTTTTATCAAAATGAGGGCTTAATTTTTCAGATATGAATTAATAATAGCAAGAACCATTGATATGGACGTTTGTCTTTCAAAAAATCCATGATTGACTTCTTGAATGGAGAAACCATGTATTTTCTATTTGAAACCATAACTTTGATTTTTATCGATTTTGGTAAAATAAGACGTAATCACTTTTTTTATTGGATTTGGAATTTTTTGGATTCTGGAGTGAAATGACGAATTCAGGTTTCACCACACGTAATATTTGATTGAAAAAGATTCTTTTAGTGTTTAAATCGATTGTGAATCTCTGTAGATCTTCGCAGAAGCGAAATTTTTTTATTGTTATGCGAGTTTTATAACACGTTTTATTGTGTCACTAATGAATGAATGCCACAATTAAGTCTTATAAAAGGAGTGTAATATGCTATTTTTTCTACTCTCTATTTTTGTTGTTTGTTTTTGTTTAGTTAAAATCTGTCTGTTTCCTCTTAATTTGACGATTTGACGCTGTTGACAGATCACACAATAGGTTACAGTGATGTCTGATGACACCCAGCGCAACAACTTCTGAGAATTTTCTAAAAGGAGTTGCACAAAAGTTCTTTTTGTGAAACTCTTGTAGCAACGTTTTCTTTGTACACCATATTGTTTTACAACAGATAATTGTGTTTATGATAAGCAATCCTCACAGTGAGATGTTTTGACAAGTGTTTGGTGTAATCATAATAAAAAAGAGTACGTGGAAAAGTAGAGTTTTTTTTTTAATTAAACGTTATAAGAAAATTCCGGTTTATATTTGAATCCCTTAGGTAATATGGAATAAAAAATACAGTGATTCAAACCGGTGAATATGCAAATGCTGCCAACTCTAAGGATCATTTCTGATTTTTGGTAAATCCTTGTTTGATTATTCATAATTTTATCATTTCCTCCCGCATACAATTTTTGATTGTTGGAAATAGAGAAACGCTCGGGTACGAGAAATAACGACTTGTCATTAATTTTAATCATCGCTTCCAATTAATTTCCACATTTTATCGTTTTATGCTTTTATTTGTCTACATTGTAAAACAATTCGACTTTGGAAAAAGCAGCTCCTATAATAAATAATCCACCAAAGCAGCCGCATTCCCATTCTTGTTTTTACAGCTTCACTGTTTTCCTGTGGTTGTTGTGGTTTCCCTCCGTATTATCCTTCCAGACTGTGGTAACAATAACGCCTCACGAGCGCAATTTCTGAAGGAATCTGTTCTCAGATTACTTCTCGTGACTCACAATTTGCTAAGTGAAGCAATAAGTTTCAAATATTTGTACAGTTTTTTGAGGAAACTCATCTGGAAAAAATATATTTACGGCGATATAAACCCGTCCGATGCGCTTATTTATTTTAGCCCCGGCCTACCGTATAATGGCCGTTTATAGCCAACGCTGTAAACAGTTCTCTCGTCCGGCCTGTTTGGAAAAGGGTCGCTCTTCTGACAGTCCAAGACAGCTAACAAGCAGCATCTGCCCCTGCTTGAATTCGGCCAGTCATCGTCACCTCTCACACTCGTAAAATGCCATTTCCGCCAGATTACGTCCCCCGCCAGCGAAATAAATATTTAAAGGAGCAAAGAAATAAATGCAGCGCTCCGGCCATGTGTTGGCAACGTCGACACCTCGGGAGGACGGGCATTATTGTAAACGTAATCTAGTTAAGAATGAGTCAGGTAAGAATTCGAAGGCGTTCGGAGCGAGTTGGCTGTTGCGTTACAGAACAATGGAGCATCTTATTAACTCGACGAGATCGTTTGTTTTGGTCGTGTTTTCCCCCCCAGCCAACTGTATCTCGTAAATCTGCTTTCAAACACCGCCGAGATCTGTTTTGAATGCCGCTTGGAAAGATACCGCCTCCGAAAATTGCGAAAAGGCACACTATCTAAATAAGAGGTCTTAAAATAGATCCGTGTGGTGCGCCGTACGATATTGATCCTCCTTATCAAAATTGGCACTTAATTATGTGATAAGTCGATTGGTCCAATTTTATGTAAAATGGGGGCCCAGCCCGCTGTTGACTCAAATAATTTTTCGGTTCAGTGACTCGTCCGTTACCCCTTTAAGTCAACACGGGCAATGGGCAGGTGCCTGCCAAGTCAAATATTTGAAGCTGCTTGAATTATCTTTGCTTAACGATTGTTTGACACCTTTGTGCCATCCTGGCTTAATTTTCGCCACTTGAGTGGCTTATCATTATCAGCGTCGCTTGCTTTGATGTGCTGGTCGCCTAATTTTTGATTTGTTCTGTTCCAGGTGGGTCTGTTTATGCGCTTGGTGGGTCGCACGTGTGGGACTGGCTTGGCCTCCGGAAAAGCTCCGAAGCCTGGGCTCGGTGCTGCATGTGTGCGCTTGGGGCTTGCCGGCAGCGCAGACTGTCGCCGCCTTGGTGCGGCGGGACGTGGACCCGGACGAGCTCACTGGTGAGTCCCTTCGGACGCCCTACTGACTGATATACCGGAGAACTAGTTTTTGCGGCCGCTTCCTGCCGATGGAGCTATTAGCACTGCTGAAAATCGCGCGGAATGTCGAATGTGGCGGTTTAACGCGTGTTTGGCGCGTCTGCCGTTTTTGCCGTCAGAGGAGTGACGTTAAGATTACTCCGCAATTAATTCCAATCCCGCTTTTTGAGAGTTAACAGAACTGATTCACGCGTAGCCACGCCCGCGTGATCTTCTAATAAATAGCAAAGCGGCCGCAGCGTGGACTGGCCCTGCGTTGAAAGGACATTCCAATCAGATAAGGGAACATTTTGTGGGTCGCTGGTTGTGCTCGTGATTAATGGTGCGGTGCATTCACGGCCTACTCGACTGTCACCATCCTCCGGTTCGTAACAAGCGCGAATCGGCTCGCATGCAAAACAGCTGCCGTGATCATGGGAGGCTTTGTCTGGACCGCGCGCCGCATTACTCACGACTTGTTGCAGCCCCCATGTTGAATAAATTTCGAGACAATCCAGTCCAGGACCGGCTCCAATTAAAACAGTCGGATTTAATTAGGAGCGCGATTAAATCTTATAGGAATACCAGAACGAAGGGTTTATCGATGTGATCATCGCGCGCCGGATTAACCACGAAAAATTCCACGAAATCGGCAGTCTTTTCTCTTTTTTTTGTTTTGTGGCACGATTTTTGTTTAATTTTGTATGATTTATTAAAGATTCTAGTTGTTTTTAATCAAGATAAACAAATGCAGAACAGTAGATAACTTAATAAAATAAAAAACTAACGAAAAATTCTTTCTTACCTACTCCAAAATCGAATTTTACAACATTTTTACCATTTTTTACTATTGCAATTTTGGAATTCTCACTTAAAAAATTAGAGGAATTTATTAAAACGATTGCAATAATTTGAAAACAAAAAAATTTTTGCCTTTCAAGCTCATCTCCTAAAAATTTGCGATAAAATTAAAGCATCAAATTAAAGCGTATTAGAAGCTCTATCATTTACGATATAATTTTTTTCTTTTGGGCAACTGCAAACATTTTTTTCTTGACTGGCATTAAAACTTAAAAACTAATGATCAACCTGTGTCCTTAAATTTTTTTAAGGTACTCGTAGATGTAAAGCTAAACCACATAATACCAACTTTGTCATCATTGATTGTTCAATGTCTGCTAATATTTATACAGACATCAGCATTTTCTCTATGCTTGTGATTTTTTCAGAATTTTTTTTACAATTTTTCATAATTAAAATTAATTAAATGGTAAAAAAAATATTTTTTATATTATTCCATTCTGAAATTGTTTAAGCGTTTAAAAATATGTTCAAAAAGTGTCTTTAGCCCCAAAATTTAATTAATTAAACAAAAATAAAAAATTTAAATAAACGTAATTTTGGGGCTAGCAATGATTTTCTTAAGAATTTTTTACTCTAAACACATTTAATAAGCATTATTTATTTTAAGATAACACTAGAAATCACAAAAGTTTGATTCGTGGATACATTTTTACATACTTTTATTTTTATTAAATGTCTCAGCCATTCCGTGATTACGGACGGGACATAATTCTGTCAACTACTTAAAAACAGTAATACTTAAAGTGATGATATTATTTTAAATATCCACCAAGCATCAGTGACTAACAATTTAAATGCTTTCCCAAAATCATTATAAATATTTGATTACGGACGGGACACAAATTAGTAAAAAAAGTGAATACTTTCGAAAGAACACAAATATGTTAGAGGTATTAGATTTATTTAAACATAATAGAAAGATTATGAATGATTTTTTTATGAAAACAGGAAGATAATACATAATAAAAATACGGACGGGACACAAAAAGTTACAAAAGTAACAATTTATACCACGAAAATTTTAACAAAACTATGAATCAACTTACAATTATCTATAAGAGAACACCGTTTCTGTGAAATTATCAATTAATACTTTGTCGTAAGCTTTATAAAAATAATATTTGGATTGTACTTATTTCAGTTATTGGCTTAATCATCGTTAATTACTACTTTATTTTAACGAACTAGTCTTTTTACTGAACGCACACAAAAGCAAAATGAAGCAAAAATTTGATTTGTTTATTAAAAATGATATTTTGGAACGATATTAACAGATTTTTCGTAATCATAATTCAGTCAAAATTTAGGCGAAAGATGACAATTATAGTAGAATGGCTGCTCTACTATTATCCTTATTTTTAATTTAAGGAAATGTAGAAAGAATAAAAAAATTAACATGTATATAGAGAAAAAATAAAGTACTTATGTAAGAGCAAAAGCTGATTTCTGTGTGATTTTATTAGTTTTTGAGATATAGCAAGGATATAGTAATAAATATTTTAAGGAGAGTCACCTTGTATATTGTATATAGTTTAGAAAATAATGAATTATCCTTTGTTTCCTCATTCCAAAGTCACTCACAAGCTCTTTATTATTTAAATTTTGATTTCGTGTTGAATTTGGATATGTTTGTATTTATTTTAAGTTGGCCATGGCTACTTTGTAGCACTGCTTTTAGTAATTTTTATGCGGTTCTGTTTCTAACTCTGGCTGCATTTTTCTGCTTTTTTTGTTTTTATTTTTCGTAGAGCAGTTTACACGTTCTCTCATTGAAAATATAGCACAGTTCTCGTGGTGGGAAAGTAAATTTTTCGAAAATTTTGTAGTTTTTTTTTCAACGATATACGCTCAGAAATAAAAGATAAACAAATAGATGAGTTTATTTTCGCTAATTTTCCTTGATTTCCCCTACAAATTTAAATTTTCTTTACAGGGACCTGTTACATCGGCAACCGCAACTCGGCCACCCTCCTCGGCCTGGTGCTCATCCCCGACTTCATCTACTTTATGCTGGGAATATTTTTCTTAATCCTGGGCTGCGTGCGCGTGATCCGCAAGCCGCGCCCCTCGGCGGCGGCCCCCTTGACGGCGGCGACGCCCCGCAAAGAGAGCGACTTCCTGGGGGCCGTGTGCACCCTCTACGCCATCCCCACGTTCTGCGTCATGGCCAGCATCTACTACGAGTACAACAACCGCGACCAGTGGCTGAACCGCGAGTCCAAACCGGCCTTATGGGCCTTCCTCCTGCGCCACCTCATGTCGCTCTTCATCGGCGTCAGCACCATCTTCTGGATCTGGTCGATGAAGACTGTGACGGCCTGGCGGGCGGTTCTGCGCCGGCTGGGCCCCAGGAAGCAGCTGCCGGTGAAGGTGCAGACGATGCCGGTGCTGCGGTACGTCCCGGCGCACCCAGTGCCCAGCACCTTCAGCACGAGCAGCAGGCACTCGACCAGGTCGCACCCGCACCGGAAGCCGAGAGTGCACCACATCCGGACCGGCGGGGAGACTGTTATTTGAGGAAATTCGGGGGGGCGAAGAAAAGATCTCTGTGTTTTGGCGACTTTGGGGGTTAAGCCAGTTAGCTCTTTTCAAGTCCGGATTTGTAAATATTCTGTGATCGGTGCGTTGCGACATTTGTTTATTCTGGGATTTGTGTTTTGCCATAACAGCTCGTTCTGTGTGCATGAAAACAAACAACCGATTTATCGACAGATGTTTCGGTTTGGGGCTTGCGGACTCTTGCGCGCGTAAGAGACCGACAAGATTGTTTCTCTTCAAGACATAGGAGAGGGTCCTTATAGACTTCGATTCATTTTTTCATTATTTTCTCATTTTTTTTCCATGAATTAACGTTGTATTCCTTGTAAATGTGCCTTGAACGGATGTACATAAAAGTGCCATTGTGTAGTATACTATCTAAAGCGGCGGATAAATCGACGAACCGTCTCTTGCCAAATTACCTTCATGGCGAGTTGTCGATTAATCCGGCGCTTTTTTCAGAATTTTTATTTTTTTCGTACGATTTTTTATACAAATCTTCATAATGTATTTGTAATTATATTTATTTAGTTATTATGAGTGTAAAATTGTTTTAATTATTGTGATACGTTTTTTGAATATTTGTAGATAGACAATAAAACACAAAAAACATTAAAGAGTTTGTTTTTTTCCCACCTGACCGAAGCTCCTAACAAAGGGTTTATAACAATTCACACTGGATTCTGGACTAAGGAAATTGACGGGAGACTTTTATCGTCAATTACTAAGCTTTTGAGTTTGAAGTCGCCAATAAATTAAAATGATTAAAAAAAATATACACATAACGAGGGATTTTTACTTTTTTACTTAGTCTTTACTTACAAAAAAAAATGGTTTAAGAAGAATGGAGGACTTACTTTATGTTCTATGTTGTATATGAACTGTTTTAACAAGAAAACATAAATTTCTCTGCGTTTTAAAGCATGATATATGCAACCAGTAATACAACAATGTATGGAAAGTTACACAGATCCGAGATTTTAAATTTTAAAAGTCTTGATGTTTATTCTCAAAAACGTAAAGATATGTTTTAAATAAACAATAAAAATGTCAAAAAAATTAATAAACTTATGTATTTAAAAAAAATTGCACACAATCACTGTTTATTTGTACATTTTTTTACAATTACTCTATGTTTGAAAACAACGGAAAAGCTATTCATCACATTTTGCCACATTATTTTTGAAATAACTTGATAAAAATATAAAAAAATAAAAAAAAATAATGTAATGTAAAGTAATAAATAAAATAATGTATTGATTATGCTAGTTTCCAAATTTTTATAAACTTTTAATCAAATTATTATTCTCTCATTATTATTCTGACCCTCTGGCATCCCAAAAAGGCAGTTTTTTTATCAGTTTTTTGCTACCAAAATTTATTTTTTTTAGTATTTGCACGAATTTTTCCGATTTAAAAAACAAAAAAAATTCTAAAAACATAAAGTATATAAAACGTAAACTAATATTATTAGATCTGACATTGAAACAATAAATAACATTACCTATTAACTTTTGGAGGTGCATAAATAATTTTGAGAGAAAATGCAATGTTGCTTTTTTATTAAATTAAAACGAATTTTACGTTTTAAACTTTAACTACCAAATTTTTTTTATAAATATGAATGAAGATTTGAATGCAAATGGTAACTTAATAGAACATGTTTTAATAAGCAGAAAAAACAGTAAAACTTTATTTTTTATTACCAATGCCACTTAAAAACTTTTAATATAATGACATAAATAAATAACATAAAAAAATGAATAATGAAAAATGTCTAATTAAATGTATTATGAAACTAAAACAGCACGTATAAATTATTAATGAATAATTTCTGGCGTTCCATTTTTTGCTAAAAAAATGAATTTTACTTTTAATTTTTTACGTTTAATTTAATCTTCTGGTCGAAAGTTCAAATTTAAGTATATTAGAACAGCTGAAATTTTTTCAACTTTGTTTTTACAGTAAATTATTGGATGTATTTCAAGTTAAAACATTTCTTTTATCAACTAACTAACAATATGCTCATTAGTTTTTTGGTAAAAAAACACATTCAAAGCAAGTGACACTCATTTTATTTCTAAATACGTAAATAATGTCTGTAGACTTTTTTTCAGCGAACTCCCGATTGTTCTGTTATAAAAGGAATAAATAAAACATAAAAAAATGTTTTTTTTAAATCCCTTTTATCAAATTTCATATTGTATTTAGTTTAAAAACATATAAAAAAATTAAATTAGAAAAAAAAATATTAAAAGAAATGGAAATTAAATAAACTAGATAGTATAAATTTTATTGTAATTCTATGCCATCACAAACAATGAAAATCATCTGATGCATCACGTCAACAGTCAATCCAAATGAGATATAATTTTCTTGATAACTTTAAAAAAGATGCAAAAAATTCACAACAAAAGTTACCATAACATAGCTTATGTATATCATGATTTTTTGTTTAGTTTGGAAATTTATTGTGTACAGACTATACTCAGAATTGTTTAATTTTATTTTCAGATTCTGATTCATTACCATTGTCTATTAAAAAATATTTTTTTTCAATCTTGCATTATGAATTTACGAAATCTATTAAATTGAAAAATGGTGGATGCGCCGGGAGAAATAAAACCACTTGAAACTGGTAAAAACCTTTTATCTTATTGTTAAAACAGGGTGATAATAAACTGATGAAAACTGAAATAGACTTCTAAATGTCTCCATTAAAGCAAAATTGCGCCTGAAAGCCGTCTTTGCGTGTCATAAACCCGTCGCAATTAAACAAAACAATGCCCGCTAACTGCGTCACTCCATTTGCCGCAACAAGGCAACCCCTTTAAACTTCCACTTTCCCGATCCCGTGACGTCATTCGCGACTGTGACCCAGTTTTCACCCGTCTGTAGTTTCCCTGTCCCGAATTCCCGCGCGTCTGATCCCACAACCCTCAGCAATACGCACGCGTCCACCTCTTGTTTATCGACTGATTCCAATTCACGGCAATAGTGATACCATGCGTGTTTGCAATTTGCGTGCTTTCAGGCGTTTATTTCAGTTCCGGTGTTAGATTCGCCAAGTGAGCTTTTGTGTAATTCATTTTCGTCGTTAACACAAGCTTTTATCAGAATCCTGTTGCTGGCGACATGTAGCTTTTTCTCCCAACCACAAACCTCTATTCTCTTAAAACATGAAAGATGAAAGTGGTGTCCAGGAAGCCGCAGCATACCTCCAACACCCATCCGTGGGTAAGTTTTGCAAACGAAATTTTTTAACTTTTGGTTAATGGAATTTTCACAAGGTTTCGGCCTCGTTAGTCGTGCTAGGTTTAGGAGCTTTGGCGCTAGCGGTGTTTTGGATTAGGAAATGCAGGTGAGTTATTAGATTAGAATTGATTTTGGGCTCAATGAAGTTCTTAACTTGTTTGGGGAGTTACGGCCTCGTTAAATAACGCGAGAAGTTGGGAAAATTCGATTTTATTTTTCCGCTGTAAAATTATGACGGGAGAATAGTTAAGTGATAAATGCTTTTTTATGGAGTGCCATAATGTGTTGTCATACATAATCCTTGACAACAAAAGAACAAAGGATAATCATTTTTCAGTCGCTAATTAAATAACTAAATTAAACAAACTACAATGTGTTTTTAAATGATTGTCATCTGGTCGTCTAAATGCCGCTTTACATAATTAATGACACCAAATATTACCTTTCTCCATCAAATAAGCTTCGACAATAAAAGTATAAATAAAATTCAGTTGCATTTTAACGAAATTTTTAAAATTAATTAATTGACAATTTGTGAATTTCCAACTGTCACTTTTGACGTTTATTGACAGAGGATTCATGTGAGCAGAGCGGCACCTTTTTTGCATGTACACCAAATTCAAAGTTAACTAGATGGAAGGAATTCAGTTTGTTTTGAATCCATTTAGCCGCATTACCGCGAATCCTCTCAGCCCCTAACAGCATTAAAGCCTTAGAAAATCGCCGGGCTTCAGTCGCAAGGCCTCTTGGCTCCCGCCAGCATGTTCAACCTTTACCAGAGCATAAATAAGAAAGAGGAGGAGAAAGAGCCTCAAGTGATCGGTCACGAAAGGTTCTACCAGGAGCGAACTTCCCGTTCGGGTTCGCGCCGCAAGAAGCGCGTGCCGCATCGCTCTCACAGCGCTTCGGAGTTTTCCACGGGGGCCTTAAACGCCGCCAACAAACGTGCGGCTTTCCGAAACCGCTGCCAGAGTTCGGAAAATCGCAGCGACGATGGAAAAGTAACTCCCCAAAGAACGGAATCGTTCGCGAGAGTGTTTTTCTCCCGCCGGTATAGATTATCGATAGTTTGAATTAAAAATTGAGATGCTCCCACTCGGGACTTATTTTTAACCGGATTTCAGGTCGTCCGGGGCCCCCAAGCACGAATACAGCGCCTTGAAAACCGAGGGAGGGAATGAGAAGTTCCGGGCCGAGCAGCAGATAAGGAATGGGGTTTTTATGGCTTGTAAGCACTATCTTACGAACAATGAGCGGTACGAGCTGAAGACGCAGTTGGGGGAGATCGGGTCGAGGACAGACAAGCATTGGTATAAATTATTTTCAGAAGTATTTAAATACAAATACAAATACTTTTTTGGCAAAGTAATTAAATGTAATTCAAATACAATTTTTGAAAATGTATTTAATTCCAAATACAACTACATTAGTAATGTATTTAAAAGTGTTTAAATACTTAGTGGGGATTTTGAATTTAAGGATAGTCAAGTATAAACACTAACATTAAAAAAAGTGTTTATTTACATTTTCTTTCGGGAAAATAGTCAGTAGAGCATACAGTCACGATATACCGGGTGTTCAAAAACTGGCGCACCAACTCAATGGAGTGTGGTAAAGAATTGCTTACATATAAAGGTAAAGATAGTAAAAAAATTTTTTTTTTACATTTGCATTAAAGTTATTGATAAATAACGAATTTTAAATAAATGATATGTGGCAACGTTGTCTAACAGTTGTGATCGCAATAGAATTTGATCAACAATAAAAATAAATTATTTTTGAAACGGTTTCCTAGGAAATAATTCCCAGCGTTGGCACATCTACAAACTGTGATTTTTTTAATGAATTTTATTTTTTTTAATTAAAAAAACTGCTAAAGTCTGATGTGAAATTTAAAAATAGTTATTCATCGTTGTGTTAGGAAACGATTACTTAGTGTGAAACATAAAAACATTAAAAAATAATAAAAACTGAAGAAGTTAGCAAAATAAGTTTGTAGCTCCAGATTTTTTAAAATATGACTTTAGGAATTTTTTCAACATTTTTCCCGTAATCTGCACTTGTACAATCATACATCAATACCAATACAAAATTATTTACATGTTCTTAATACTATCTAATTTAATTGAACATTTTCTTGTAACTTCATCAATGGTAGACATTCGTTCTGGATGCTTTCTCTGTAAAAAAAACTCTGATTAATTGCTTTGCAGATAAATTATGAATAAGTTCTTAGTCACTGCGATTTTAAATCGAAATTTAACAAATATTGTTAGGTATGAAAAACTCAGTTCATTCCTTATAAGAAAAAAATAAATAAGTAGGATAATTAAATACTGAGTCAAAAAGTTCGATGTGGCTTTCGGTAATTCACTATAAGTTTTATTAGCACCAACACATAATAAACATTTTGCTGTAATTTTATTTTCTGAAGAGGATATAACTTCGAAAACATCGTTTGTTAAAATGGCGGGCAGTTTAACACTTTCCATAATTCGCTTGTGTTCACAACTCGAGAGTTTAAGACGAACTGAAATTTGTTTTTCATAGTTTGTATGTCCTTTACTTTTTCTATTATTTATAAACGATATTACTGTAGCAGTAACTTGTAACAGTCTTCTATTTGCTGATGACCTTAAGCTTTATAATATCATAAAAACCGGTAATGATTGTCAAGTCTTGCAGAATAACATCAACAATCTCCTCCAGTGGTGCGAAGCTAATAGGCTAAACCTAAATATACCTAAATGCTTTGTTATGTCTTACACAAATAGGAAAATTCCGATCATGTATAGTTATAATGTTAGTGGTCACATTTTACAAAGAACAGACACATTTAAAGATCTAGGAGTTACCTTTGATAACAAACTTTTATTTGTGAATCATATTACAAATATTATTAATAGCGCGTATAAAACTACTATTACTAATTTAAGAGCCTTAAAAGTCTTATTTTTTGCCCTTGTACGCTCCAAGTTAGAATATTGTGCAATTATTTGGTCACCTATATATGCCACACACATAAATAGTATTGAATCAGTCCAAAGAAAATTTTTGAATACTGCTATGGTATATTTCTTTTAAAAATTACCCCGATAGGAGATGTGACCAACTAGTGCTTTTAAGGACATTTAATATCAATTCTCTAGAAGTTAGGAGAATTATCTCAAGTATTGCATTTTTACATAAATTACTAAACAACAAGATTGTCTGTATTGCTCTTGTTAATAAGATAATTTTTCTGGTTCCTAGAATTAACTCACGACATCCCATGACTTTTTACAGTTGCAGTTGTAATACGAATGTTCTATTAAAATCACCTTTATATGTAATGTGTAGTAATTTTAACAAAATTAGCAGTAGTTATGATATTCATTTTCATTCATTTAATTACATTAAAAATCATATAATTAGTTACTTTAGTGGCTAGGTAAAATTTAATTTTAGTTCTTGTTTCTTAATTTATTATTATAGTATTATTATTAGTTTGTTTTAGTTTATTTAAATTATTAGTTTTGCTTGCAGCACGATCATTAAGTTTAAGTTTATTTTCTGTAATTGGGTGTTTCACCTGTTAGAAATAAAATAAATATTATTATTATTATTATTATTAAAAAAATATTTTTTCTCAGAAATAGAAATAGATAATGCAGGAAAAGTCCTCGGTCCCGACAATTCGGATCATCTGTCTACCTGCCTCAGCTTAGGATAAATTCTCCGTAACCCATAAAAGTATTTAAATTTAATTACAAATATTTAAAATTTTGGGGACAATTGTAATTAAATTATATTTGAATTACAAAAAAATAAAAGTATTTAATTACGTACTTTAAATACAGCCCATGTATTTCAAATTCATTTTTTATTGAAATACTTAACAACACTGTAACCAGGAGGTTTGAGGGTGTTTTAATTTTTGTGCAGGTTTACTGTCCAAGACACCACTTTGGGGGCGGAGAGGTTGCTCACGTTAGTGCCCTTACCGTCCATGTGTCCCTTGAACCCTTCCACAACCACGAGAGATACTCTTCTGGTGCTGTTCCGTGGCTTACAACACCCCTACATTCATCCAGTCCTGGACATTGAGTTTTGGGACGCGGGGGCGGCTCTTATCAGTCCTCTGAATCCGTCCGGTAGTTTGAAGGACCTAATCTACGCCAGCCCGTGGCACGAGGACTACGACAAGAAGTACAACACAAGGGGAGACGGATTACCCCTCAGAACGGTACATTTCCGCAGAGATTAAATTTATAATTGTGAATTGAACTTTCCGTCCAGGTCCAGTGTCTGGGCCGCCAGATCCTCGAAGGCCTTCTCTTTCTGCGCAACCGCTACTTCCCGCCCTTCTACCACCTGCACTCCGGCAACGTGATAATCCAGAACGGCGTTGCCCGAATCGCCGGCCTAGAAAACGCCCTTCTGGGGCTCCTCCCTCGGGCGCCCAGCGCCCCCGAAACCCTGGCCTTCGGTTACCTTTTGTTCGAAATGGCAGCCGGGTACGAACTTCCCAAGCCTCCAAGTCCAGCCCACTTGCAGCTCGAGCTGGAGCGAGTCCCCAAAGTGGCCGAAGCCTTGGAGTTGATTTTCCAGACTAGCCGAACTCCCGCATTGGAGGAGTTGGTCTGTTGTGAGTTGTTCCGCGGGGTGGAGTTGCGGGAGTTGCGTGGGGCGAGCATAATTCAAGTGAGGTCGTCGCCGGAGGTTCTGGAGTTGCTGGAGGTGGTGCGGAATCCGGTGCCGCCGTCGCCGTTGAGACGGTAAGTGGCGGCTTGGGGAGGGTGGCTGATGAGGGTTGGTTGCATGCAGACGGCACTTTTCCGATGAGTTAGATCCGTGGTATGCATGGTGAGGGTTTTTTTGAGTTTGGTAGGTGCTAGGGGTAGGTATTTAGAGTGTGTTTTATTCTAGCAAAGATGTAGTCGTGATAATAGAAGACAGGCGACTAGAAGACATTATAGAAGAAGACAACGAAGATAGTGATGCAAACGACGCCAGTGATAATCGGTAGTAGAATCGTTGGTTGTGGCATTTAAATGCTTAGAGGGTAGTTCAGTAGTACCATTTAAATGCTGCCTCTCAATTACGCAATGTGTGCTGTGTTCAGGCTTTAATTGGGTGTTATTTCGTGGCCAAAGTTTTGGACCAACCTCATGTTACAAATTACTAAATGTATTTTCATATAAATCGATCGAATAATCAAAAGTGAGCAATTCCAGCACTGTTTCATATTTTACTATCGATTTACGTAGAGTATAGCAATAATTTCCTGTATTGTAGAGTTTGTAAGTGGTAGGAATCAAAACACCAGACTTCTCCCTTTGTCCCTTTTTATTGTAAACGGACCGTCCTTTAGGACTAGAAGGCAATACTTAATGGCAGAAAACATATCCATTACCGTCCTAGCGTGACTGTCAATTGTTCTGTTTATAGATTACCGTTAATTAAAGCACGGAAAAAGTTCTTTAGGAGAAGCAAATTTCAAATCAAACACTTCAGTTCCGTCAAACATGGGCGTAAGACTTTCGTGAAATTGTTAATACGACAATCACACCGATAATGTCAAATGCAATATATTAGTCAACGAGTCTTTCTTTTATGTGTAGGCGTGTAATTTCTACTGTTATTTCAATAAAATTCACTGCAGTTAAAATGGCTTTTATTTCAACACCAAACAGGTATTTTATTATTCAAACAGTCGGTACCTAATGAACAAAACCCGCACGTTTTGTTATCAGAGATAAGAAAACACAAATATTAAAATAAGCAAACGTGAAACGACTCCACAGCGTTTGTTATTCCAGTCGCAATCACGCCGAGTGATTTTTGTACGAACTGATAATCAGTAAGCACACTCAATGATCCCCACTATCAGCTCCTCTTACATAAACATCTCTATCACGCATCGTTTCCCAATATCATCCCAACTTGTGTGAAAGTCAAAACGAACAAGACCTCAAACCATTTAGTTAGTCAAAATGAGTACGCAGCCGAAAACAAACCTCCTGGACTACATCAGTAGTTTGGACATTACAGCCAAACCGAAATATCTGCGGCTAACGGGAATCGTGTGTACGATCGGTACGTTTTTTCTACGTATTAGGTGTTTTTCCCAATGGGATTTTAGGACCAGCATGCCAGAAGGTAGAGATTTTGGAGAAAATGCTCGAAGCTGGAATGAACGTGGCACGTTTGAACTTCTCTCACGGTACTCACGAGTACCACGTCGATTTGATCAAAAACATAAGGACCGCTGTGGACAACTACAGCAAGAGAATAGGCCGCTACTGCCCCCTTGCCATCGCCATCGACACCAAAGGCTCCGAAATCCGAACTGGAGTACTAGAAGGGGTACCAAGTCACTACCACGTCATTGGACATTACACTAACTTTTTCAGGGCATCTCTGCCGAAGTGGTCCTGGAGAAAGGGTCAAAAGTGACCGTGACAACCGACGAAAAGTATGCCAAAAAGTGCACCAAGAGCGTCATCTACGTCGATTATAAAAACATCACCAAGGTGCAGAAACCCGGAAACCAGATTTTCATCGACGACGGTTTGATTACCCTCAACTGTGAGAAAATCCAAGGCTCGGAGATCACTTGCTCGGTTGCCAATGGGGGAAAACTGGGGAGTAGTAAAGGGGTGAACCTGCCAGGCGTCGAGAAAGACCTGCCCACGGTTTCGGAAAAGGACAAGAAGGATTTGAAATTCGCAGTTGAGCAGAACGTCGACTGTGTTTTCGCCTCGTTCACACGAAACGCCGAAGAAGTGCGCCAGATTCGCTCCATTTTAGGCGACAGCAACATTCGGGTGATTGCCAAGATCGAGAACACGCAAGGTGTGAAGAACATGGACGAGATTATTGAAGCTGCCGATGGGATTCTCATCGATCGGGGCGACCTGGGGATGGAAATCTCCTTCCAGAAGGTGTTCCTCGCCCAGAAAGCCATCATCGCGAGGTGTAACAAAGTTGGAAAGCCCATCATTATCGCCACCCATTTGCTGGAATCAATGGTTGATAAACCAAGGCCTACGAGAGCCGAGAGCTCGGATGTGGCCAATGCTGTACTGGACGGTGCCGACTGTGTGATGCTAGCAGGGGAGACGGCCAAGGGCTTGTACCCTGTGGAGTGTGTGGAGACCATGGCTTTGATTTGCAAAGAGGCCGAGGCAGCGGTGTGGCAAAAACAGCTCTTTAACGACCTCAAAAGCCAGGTTTTTACCCCGTTTTTAGTAAAACTACGTACTAAACATTTTTTAGCCTAAAGTACCGCTTGACATCGTCCAAACTACCGCAATATCCACAGTTGAAGCCTCGATGAACTCGCTAGCCACGGCCATCATCGTGGTCACGAAAACGGGAAAATCGGCACAATTGTTGTCAAAATACAAGCCAAAGTGCCCGATTATTGCAGTGACGAGGAATGCGCAAGTTGCGCGCCAGTTACACTTGTTCAGGGCGATTATGCCCTTGTATTTTGACGGTGTGTGTGATTTTAAGGGTGAGGGTGATTGTTACGTGTGGGTTTTGCAGGCCAAAGCCCAACCGAGTGGTTGAAAAATGTGGAAGTCCGGGTTAAAGCCGGAGTTAGTTATGGAAAGTCGTTGGGGTTTGTTAAATCAGGGGATACTGTAATTATTGTGACGGGTTTGCATCAAGGGCCTGGCTCTACAAACACTCTTACGTTGATGTGAGTTGGCAGAAATGTGTGTTTAATTATTAAATGTTTGTTTACAGGACTGTCCAATGAGGTTGAGTGTTTTGGGTTTAGTATTGTGTTGCTAATTAAAACTGTAATAATGTTGTTAATTTAAAACGTTGTTTTTTTAATAATTCTGCTTATTAAAGCTAGTGATTATTGACGATTGTCCCTAATTGTAACATAACATGCGTAATAAAGTAATTGTATCGATTGGTTAAGCAACCAACGATACACACAAACAAAGTTTGAATTTGTTTTTCGCTTTATCTTATAATTAGTTCCATTGTTCCCATTAGTGTATTTACGATAATTGTTACGCTAAACAGTCTCATGATCAAAATAAAAATACTGTTTAAATTACCTCAAGTTTTACTTTTCGTGTTGCTTAAAATTTTTGTTTTTAATGCACACATTTTTTTTATAATTGAAAAAGTAAGTCATCAAAGGATTCATCTAAAGTTTGAAGTTATGTATCACCTTTACGTTTATCTCGTTTTCTCTCAAAACAAAAGGTGTTTTCCCTTTATTAGGATGTGCTCTTACGTTTACAATTTGGCGTCTTTACGTACTTTTACCTTTTGCCGCATTATTTTCTTATTTCTCTCTGTTTTATGCTCCGCTTTACGTTTATACCTTTATGTGTTCTCTCAATCTCTCATTTTTGTTTACGTGTTGTTTTACTTACCTTTTCTACACTTTTTTTCATAGAAAAATTGTTGCCGTGATCCGGGTTCGAACCCCTGACCCCCCTGGTCGTAAGTGGCGCTTATACCACTGGGCCACCGGGACCCAGGTGCTGACCGTCTTTTGCAGATATTTTAACACAAACTTTTTAAATAAATCAACATTACAAACTATATAATTGCAATAATTCACCTAAAACGCAAATACTTTCAGTTCAAAAGTCGGCGAATTAGCTCGAGAAAACATTTTCTTACACTTTTTTTCAATTTAATTCTCTAATTTTTCACCAGATTTCATCAAAAGATACCGGGCGTATAAGTTGATTCTACAATTTTAACATTGTTTTTACCTTTTTTGTGACTTTCAGCACGTTTTCGACCGAAAATGGACATAATTTTTCCAAAAATCACCAAAGTTGTATATTTTCTAGTCAAAAATAATGGACGTGCGCAAATCCTATTGGATTCGCAGTGGCCATGACTTTTATTAACAATGTTTTTCGGGACTTTACTAAACAAACTCAGTTAACTAAAAATTTTTAAACATAAATTAAATGTTTTCGTATATTTTTTTATAATTTAAGAAATAATTATCTAAGGATTCAACGGTAAAGTTTGAAGTAATGTTTCACCTTTACGTTCATCTCGTTTTCTCTCAAAACAAAAGCTATTTTCTCTTTATTAAGATGTGCTCTTACGTTTACAATTTGGCGTCTTTACGTACTTTTACTTTTTGCCGCATTATTTTCTTATTTCTGTCAGTTTTATGCTCCGCTTTACGTTTATACGTTTATGTGTTCTCTCATTCTCTTATTTTTGCTTACTTGTTGTTTCACTTACCTTTTCTACACTTTTTTTCATAGAAAAATTGTTACCCTGATCCGGGTTCGAACCCCGACCTTCCCCGTCGTAAGTGGCACTTATACCACTGAGCCACCAGGCCCCAGGTTCTGACTGTCTTTTGCAGATATTTTAACACAAACTTTTTAAGTAAATTTGTCAAAAATAAAAATACGATCACTATATAATTAATTGAAACCAAATATTTTACTATCCAAGTAATCTATAAAATGTAATGTTGGTTGCTTCAAAAAAATTTTCAGGCTCATTATTACTCATGAACCAGTCTGTATTTGTAGTCCGCATTGTTGCTTGCCTATATTGAACATAAAGCTTGAAGTCACTTTCCTGAATGCGAATTAAATTTTGTTTGCAATTAAATGTTTAACAAATTTTGTGTTAAAAAATTAAACGGTGAGCTCTAATTGAATTCTCTGATAGTGCCATTCATATTTACTAAAGCTATCACAAATTACATTTCTGTTCTCACTTTGTGGTGCTTTTTTAATGATTAATCTTTCCCCAAATCAGTCACTTCCTTCAGCAGAGTAATGTACGAAAACACGGCTCTTTGAAACTAGCGATTCAAATTAGAACACAATTGCGAAACATTTTTTACTCACAGCAATGAAAGACGGTGCAATCATCGTGAAAAAATTCCCAGCTTTGGTTGAAACCATCCTTTTCACTCTCATTTGAACAAGAATCAACATTTTTTGATACGTAACGTCGCACAAATACCACGGACATTCGTACAAAGTCCACAAAAAATCAGCGTTCTGAAATATTTAATTGAGTGTGAATTATTTAAATAATGACAAACCTCAGTCAAAATTTGCCCACTGTACGTGTGTATAAACAGCTCGGTGCTTCCGAAACAAAAGTAATTGCAAAAACCCAACATTAGGGTCCTGTCGGTTGACTAAAAATTTAATTAAAGGCTAAAATATAGTTTCGTGAACAAAATACTCACAATTATGATGTTAAAACCGATGAAAATCAAATTGAAAACGATCGCCGAAACTCGGATTAGTAAAAATGTGTTCAATATTTTATTCAAGTCTTCGCAAAATCTCAACAGGAGTTTGTGGTGTTTTATGTTTCGTTTCAGAAACGCCCGATTAAGAGTCTGAAATTTGGCGTTGTTTAGAATTTTAAAAATATTACCGTATTTTATGTAGAATGACCGAAACCTGGAAAAAATAATATTTTAAATTCCAAAAAACCAAACAATCTTACTCGTGTGTTTTAATGTCTTTGCTGAAGTTTTGGACGATTGATTCCTCGGCCCCTAATTTTATGAGCGATGTGTAGAAGTTATTTTTGAAATTGCTGGCCAGGATTTTGAACTGTTGTCCGATTATTATTGTTATGCAAGGGAAAAACATATCGGAGGCCCCGTAAATAATTGCCAAGGTTATTAGACAGAAAACTTGCCACAGGTATGTTATTTCAAAAACTGGAGATTTGTTGTAATCGTAGGGAAACCAGGCCGGCATTGGCATTTCTCTAAAAGAAAATGGTTAAGTCCTAAAATTTGAATTAAAATTTCAATTACAAATTTCCAGTCGCTATGGCTAAAACTACAGGGACCACTGAACCAACAGCCAGGCTTGAAGTCCACACATATGCCAGTTTATCGGATAATTCGCTCGCCTGGTCCATTGAAATTTTTTCAATAACATTATCTGTAGCCCTGTGAAAATTTTTATTGATATTTGTTACAAGTGCGACCATATTTTGCCAATTTTTGTAAAACACTATAAAATAAAAAAACGTGGTTGAGTAAAAAACTGCAAAAATCAAACTTTTCGTTAAGTTATTTTGCAAAAAGTCTCACTTACCTAAACTCATTATAATCATAGCCTCTTGCACCAAATCGAACGGATTAATGCAAACGAAAACAAAACATTGAATAAAGCCGGTTACGAAAGTTAGGATGAAAAAAATCGCCCAAACTGCGTACAAGATTTTTTTTATTTTCGGATTGTTGGAGTCAATTGGGTACAAAACCGCGCATTTAAGGGTGAAAGTCGCCCCCGTGAGGTACTCCAGTTTTGCCATTGTCGCCACAAATGACGTGTTGGCGGCAAATGGAGCTTTAAATAGTGACAAGTTTAAAGTGGGTCAACGGTGACAAGCAAAACGTGTAATTAACAAAGAAGAATATGTATAATTATGATCGAAAAATTTGTCGAAGAGGGTGTCACGCTGGGATGGTCGGCAATTAAAACTTGAGCTAATTGATAAATAAGTCAGGGAAAAGGTGATTTTATAAAAGTTAAAAATCTGACAAAAAAATATTTTTTGGAGCAGAAATTTTTTAAAAACTAAAAATAGTTATAGCTAAAAAGGCCTAAAACTTAACTAGCTCTTTGAATATTTTTTGAATCTGCAACTATTTGTAAATTAATAATGAAATAATCTGACAGTGATAAAAATGGTGGATGCGCCGGGTTAGTTAATTTAACTTAATAAACTGTTTTTTTTTAGCTTGAATTACAGTTTACCGATACATATCTGTTAATAAGTTAAAATTAAAATAATTAATTGTTAATACGAAACATTAAAAAAATTGCTTTGATAATTTTGGCGTTTCTGTTAACGAACAGAAAAAAATGCGATAAAATAAAACAAGTAAAGCAGTGTTGGTGCTTTATTCCATAATTAAAAAAATAAAAATCAGAACAGCTTTTTAGTTTATTTTTTTAAAGTTTAAAGTGGGTCAACGGTGACAATCAAAACGTGTAATTAACAAAGAAGAATATGTATAATAATGATTAAAAATTAGTTGAAGAGGGTGTCACGCTGTGATGGTCGGCAATTAAAACTTGAGATAATTGATAAATAAGTCAAGAAAAAAGTGATTTTATTAAAGTTAAAAATCTGGCAAAAAAGGCGCCAAGCTTTAAATCAAAAAAATTTTTTTTGGAGCAGAAATTTTTTAAAAACTAAATAGTTATAGCTGAAAAGGCCTAAACTTAATTAGCCCTGTAATTTTTTGTTGAATCTGCAACTATTTGTAAATTAATAATGAAATTATCTGACAGTGATAAAAATGGTGGATGCGCCGGGTTAGTCAATTTAACTTAGAAAACTGACACACCAAACATTATAAAAGAATTTGCTTCGATAATTTTGGCGTTTCTGTTACATAAACGAACAGAAAAAAATGCGATAATATAAAACAAGTAATGCAGTGTTGGTGCTTTATTCCATAATTCAAGAACTTGAAATCAGAACAGCTTTATAGTTTATTTTCCCCTATCAGTTAACTCCTTCAAGAGCGCTATATACGATCCGAGCGATTTCATGAACTGAAATATCAATTTACTCACATAAAAGCAATAACAATCGGCAAACTTACTGTTATGTACGAGGAAGCGGACATTGTAAAGTAATTGCCAGCTTTAACGTTCACAATTTTACTCGCCCGCATTTGGACAATGTGAAATGTTCGCTGAAAATGCACGTCACACATGTACCATGGACTTTCATAAAGCGTCCCAACAATGTCGGCATTCTGAAAAATATGAAACATAAACCGTTTTAATTAAATTAACGAACTTTGCGAAACCTGAGTTAGGACTTGACCACTGTAAGTATAAATCAACAGCTCGATACTTGTCGAAACCATGTAAGAGCCCAGTCCAAAAATCATAGCACGGTTACCTGTCTGGTATTAAAAAATTAACATTTGTTACACAACAAAATTTGTCAAAATTACTGTGATTAAGCTAAAAGCCATGAACAGTGTGTTAAAAATCGCCGCTGAAACTTTCCCCATCAGAAAAATACTTAAAATATCGCTAACATCGGCACAATATTGCAGTAATTGTTGGTGGTGTTTGACGTTCTTTCTAAAATAGCGTGCGTTATTTTTCTTAAACTTGGCACTGTTCATAATTTCGAAAATTTCTTCATTAAACGAGTCATTGTGTAAGTTCTTGCTGAATATTTGAACGATTTTTTCCGAAACTTCTGAATCAACTAACGCCCTGTATACATTATTTTTGAAATTACTGGCCAAAATTTTGAATTGTTGACCCAAAACAATTGCAATACAGGGAAAAACCAAGTCAAGGACGGCGTAAATTAAACCTAAATTACTTATGCAGAATATTTCCCAAATGTATGTTAGTTGGAAGTAGGGGGTTTTGTTGGGGTCGTATGGGTACCAAACCACCATTGGCAAATTTCTGAAAGTTGTTTTACACAAACTGTGCAAATTTAAACCGGGACGTACTTGTTTCCGCCAAGTAGTGACGCAATCATTGGCATCAAACTGCTAGCAATGCAGTTAAACGTCCAGTAAAAAACGAATTTGTCTGATAATTTTGACGATTTTTCCATTGTGATTTCTTCGATTTTGTTGTCGGTTTGGTCGAGACATTTTTGGTTGAAATCCTTAACAAAACGTGACAGTTTTGTGCGTTTGGTGTAGAGAAACGTAAAATTGATAAATAGGGAAAAATATATGGCTAGAAAATTTAATTATTTCGCGACCATATTTTAAAGTACTCACCAGTATTCATTATGATCATGGCTTCTTCAATTAAATTAAACGGCGTTTTGTATAAATACATCGAGCATTGAACAAACGTTAAAATGAACGACAGCACGTACAATAAAGCCCAAACATAATACAAGCATTTTTTTGGCCACGATTTCACAAGTGGGTACAAAAGTGACCATTTTAGTATAAGAACAATTCCTTTGAAATATTTCAGTTCTGCCATAATCACCCACTATTAATTTGGAGGCCTAATAGCGGGCTATATACGAGAAAGTTGATTTAAAAATGCATTAAATAAGACTTGGACTATAATAACAGTGGAGTTATGGTAATTATGTCCAAGATTTTTCTTTAAAACTTGCTAGTAGTTAGAGTTAAGCGCCCTGAATTAGTAATAGATGTGTTCTAATGAGGACAGATCGGGTTTCTAAAAATGGTGGATGCGCCGGGAAAACCAATATCTTCTGTTTCAGTTCTTCAAGTTTTATTATATGATTTAAGACTTGATTCTCCCGAGTATTGAATTTAGGATGTTATTATCCGAGTAAGTAGATAAAAGAAAGTCGCCAGTTTTATTTCACAAGACTCGAATACACCTGTGACGTCTATCACTTGATATTGCGCCGTTTTCAGTTGAATAAATTCGAACGGTTCTCACATTTTGTTGGGTTTATCCCAGGAATTGTTTATTAAAAAAACGTAGCCACCAATTCTGTTACTTAAAAATGGTGGATGCGCCGGGATAATTTCATTTCCAAAATGTTGGATCAAAACTCGCATTTGTTTAATTAAACGTTTGGTTTTAAAAGTTTGATTTCGGAACTTTTGTTTATCGACTAGTGAAGGGGCACTTACCTTTGATACGTTTTGTTTTGCTTGAATTTCCGTATAAAAATGAAAAAAATCTTCAGTAAAACACGAATCAATAGTGGACGAAACAAAATGTTTACATTCATTCGTCTCAAAATTTTTTTGGGGAACAATAAACCAAAAATTGTGGATTAGACAACCAGCAGTGCGCCTTGTTGGTTGCCTATATTAACGTTTTACATTCCAAATGAATGTTTTGTTCATATTTAATTATTCTTCATTGTTAAATAAGCCCGACTTTGTTTGTGTTCTGTTTTTGTTTTTTTTGAGTTGTTTTTCTATTCAGTATTAGACTAAACACGCATTTTTCTGGAGTAATTAAAATTTTTATATGGTCTTGTTATTGATATGTGGGTCAAATTAAAACACGCAAAAGTAACACATTTTTCGGATATGGAGATAATTTAGTCATAAAATATTGAATGGAAATTTTTGAAGGGCACATAACAAAAATTTTCGCCATTGTTTTCGCGTTATTCCAACAAATAAACACTGGTCCCTGACCTGTACGACTGACATTAAAATGATTCAATGTTTACAATAAATGAGTGAATATTTTATGCAATTTTTCGCGAGGGCACAAACTAACTGGATCTGTTTCGATCACTTCCAGCATATGCATAAACATACCACCACTTGCATACTGCACTCGCTGTTCCACCCACACCTCGCCAAAGGTTGAAATAAAACCCAGAGTAAAGTAACTCGTCATGTTGAAATAAATAAAAACTATTTACATAAGTACAAATAATGGCAACAGCTAGGAACTTCAGTCATTGTCGTCTTTCTTCTTCCGGAGTTTGCCTTCCCTTTGTATGGTTTTCGTGACGAGATCCACACACTCCGCGGCTGCACCCTCATCCCCGTTCACGATACTCGACAAAGTCATAATATACGAGCATGCGATGCGCAGCACCGACAACTTGGACAGTTTCTGGTTGTGCGAATAGGACGGAATGGCCCTCCGGAGGGTGTCAAAGGCCGCACTGATCGTATGCACTCGCGTCCTCTCCCTGGCGTTGGCCTCAATCCTCCGCTCCCTGGTCATGTTCTTGTAGTTCCTCTGCTCGCGCCGCGGCTGCCCCAGGCCGGGGAACGTCTCCGCGGAGGTGCGGAGGATGCGCTCGGCGTCCGCGTCGCTGGCCCCCGGCGGCGGGTGCACCGGCACCCGGGGCGCGGGCGCCTTCTTCAGCAGCGCTACGGGCTCGTCGCGGACGGGCGACGGCGGGCGGAAGTAGCCGGCGGGCTTGGGGCTCCAGGGCCTGAAGGGCGCCTCACTCTCCGCTTTCACTTTCAGACACATGCGCTTCTTCAGCGGCCCGGAGAAGGTCTCCTGCACTTTGCGGGGTTCGGCACATTTGCGCTTGTTGCGGCCCGAGATGGGCGAGATCTTCACCTCGACGCTGTCCTCGCTGGAATCGGTGGGCGAGTGCACCGCGAAGAAGTCGAGCATCTCCGGGGGCTGGAGGCCGGCGCCGTTCGTCATCATAGTACCGGGAGCATCGGCGATGTGCACTTGCTGGAGCTCCAAACTATACTAAGTTGACATGAAATGTTGTGTAGTAAATGTGAATAGGAGGGGTGTGGGCGCCCTATGTTGGCGCCAGCTGTCTCGCCGCTGTTAGTGTGAGAAGTAACAGTCTTGCTGGGTTTGGAATGCATGCTTCTGGCAGCAGGTGCGCGCCGGAGAGATTATAAAGAGGGCCTAATCGAACACTTGGATTTTGGCGGAACGGGGCGGAGGTCATTTACGCCGAAACGGAGCCCAGTAATTAAAAGCGTTGGGAAAAATCGGCGCCAACGCTGGGCATTAGAAAGTGTCGTCAAGAAACGGCCTTCAGACGCGTACTTGATATCATTACCAATTAGATAATTGCACTGTTACTTAACGAAAAAATTGGCTCTTTAGACAGCGCTAACAGCACATTCAGTTCGTTTTAACACCTTGTCGGCAGGACAAAAATAATTCATTTACCACTCAATATAATTTTTTTTCAAAACTGCATGCGTTTTTCATTCCTCACCTATTACTTTCCTATTACTTCAAATGAAACTTTTTTTTAATTTAAAGTTGATCGTTAGTCAGCGTTTATTTTTGTCATTAACTCATTAACATGGTAAGATTTTGCGAAATGATACACGCGCTAACGCACTCAAAAAGCCAAAAATGAGACACCATTATTGCTAACGATTCAGCTTAATATTAGTGAAACCGAAAAAACGCAAAAAAAATTAATTTTTGAGTTGGATTTCGACTTAATTTGGTGATTCTAACAAAGTAAATAGTGGCCATTTTACAATTGATTATTGGGAATACTGGTTTTGCGATCAGGGCAAGCCCTAGAACCGGTTTATTAGCGTTTCATTTGTTCCTCATTTGACCAATAAAAACCACCTCCCTGTCGAGCTCCTTGTTATCTGCTGCACAAAAAATTGCAACACGATTAAAATGGTGCTTGTCATTGGACAATGATGGGCTAGTGCACTCCCAACTGTAAAACAGACCAATTACCAGGCGCTAAAGAATCGCCGAAAAAGTGATGTTTTATTTGCTAATGATTGCTGCTAATAATTTTCATTATTTTAAAATTTTAACCTGCGTTATTATAAAAATGCAGCATTTTAGATGAAAATTTTCGAAGTAGGTAGTAATTGCGATTTTGGCTTGAACACGTGTTAACGGATTCTAAAAATGACCATTTTGTTCAGCGAAATCTCATCAATAATTGCGAGTTTCTAGCTTATGCAGGTGCTAAAACACTCAAGAAAACCTAAAATGACAGCATATTTTCTAAATTTATTGTGGTTATTCCAGCAAAATAAATATTTAGTGGCCATTTACAACTCAATGGCTTAGAGTGGAAACCTTTTAACTCCAATTTTGGTCGAATTTTAGACTTTAATGGCAATCACTTAAATAGTCAATCAGAAATACTCTAAAAATATTTTTTAAAAATTTGACCGCTGAAATTGCATAGCACGTAGACCGCCTTTGATTTGATTTTGGTTTGATAATTTTTTTTTGAAAATAATTATTCTACAACCAATTTTTACGAGGTCTTCAGTTATTCGTTATCTGCCATCAGAGGAAATAATTTTCAAATTAAGATTTACGGAAAAATGGAGTCTAGGAGTCTCCAGAACAGCCTCAGAAATGTCTCGGCGATAAATTTTTCTCAACTAGAAAATTGTGTTCTTGTAGTAGACGCAAGATAACAAAAAAATTACGATTGAATAGAACTTAAAACAGTAATATCTAAGGATTACCACAACTTTTATAATAATTTCCAATATAAAAATTATTTTTTTAACATTGCCTTTACTTGTTACCAAACGTATTAAATTGCAGAAATTAATTAAATGATGTAATTCCAACATCAAATTAATTTATAAATGTGCAAAACATCTATCTGCACAATTTATAAAAAATAATAGGGATAGTTTTCTAAATATTTGTGCTATTAATAATGTAGTATTATTCCTCATTTTTCTCATTATCAAGTCAGTACATAACATTTTCAAAATAATTACTCTTTATGACCATATTAAGTTTTTTTCGTCTCCTGTAAAATTAACTATTATGGTGTTTTTTTTTTTTTTTGAAGAGGAATACGTATCTGGTTTTGTGAGCAGGGCCAGCCCTAAGACCGGTCTCATTTGTTCCTCGAATACATAATTCGGCCAATAAAAATCACCTCCTTGTCGAACTCGTTTATCTACTGCACAAAAAATTGCAACATGATTAAGACCATGTCTATCATTGGATACTGATGGGCCAACTATAAAACAGACCAATTGCAATGAATCGCCGCGAAAACTAGTGTTTTATTTGTAAATGGCAGCTGATAATTTATTTATTCAGTTACATTGATAAAATTCGGAGAGATGACAATTATTCCGTAATGTATTAGTTCCTTGCCGTTGCTTTTATGGCCAATGCATAACGGTCGTTTGAACTTCCTTTTTATTATCCTTACTGTCAGATGGTGGCAGGAATGGCCCACTTTAGAATTTTTGCGCTGGCGATGTTAGCAGGAAGCACCTGTACTTTTATCACATGCTGGAAGGCGTGTGCAACTGTCACACTTTATTAATTGTCATATCTTATCAGCGCATTTTCGGTCGAAAATCTCCCTTACCGCGAATTAACTATGCACGTGTTATTAACGTAATTATCAGTTCCGCTTCGCATTGAACATTTATTTTCGTAGTCAAGCCGGCGAGGAAAGCACCGGTAAGTACCGGTTTCTCAAGTTTTTATTTTTGATTATGGCCAATTAATTAATGCTGACCTTGCGATTAACAATTATGTTTTTTGTGAGATTTTTTATGCGTTAAAATGGCTTCTGTCAGATTTTATGTTCCCCTAGTCTCATATTTTATAACCAGTCGGGGGAAACACCTGTACGGTTTTCCGCCTGTCATCTTCCTGCTAAACGGTGTTATGGGCTTCATATGTTGGCAATGATAGAGTCGTTAGTGTCATTGGGGAAAGCACCGGTTTTTCATGTTACTAGCCCAATTAATGCGCAATTGCCACAGTTGCTGTTGCGAACTTCTTTCATTAATTACCGATTTTTTGTCGAAGCCAATTTCCAAATTTGACCGGAAATGAATTGTTTTTGTCAACGGGACGTCCTGTGAATGAAGTTGTTTGTCGTAAACACGGTTTAATTCGGCCAAATTGCCGTTTAACTTTGAGGGTCCTTTTACGACGTTTGTCGTAAAGTACCTGCCAATAATTGAAAACTTGCATAATAAAATGATTCGCCCTAGCAGTAATAATTTTCCCACCTGTCGCCAGTTGTTTAACTTTTATTGACTTATTATTGCGAGCGCAGCTTGACACCTGTCACCCCATTGACATTCCTCATTATCGATTTTAAACTCGCCTTTTGCCCAAGTCGTGTAAACAAACTCCGTGTCGTTGGGGCGAAAAAAGCAATTTAAAACGACAGCGACACTTTATAATCCCATCCACATGTGCATGTTTCTTATCCGGGGGAATCCTGGGATATTATTTTAGCGTCCAGCTGTGCGCCATAAAGCGGGCTTTGCTACTAAAATTAGTTTAAACGGTCGCTTTGTTTTCGATTATTGTGGAATTTGTGAGCGGGGGACACCTGTCGCCGCCTCTGATATTGTCCAAATAGCTGTAGAAAGGGAGATAAGATTTGGGTGGGTGTGAAGAGATGTGTGCGCCACTGGCTGGATCAGTGACCGTGGCCAGCTGGCGCCAGAGTCGCGCCATAAATAATACCGCACAAGTAGTGCTACAACAGAGGAATGCCACCGGCCAGATGGTCGCCCGTCAGAGGCCACCGACGATCGTTTGCACCACGGAATTGAAAGACGCCAGACAAGGACGCAAAACGATGAAATTGCACAAACACCCGAAATGCTATCACTCTTCAAACCCTTCCGTATTGTCCTTACGTATCATCGTTTTATCATGAAAAGTTTTGTCATTGTTATTGCATTTGTTCCTTTCGTTTTGTTACTTTTATGAAGTTCTTCCCCAAATTTATGCAAAAATTCGAGTTTAAAATTATTTTTCGAGTATTCACCTGTTACCAGATAACAGTAGTCAGATGACGAGTCTTAGACAAAAATAGCAACATTGCACTAGATTTTTTGAAACTACACAAAAAAAAATTTTGAATGGATATGGCAACTGAACTTCATACGCTGCTGACGATTTCAAGCTATTCGTATTAATAACAAATACGACAAACTTCTTGTCTAGATTTTGATGTGTAAAGTTTATTTGCTTTTCGTAGAACACAACTCTTGTTCTACTAAATTTCTGTCACTCTAAATTTTGAGTTTCTACTTTTACGAAAATATGGAGCCTCTTCATAGGTTTATACTTTAGTTTAAATTGAAAAATCCGAACTGTTTTATTACGATTTTTTCTATGACAGTATTATATTAGATGCATTCTTGGTCAAAAAATGGCAAAAGCAAAACAGTAAATGTGCTGTTTTCAGAAATTCTTCAAACAGGACGATTTTATTTTTTAAATGCTAAATTTTGACACCATTAGGACATCGTTTTAGAATTGAAATTTTGACGTCATTTATAATTTTTTTAAATGACAACAGACATTTTTTATTAGTGTTTTAGATTCGGAAATAAAATTAACTAGACGCCCTCTGGTGATGACTTTTGAACTATGTCGAAAACAGTAAAGAAATTTTCGTAATGCCATGTTTAACTGACATTTAATGAATTGTTCAACAATTTTGCGTGTATAGTGTTAATTACTTACAATAGAAAGAATTACTTTAAAAGTACGTGGTGGTAAATACTAGCGTTGACTTTGGTTCTGTAGTTTTTCGTGGTATAAAGTATTTATTGTTGGAACTTGAAAGTGGATAAAAAGTGAAAAATATTTAAATTTTGATTACAAAGTGTTATCAAACAGTTGTCTAATTAAAGATTATAAGTAATGGATCACAGCGAACACAAAGTTTGGCCCAAGAAACCTATAAATTAGTGAAGTGTTATGAATTTTAGGTTAGAATTTTCCACTGAAAAAATCATGAAATGCTGCGGTAAATCTACAAAACTACAATAAAGATTAACAACTGCTGATATATTTAAACGTTAATTATGCCAAAAGGTAGGCTTTTCAATGTCTTTGTAATAATTTTCCAATAAAGAAAGTGAACCAAACAGTCATTCGTTATTCGTATTTTCCTCGTCATTTCTCATTTGTCAACATAAGTTTCTTGCTTCAAAGATGCAATAATCATTCCGCATAGGCAATGTAATAATTGTGAAGCCCCAAAATTCGTACAACGCTCAAAATATCCGAATAAACATTTTCCCGCCATTTATGGTTACTGTTTTCGACCTAGCTCAGTGGCGCCCCCAACGGTAATTTTACTTCCGAATAGTACCCATTTTGTCTTTCTGGTAAGTATAAAAAAGTTCAAAAAATACAAGAACAAAATTTAAAAAAAGTAGAAAACAATAAGAAATAATAGAAATTATTGGAGTATTGCACAAAAAGATTTGTTCTTTTTAGTTCTTGCTTTATTTTATAAGAGGTCATTGTTTTTTTTTATATTCTTGTGTTTAAGTGTAATATTAATTATTTTCATGTTAATTATAAAAAAATATAAGAAACAATTGCTGTGTCGCTTATAAAATGCGTCAGGAACAAAAAGATGAAGCTCATTTTGTTTAAATGCCAATATTTAATTTATTTTATTAAATTAAGTTTTTTAATTTTTAATTTAACTTTTTTCTTACTATCTAAAACAGTGACAAAAATGTCGGTTGTCATTTAAAAACCTTAAGAATGACATCACAATTCAAAAACAAATGACATAAATGTCAATATGATGTCAAAATGTAGCATTTAAAAAATAAAATTGATGTTTGTGTTTTTTTTCGGTTCAATTTGGAAAAAAATGAAAGATTTTTGGGAGTGATTGTTTATTAGGTCACAGATTCTTTAAGGTTATCATAAAAAAAGTTTATATGGATCTATGTCCGCAAATGCCCCTTGTTTTTCTTTAAGTAAAAAAACAGAGAAAGAAAACAGAAAAAGGATAGTGACGAAACAATGCAGACAATGATTAAAAAAGACAAATACAGGATACTGGAAGAAAATAGATGGTGGATAAATAAAGAAAAAGTGCACCTATTTGCGAATACTTATCCGAATTCAAATAGAGCGTATAATAAAGAATAGACCATAGAAAACAAAGATAATAAGTATACACGAGTGGAGAAAAGCTAAACTAAAAAACTAAAAATTGTTGTGTAAAAAAAGTGAATTTTTTGCTACTAAAGTTTTCATTTGTGGATAAGTTGTCTACAATTAATTTAATGAATTCAAAAATTTTTAGAATCTAAAATTTTCCTTCGAAAAAGCTCTAGAAATAAGCTTTTGCTTTTTTATTTTGAATTCTACATTTTTAGAATTTGAAATTAAGATTTCAAAAACATTTAGACGATCTCTACAATTTTCGATTTCACCTAGTCCTACAAAATTTTTATTTCATTTTATATTTTATTTTAGTCTTGTTTCCACGTTGATTAAAACGATGTGGGGTGCTATTTAAAATTTTCCAGTAAAGGACAAAGGATAACACCTGTTAAGACCATATTCTCATTTAAACCTAGATTTCTAAAGACATCTCTAAAAATGAGCTACAACTTGAACTTGCATTTATAATTTAGGTGCTTTTTTACCGCGAATGAGCAAACGTTTATTTTTTTCCTTTTTGGACATTTCCTACTTAACTAAAATGAAAATAACCCATTTCCGCGTTCGAAATTGGGTGAGTCGTCGTCAGTATTGACACCCGTCCAAATGGCTGTAGTTTTGGTGCAAGCAGCGCTCTCAAGCGCTTTTCTGTCTCCAGTTTGCTGATTTACGACACCGCATCTGTGCTTTCCTCCTCCCCGCAACACATGCATCATATCTCTACGTTTTACAGATTTGTTTTCAATTTGTTGCGGATAATTCGACCACATGGTATCCGCACCTGACGTCACAACAATTCACCAAATCAAAAATAGCACCGAGTGCCGTTTTCCTTCAATTATCGCTCGATGACGTTCGAAGGAAAACTGCATGACGCAATTTGCCCGCTTTACGATCAATTAACACTCGAAATCGTTAAATTTTGAGAGGATTTTGGCGCCGCTCGGCCTCCAAAATTCAAACAAAGGGATCTGCCACACGTGTGCCTCTCAAGTGATTTTTCCTGGAGCCCTAATTACCCTTTCCCTGGTGCTAAAATAATGGGAACGGCCACGTGCGGCTCACCACCAAACACTTTATTTTTACGACCATGGCCGTACCTGTGATCGTGGTTGGGTGCCAATGGCCCGGAAAGATTATTACACGAATTGTTTGCTTCCTCGAATTTGTTTACCTGTTGATGGACGGGTAATTAACTTCGCCTTTGTCTATTATTGGCATTTGGCCGAAACAGGTGTTTGGTGCGACTTTCACCTGGCAATAATGCCAATTTCTCGAGTTTGGCTATTTTATTGCGTGGAAGATGTTGCTTGTTTGTTGTTTTCGTAAATAAACTAATAACGTGGGAGTAAACATAGAAGCGAATAAACGGACGGTTTTATGGTGGAAATTTCAATTTGTAATCGTTTCCCACGTAATTCCACTTTAAACAATTCGACCGTCTTCACAAAATATTGAAAACCATTTTTTTTGGCCAAATCTACTCGTATAATTGATGAATATTGAAATTTCTTAAAAGTGCATAATAAGTTCAGATTTTTCACCAAAAAGCAAAATCATCAAAGTAAAGTAAAGTAGACAATGTTCTGGAATTTTCCAGGCCTGTAAGGTGATTTTCCAGTTCGGGAAATTCTGAAAAAATTAAGTCCAAATACCTCATTTTTATAATGACATTTTTTCACTGTTTTTTATCATTTTTTTGGCTCAACGACATTTTTGACGAATTTATTGAAAATGAACTCTTGTAAATTAGAATTTTTACAATTCGGAAGTAAAATTACCGTTGGGGGCGCCACTGAGCTAGGTCGAAAACAGTAACCATAAATGGCGGGAAAATGTTTATTCGGATATTTTGAGCGTTGTACGAATTTTGGGGCTTCACAATTATTACATTGCCTATGCGTAATGATTATTGCATCTTTGATGCAAGAAACTTATGTTGACAAATGAGAGATGACGAGGAAAACACGAATAACGAATGACTGTTTGGTTCACTTTCTTTATTGGAAAATTATTACAAAGACATTGAAAAGCCTACCTTTTGGCATAATTTACGTTTAAATGTATCAGCAGTTGTTAATCTTTATTGTAGTTTTGTAGATTTACCGCAGCATTTCATGATTTTTTCAGTGGAAAATACTAACCTAAAATTCATAACACTTCACTAATTTATTGATTTCTTGAGCCAAACTTTGTGTTCGCTGTGATCCATTACTTATAATCTTTAATTAGACAACTGTTTGATAACACTTTGTAATCAAAATTTAAATATTTTTCACTTTTTATCCACTTTCAAGTTCCAACAATAAACACTTTATACCACGAAAAATACAGAACCAAAGTCAACGCTAGTATTTACCACCACGTACTTTTAAAGTAATTCTTTCTATTGTAAGTAATTAACACTATACACGCAAAATTGTTGAACAATTCATTAAATGTCAGTTAAATGTGGCATTACGAAAATTTCTTTACTGTTTTCGACATAGTTCAAAAGTCATCACCAGAGGGCGTCTAGTTAATTTTATTTCCGAATTGTAATATTGTCAGGAATGAAATTATTTCACAAATTAAAGTCTATGATACACTGATATAACATCAGGAAGACCGTAATGTTGCAAAAAGATCTTCTCATTTTAGCGTCTTATTGCAGAAATTTCCAATGAGCATTGAAATTAAATGAGACGTCTGGATTCACTATTTATTGTTAATTTGTCACTCGATTTGTCAATTTAAGTGAAAGTTTGTTACCGTGTACAGTCACGATCACAAAGAATGACACCTCTTTCAACAGAGTCGGATAACAAACGCCTGACTAAAATCTTTTAGGTCACAAATTTTAACAAACAGGTTAGTCTGCAAACTATCAGTTAATTTAAAATCAGTTTAGAAACTAGTCAAATTTACGCATCATTCATTTTGATAGTGACTGTAGGTATTACCACATGTATGGGTAATGATTATTTTTTTTAACCATATTAACACTGCAAATAAGTACTAATTTAGTGATAAGCTAGCTCGTCACAGGTCGGTAATTTTTGATTTTCGATGAACTTATTTTTCGTCAAATGGCGGCGTGAACGCGGCTTTGGCATCTCACGTCTTTAGGCGCGTCGTGGGCGTCGCGAAGAAATACCTCTCGAAGTAGCGTCTCGCCAGGTGTGTTTTAGTCTACACAACGGCCGTCGTATGTAAATATAAAGCGTCGGCGGCGTCAAAGCGGCGCCGGCCGTTCCGTCGTCCTGTCACCGACACAATGCTCGATAAAATTAGCCGGCAGCAGGAATGTGGTCAGATGTTTCGTTGTGTTTTTTCGGGCGATGCGGGTGAAGAAATCGCGCCCTCTTTCCGAAATAGGCGGCCGCAGGTGGCGAACAAACCGGGACGCATTATGTGGACTGAAAGACAAAAAGAAAGACCGAGTGAGTCTGGCAGAGAGCCGCTCCTTGGCGTCAGATAGTCGCTTCTATTCACTATCCCAGCCGATTCCAAGAAGAAAGAGCCCAGAGCCGGACCCAGCGAAATCAGCGCCAGATGTGCGTGCGACGCCCACCGGGGCGAGGAGTCCCAGATGTGCACTTGACTTTGCTGTTTAGCTCGACTATTAGATTACGGTACAACATCTGGATGGATCGTAATATTTGAGCGAGGGTAATGGAAAACTGTTACTGCCAGCGGATACAGCGCGGGTTTAGCGGGCTTTGTTGCGAGAAATGAGGCGAAATGCATGCCAATAACGGGCGCATTTGCTGAGAAATGCACTGATAATTTCGTTTCAGTGGTTTACTGGTACATGTTACACGCAAAAGGGCAATTATTTTTTTTATTTTCTTAATTACGGCTAAACTATTCTAAAAAGTGGAACTGTTTTAATCCTTACCAATGCAAAATGATTCAAGGAATCGATTGGCATCGAGAAAATTGCCAAATTCCCAATAGTTTTTTAGTTATTAATTTTTTAAAATTTTACCAATTTTTGCATTTAGCAGCAATTTGCTCGAAAACTATTAGTCGGAGAACAATAATCTTTTTTGAAAAAAATAGATAATTCAAAGAGCTTTCCAACGATAATACACTTGATGAAGTTATTTCTAATAGTTCCGGAGCTATTGCTCGAGAAATGGTCCGGGTACCCAAAACCGACAAAAACTGCGACGAAAATTGAAAAAATCAAACATCAAAAAATCGAACATTTGGACTTTTCGTGGACTTTTAACAACTTTTGTGGGTTCTTAAGACATGTAGAAGTCCATAAAAATTGGCTGGAGTTAGTTTAAAAAAATTTTTTTTTCACCTCTTTGAAGTTAAGTGTATTTATTATTCAAAAAATTTGAGCAAAAAAATTGTAAAATTTAAATTGCGTGAAAAATTAGTATAATAGAGAAAAACAGCCGCTGAATCCAATGGAACAAACCGCACTGCTCTACGTCTTTTAGTTTTCGAGTTATGAATTTTTTTAATGAATAAAATTTTTCACCATGACAAATGGCTACCCTAAATTTAGGCAAAAAATTTTAAATTTTTAATTCTTGTGAAAAATTGATATAATATGTAAAATGGGCCGTAGAATTCAATCGAACAAACCGCAATGCTCTACGACTTTTAGTTTTTTTTTTATGAATTTTTGTAGTGAAAAACTTTGATCGCCTCTGTAGCCGGAACCGTTGCCCGGAGCGGCTCCGGGTTTAGACGAAAAAATAGATAAAATTAAGCGCTATCAGATGGTTTTTTGTTCGTTGTTCTAAGTCTTACAGTTTCCGAGAAAAACGTAAAAAAAGATTTCCATTTTTACTTTTTTCAATTTTCAATCGCCAATTCCGGCGAAACTATTAAAGATATCGAGAAATGGAAAAATGGAGGATAACCGGAATAAAAAACTTTACAAAATGGCATAGGACTCAAGGCGATATCTCGCAAAATTTTTTTCAATTTTCAAACGCCGATTACGGCCAAACTAAAAGAGCTAGAAGAAAACGGTTTGTTCCATTGTAAAGAGCATATCAAAATCTATAAGATAGAATAGGTTGCATTTGATTTTGAGACACTTTAAAAATTGACCGATTTTAAGGGGGGGTGTTAACTTTTTTTAATTTTTTTTTATTTTCTCATTTACGGCCAAACTATTCTAAAAAGTGAAACTGTTTTGATCCATACCTATGCAAAATGATCCGGGGAATCGATTGGCATCGAGAAAATTGCCAAATTCCCAATAGTTTTTTAGTTATGATTTTTTTTAAATTTTACCAATTTTTGCATTTATCAGCAATTTGGTCGAAAACTATTAGTCGGAGAAAAATAATCTTTTTCGAAAAAAATTGATAATTTAAAGAGCTTTCCAACGATAATACACTTTATAGGGTCATCTCTAATAGTTCCGGAGCTATTGCTCCAGAAATGTTCCGGGTACCCAAAACCGACAAAAACTGCGACAAAAATTGAAAAAATCAAACATCAAAAAATTGAACATTTGGACTTTTTGTGGACTTTTAACAACTTTTGTGGGTTGTTAAGACATGTAGAAGTCCATAAAAATTTGCTGGAGTTAGTTTAAAAAAAATTTTTTTTTCACCTCTTTGAAGGTTACTCTTTGAAGGAAATTTGAGCAAAAAAATTGAAAATTTTAAATCTCGTGAAAAGTTGGTATAATACAGAAAATGAGCCGCTGAATCCAATGGAACAAACCGCATTGCTCTACGACTTTTAGTTTTTGAGTTATGAATTTTTTAAGCAAAATCTCGACAAAAATTGGAAAAATAAAACATCAAAAGTTCAATTAATTTTTTTGCTTTTTTATAAGAGCACGAGAGAGTTAGGAAGGCATAGGAAAATCCATGAAATAATATTACTGGTGCAATTCAAGCGTGACAAAGTCCTACTTTTTTTCACTAGATACGTACGTATTTAATTTTTGTTACATAATGTAGCACAGTGAAGGTTTTATTTTTGATTTTTGCATTGATAAACGCCTTGCATACCTCAAATGTATTCTTGGGATTCTAACAAAACGTTAAAAGAAAACAAACCAGTTGTAATTTATTTAATGAAACCAGAAATACGTGTGTGGCACTGTTTTGGTAGAACACGTGTGTGCATTTTTCTCCGAAACCTCCACTTGATCCAATGAATCTGCACCAGGTGTACCAACGCCTCCACTTTCCACAATTTGCTTATTTTTCTAGTCTAATCGGTTTTATTACACAAACTGTGAAACATGCTTTTGAACCAAATTGCAAGCCATTTAACCACAACTCAAAAAAATAGCTCCACCCTCAAGCACCTCCGCTAATAACCGAAATTAAGCTAAAGCAAGCCCGCGCTTCCGGCACGGCTGGCATTGTACCACCGCCGATCTCACATGTGCTTCCGTTCGATGCATAAATAAATACCCGCGCTAGAGGAAGTTCCAGCATAAACAGTCGCGATGCTGGCGGCTAATTTTGGACCCGTTTCGATAAAATAATCCAGTGAAAAACTACATCGCCTCGACAAGAGATTCTCTACGGTTCAGGTAATGGAAGGTCAGACGCAACAGGTGTCTCCGACTTGGGCACCCCACTTTAGACAGGTGCCATGGCCATGGAGCCGCACAGGTGATGTTATCGCAACAAAACCGACTCGGATGAATTAATTCCATGCCGCTAACGACGTGCACCCATGAAAGGATTATTTTAATTGGGACGGTAATTAGGCCGACGCCTAGGATGGGGTTATCGGGAGGGCAGGAAAAGGTCACGTTTTATCATGAAAATCCTGCGAATCCGCGTCATTTTTTTTTAATTTTCTTATATATCATAGGATTTGAATTTTTTTCCGAGTACAAATCAGGTTTTAATTTTTTTATTTTAAATTATTTTATTTTAATTTATTTTAGTTATTGATAAATAATTGTCACCCTGACCATTCTTTAAACTTCTTTAATGAGGAAAGACATTAAATGTCCATATACAGCTAATGATATCACTTGAGATGATGGCAGTTTTGAAAAAGTAGTTGCAAATTTAAATAACATAAAAACGGCAAATAATAGTTAACAAAAGCATAATAATAAATAATAAATAATTTGATGCCTGTGGTAAAGTCAAGCTCTGTATAATTGTCAGTTCTAACTTAACCTTTCAGAAAATAGCCATATTCAAACTATGAAAAAATATAAAAAGCTGACATGTTCATACTGACATTTTCCGTTAATTTATAGAAAATGCTATGTTGTCAGTCATAATTGTTAACCATAGTACGCTAGATTTTGGACATTTTAATTTGTAGAGGTTCATTAAAAAAATCACTGTTGCTGAACCCTTTGCCACATAAGTGATTTTTTTTGTACTTAATACCAGGCGATTTTTTAAAATTTCGATCTAGTTATCCATGACAGTTATCTCAGTATTGCGCAAATAACAAGTGTTCAATAATTGTTCTGGTCAGATCGCCTATGTGTGGCAATTGTCACAAAAAACGTATGTCTCGGATAACATTACAAAACAATGACATATGACAGCTGTCAGTGCTGTCAGTGTCAGACTAAAAATTCGGCCAAAAATTCACACGTTTAACTGAGCTAGCAGAGTAAATTCTTGAACGTCTGCATACAATTATCATGATTTGCAATGTGATTTTTATCGAAAACTCCTAAATGCAAAAATAAGACAACATTTAAACAGTTGACAGCAAACCATATGAACATATCACGCAACCTACGTTCATGCTAGAAGGAGGAAACCACAGCAAACCACGACCAGAACAATTATTGAACACTTGTTAACTTCAGCATTGCTTTATCTGTCAATATGTCCAAAATGTCATGGATGACTAGATCAAAATTTTGGAAAATCGCACGGTATAACTGAAGGTTCAGAGAATCTTCGGGACTCTTCAACATAGTTAAGTATATCTTTCAAGGCTAGTATGATTTTTGAAAATTGAAGATC
Source organism: Tribolium castaneum (assembly GCF_031307605.1). Taxonomy (NCBI): domain Eukaryota; kingdom Metazoa; phylum Arthropoda; class Insecta; order Coleoptera; family Tenebrionidae; genus Tribolium; species Tribolium castaneum. Next base: position 3,701,794 of record NC_087399.1, on the reverse strand, counting down.
AAAAAACGGTTGAAGATCAGTTTTTTTTAATGGAAAATGAACGGCAATCGAAAGAAAAACCGTTTTTATTCAGTGCAGTCCAAATTTTCAAAGTTTCGAGTCAGGTACTGTGAAAAAATTTGATGCAAATAAAAAATTACGTTATTGTCCTCAGTTTCGGTTTTCTCCACCAATTTCATGCAAATTTAATCGAAAGCATCGTGTCGTAAACATTTGTAGTTTCTTGCTCGTTAATTAAAATATCTCGCATAGTTCCCCAATGCCAAACAACATAATTAACGACATTTTCCTTTTTGAATCTCGGTAATCTGCTCTCTGGGGCCGGCGCGTCCGATTTTCTACCATTTTTGGCGTGAATTCTTGTCCGTATTTGGAATGTTGAGTCCGCTCTTTGCAGGTGGTGTTCAGGAGTAGTCGGCGCTGGCGGCTGCTGCAGATCAACATCTGGCGCCAGGCAGCCGCGCGCTTATATGGTCAGGCGGCCAACTTCTGCCCGTTCTGTGCCTACTACCGGTTATCCTCAGCGAGGCTCCCACGGCCCACACTTGGGGCTCACCCTGCCCCCAACACTCAGCCAAAGCCTCGATTTTTCAAAAAAATTTCAAATGAAAAAGATAAAGGCAGTGCATGTTGGCCATCTGTGACATGATGCGGAAATATGTAGCTCATCTCCCCTTCTGACGGCCTCGTACGATTTATCGCCCATTCTCCCTCTTTTCTCATTAATCATCCCAAAAAACAACAAAGGTCCTGCTCAAAAAACTCCCCCAGTGGGAAAATCTGACCACTGGTGGTTTCTTACACCGGACAATCGGCCGAGTCATTCAGCCACTTAAAGCCTTCTTCATGTGATAATGAAGGCCAGGATCCTCTTACCTGCCAGGCTTTAATAAGGGTCTCCCTGTACTACAATACCACTTGACTCGGCTTGAGAATAAATAAAATCGGAGAAGAGATTAAGATTTTAGTCGGTATTTCCCAATTCGATAAATTACAAGTCAAGTTCAGCACTTGGCGCGACCTTCGCGCTCATCTGGCGTCTGTGCTTGTTGATTTGCCAAATGTTGTTATTGTCGATGTGTCAATTAAACAATCGTTTTTAATTTATGGCTCGGACGCATCTGGACCCTGACGTAATCCCCAAACACCTGATTCCAGTGATTTACAGAAAATGGTTTATCGGCGGCGGACGGGCGCCACTATCATTACTACACTTTTATCGTTCTTTGTCGCGACGAAAATTGAAAAAATCAAACATCAAAAAATCGAACATTTTGACTTTTTGTGGACTTTTAACAACTTTTGTGGGTTGTTAAGACATGTAGAAGTCCATAAAAATTTGCTGGAGTTAGTTTAAAAAAAATTTTTTTCACCTCTTTGAAGGTAAATGTGTATGGAAATTTGAGCAAAAAAATTAAAAATTTTAAATCTCGTAAATAGTTGGTATAATACAGAAAATGAGCCGCTGAATCCAATGGAACAAACCGCACTGCTCTACGACTTTTAGTTTTCGAGTTATGAATTTTTTAATGAATAAAATTTTTCACAATGACAAATGGCAACCCTAAATTTAGGCAAAAAATTTTAAATTTTTAATTCTTGTGAAAAATTGATATAATATGTAAAATGAGCCGTAGAATTCAATCGAACAAACCGCAATGCTCTACGACTTTTAGTTTTTGAGTTATGAATTTTTTTAGTGAAAAACTTTGATCGCCTCTGTAGCCAGAACCGTTGCCCGGAGCGGCTCCGGGTTTGGACGAAAAAATAAATAAAATTAAGCGCTATCAGATGGTTTTTTGTTCGTTGCTCTAAGTCTTACAGTTTCCGAGAAAAACGCAAAAAAAGGTTTCCATTTTCACTTTTTTTCAATTTTCAACCGCCAATTGTGGCGAAACTATTAGAGTTATCGAGAAACGGAAAAATGGAGGACAACCGGAATAAAAAACTCTACAAAATGGCATAGGACTCAAGGCGATATCTCGCAAAAAATTTTTCAATTTTCAAACGCCGATTACGGCCAAACTAAAAGAGTTAGAAGAAAACGGTTTGTTCCATCGTAAAGAGCACATCAAAATCTATAAGACAGAATCTGTTTTATTTGATTTTGAGACACTTTAAAAATTGGCCGATTTTAAGGGGGGGGTGTTAACTTTTTTTTAATTTTTTTTATTTTCTCATTTACGGCTAAACTATTCTAAAAAGTGGAACTGTTTTAATCCATACCCATGCAAAATAATCCGGGGCATCGATTGGCATCGAGAAAATTGCCAAATTCCCAATAGTTTTTTAGTTATGAATTTTTTAAAATTTTACCAATTCTTGCATTTAGCAGCAATTTGCTCGAAAACTGTTAGTCGGAGAACAATAATCTTTTTTGAAAAAAATAGATAATTTAAAGAGCTTTCCAACGATAATACACTTCATGTGGTTATCTCTAATAGTTCCGGAGCTATTGCTCGAGAAATGTTCCGGGTACCCAAAACCGACAAAAACTGCGACGAAAACTGAAAAAATCAAACATCAAAAAATCGAACATTTGGACTTGTTGTGGACTTTTAACAACTTTTATGGGTTGTTAAGACATGTAGAAGTCCATAAAAATTTGCTGGAGTTAGTTTAAAAAAATTTTTTTTCACCTCTTTGAAGGTAAATGTGTATGGAAATTTGAGCAAAAAAATTAAAAATTTTAAATCTCGTAAATAGTTGGTATAATACAGAAAATGAGCCGCTGAATCCAATGGAACAAACCGCACTGCTCTACGACTTTTAGTTTTCGAGTTATGAATTTTTTTAATGAATAAAATTTTTCACATGACAAATGGCAACCCTAAATTTAGGCAAAAAATTTTAAATTTTTAATTCTTGTGAAAAATTGATATAATATGTAAAATGAGCCGTAGAATTCAATCGATTAAACCGCAATGCTCTACGACTTTTAGTTTTTGAGTTATGAATTTTTTTATTGAAAAACTTTGATCGCCTCTGTAGCCAGAACCGTTGCCCGGAGCGGCTCCGGGTTTGGTCGAAAAAATAGATAAAATTAAGCGCTATCAGATGTTTTTTTGTTCGTTGCTCTAAGTCTTACAGTTTCCGAGAAAAACGCAAAAAAAGGTTTCCATTTTCACTTTTTTTCAATTTTCAACCGCCAATTACGGCGAAACTATTAGAGTTATCGAGAAACGGAAAAATGGAGGACAACCGGAATAAAAAACTCTACAAAATGGCATAGGACTCAAGGCGATATCTCGCAAAAAAATTTTCAATTTTCAAACGCCGATTACGGCCAAACTAAAAGAGCTAGAAAAAAACGGTTTATTCCATCGTAAAGAGCACATCAAAATCTATAAGATAGAATAGGTTTCATTTGATTTTGAGACACTTTAAAAATTGACCGATTTTAAGGGGGGGGGTGTTAACTTTTTTTTATTTTTTTTTATTTTTTCATTTACGGCCAAACTATTCTAAAAAGTGAAACTGTTTTGATCCACACCTATGCAAAATGATCCGGGGAATCGATTGGCATTGAGAAAATTGCCAAATTCCCAATAGTTTTTTAGTTATGAGTTTTTTTAAATTTTATCAATTTAGCAATTTGCTCAAAAACTATTAGTCGGAGAAAAATAATCTTTTTCGAAAAAAATAGATAATTTAAAGAGCTTTCCAACGATAATACACTTCATGTGGTTATCTCTAATAGTTCCGGAGCTATTGCTCGAGAAATGTTCCGGGTACCCAAAACCGACAAAAACTGCGACGAAAATTGAAAAAATCAAACATCAAAAAATCGAACATTTGGACTTTTCGTGGACTTTTAACAACTTTTGTGGGTTGTTAAGACATGTAGAAGTCCATAAAAATTTGCTCGGACGCATCTGGACCCTGACGTAATCCCCAAACACCTGATTCCAGTGATTTACAGAAAGTGGTTTATCGGCGGCGGACCGGCGCCACTATCATTACTACACTTTTATCGTTCTTTGTCGCGGTTTGAGTCAGAAAAACGCATTCCCGATGCATAATGCAACAATCGAGCTGCCACCGTATTTAGAAAATAGAGCTGATTCGATTTACACGACATGGCCTTTTAAGGGGCCGGTTGCAACAATTATGCACAGAGTGCCGGACATGAGTTAAAATTGTTGAGATAATGGACGGGTTGACAAACAATCGGACGTGACCTTCTGACTCATGAAAATTCTTTCAGGCCAACGCTGAGGAACACGGAACTGAAGAGCGAGCTGCACTGAAAAATTCTAGGCTCTCGACCAACACAAAACAGCAGTGTTTAAAAAATAATAAAAAAAGCTTCTAACGTGCTACATGAAGTTTTTAGCTTTTGAGACTTTGAAAAGAACAATTTAAACGATTAAATTATACTTGATAGGTAAATGTAAAATAGTAAACGCAATAAAGAGAAAAATAAACTCTAGATGAAAATACTAAGCGCTAGGTGCAAATAATAAATGCATTATGTGAAAATTTTAATCTAGGTAAAAATAGTAAGCCGAGGAAACCGCACCTCATTTTTTTCCAACGATTTCCTTAAGATTTTCTCTGATTTAATCACATTTTTTTCTGATTTCTCTTATTTCTTCAATTTTGTACACCAATTATTATTTAAAAAAGTAAGAACTACTAAATATTTTTTTTCTACTTTGGTTTCTCTAATTGTTTATTGTGAAACTGAAAGTAATTTCACAAATAGAACTTTTGTGCAACTTCTTTTAGTAAATTTTTAGGAGTTGTATTGGCAGTGCTGCGCTGGGTGTCATCAGTCATCGCTGTAATCTAGTGTGTGATCTGTCTTTTATTGATTAATTAACAAAATTAAGAAAAAATAATTTGAACAGATTTTGATAAATTAAACTATACAAAAATGGAAAGTAGAAAAAATAGTATATTACACTCGGCTTAGTTGTGGCACTCCTTCGTCGTGCTCCAAAAAAATTCGTGCCACAATAGAACGTCTTATAAAACTCGTATAATAGTATACTATTATTTTTATAAAAAAAATATCTATCTCTTTTTCTCAAACAAACGACTGATTTTATTGAAAAACTATTTTTTGTGAGAAATTAGACACAAATATCAGTTGTTGCAAAATTGAGTATTGAAAATGAATGAAAAATTACACGTCATTTAATTAAATAAAGACGGTTTGAAACAATCTGGAACTGACACCTGTTATACTAGTGAAAGATTATTTTCAAGACTGGTTTTTCGGCGATAATTTTGATATTTGTGCCACGACATATTTGAAAGAAGAGTTGGCAACAGTTATTCAGTGCCTTGATAGTTCTACCAAATTATAGTCGTAAAACTAATTATTTTTGCTAAAGGTAGAAATTAAAAAATGATTAAATATAAATGTGGACAAAGCCTCAGAATGCTTGATTGTCATTATTTATTTAAAATTTGTTTTGAGCCAGGAACAGTTGGCACCACGTGAAATTTTTCGACTACAAATTAACCGTATATCAACCTGACATAAATAAATTTCCATTCCTGAGTGCAATTTCTTTTTTATTTGTTATTGTACTGTGGTCACTATACCAGTGGCGTAACAAACAGTTCGGACCACAATGTTATGGATTCAATCTCACATTTTAATAATTACTCGGACATTTTTAATTGATTTGTAAACAGTTTTTTACCCACCTAACCAAATGTTATCCTTGTCGTGAGTGTTGACAATTTTTTGAGCATTATTTGTCGACCTTTGATGTTTTAATAAGCAACGCCGATTCTGTAGTATTTGCATACAAATAAGTAACAAACAAACAAAAATAATTTGTTTATGTTCAGAGACCGATAAAATCTTCCCAAACTCCTGGTTTTCTCGCACAAAGATGAACCGTATGAAGGCCAAAACCATTAATTCCTGCCGATTGCTCACAAAACTGTGACAGTACTTTCTCGTGCCGGATTTGTCACCGCTTGAGCACGTGTGGCAATTAGCACCCGAGCGAATAATTCAATTTACTCATCTTATTGCATTTTATTTTAAAATGGGTGTTTTGCAGTAAGTGTGGTTGCATTATCGCAAGCCCATTGTTTCAATTAGGACCGGCTGTGGCACAGGTGAATCCCATCGAGATAATAACGTAATGATGATAGCGATGGGTAGTTTAGGCAGGTTGTGTTTGCACGCCTGTTTACCGGTACAGGTGGACTGTTAGCCCCGGACAGGTGCCGTGCATCTGCCAAAGCTGTTGCCACCATCTGCTGCATACCCAGCTGGAAAATTTATCTAATCGGGAAATTGGAAAATCAATGGATGGCAACAATGCGCGCGGTCGGGTAATTACCGGGACTCGTGTTACTATACGAGATCTGAAGCGGATGTGAGATGGAATTTGATTATTACGCGATATCGTGGTACTGTTACCTCAAGGTCGTTTGCACCGGCTTTTTGTTTAGCCGCTCGGTTAATCGCTTGTTTTGCTAATAAACACGCTAATTTGGAATACAATATGCAGAAATTTCGAAAGCTGGGGCACCACCTGTGGACGCCTAATTATAGCTCCACAGGGGCCTAACGACCGCTCTTGGACCTAATGGAGGATTTCGGGAATTTTACGCGCCATTTCGAGGCGATAAACGGGCCTTAGCCCACCCTTTACCTCCGCTATTACAGTATTTATTAATATCATTCCTAAAAAACTGGTTGCAAAACGATTTAGGTTTTTTCAAACTGTTTTTAAAATTTTCATTTTTATTTGGGATTCTCATTAAATGAGAAGTTATGTAAAATGCAAATGGGCAACAGACAAGGACATAGTTACTCAGAAAAACTCGCTCTGTGTAGTTATGTATTTCATATTTTATTATTACTTTGTTAACTGATTGGTTCTAGTTTTTATTTGTTTGTTAAATGTATTGGAGCGTATTTTTTATTGTTAAAAAAACATTCATCCACGTCTGGAATGCCCAACAAAAATAATTGCTCAAAAAATGAAATAATTTTGATCCTGTTCCTGGTGTATAATTGGTTGCCTATGTTTAATGCGCCCAATTCGCTTTATTCCCACTTTTAGAATGTATTTACTTAATTGTCTGACTAATAAATATATCAAAAACTGCATAAACGTAATTAGTTTTGATGAAGTAATTAAATCTCGCTCTTTTAACCCAGCGGAAATAAAACATGAGACTAGGAGATAAACGGATTCAGTTACATCCTGATTAAGAGATAAAACTTGTAAAATGATAATGGCTCGCTATTTGCATTTCAAGCATCTTTTTAATCCTGTCGTGTCTTAATTTAATTTGTGCGATAAATTTCCGGCACACTTTTTTACTTTTTGCCAGTTGCATCACTAGTGTTAATTTACAAAAATAACACTAGCAATAAAATTCAGATTCACAGTTAGCCAAACACGAAATTAGTGTAAATATCACGCGAACACCGATTTTTCATCTAGAATTCTATTTTAAGTATTTTGCGATAAGTTCAAGGCGATATTTAAGTGAATCAGTGTCACACGGTTATTTATGGGCAATTTTATTAGAGGTTTATGTGATTTCTGCGTACTCTCGTTCTATAATAAAATAAATAGATAAAATTAATTGCGTAACGTTGATAACGATTCGTGGCCCACTTGAGGCCAGGATGCAAATTAGCCCCGATTTTCTTAAGGTCTCAGTGAGTTTGTGGATTGGTAAATGGAGATGGCGCCACTCGATTAACATTAAACATTATTATCTACGTGCGTTGTAACAATATCCCTACATTTTCTCCAACCTTGAACCACTACTACATTTGCATGTAGGTACAGTTTAATCAGGCCCACAATTTTATCCGCGGTTTCTTGTAATTTCTGATTACTAGAATCACAACAAATAAGTCTGGATTTACCGATAAGATAACGCTTGACTTATATTTGTTCCAGACAATCACTTTCAGTCACGTCCTTTGCAAGTCACACAATGGACCCCTTCCTAAAGCCCCCCAAAATCCTAATAACGAACCCCACCGTCCCCCAAATCGCTCTGGACATACTGGGCCGAAAGTAAGTGTCACAGTCACAAAATCACTCCCCAATTTTTATTTCAGTTGCGAGTTAATCCACACCAAGGACGATAAACGAGAGTCGATTCTTGAAAAAGTGTCAGGTGTTGATACCATTCTTTGGGCGACTAAAGTAAACCTCGATGTGGAAATCCTAGACAAGGCTGGTAATCACAAAAAATAGTTTTTGGCCGAATTATTGTTTGTTAAGGCCCGCAGATGAAGACGGTGGGGGCCATGTCAGCCGGAATCAACAATATCGACGTTCCTGAGCTAAAAAAACGCGGGATCAGACTGGGAAACACTCCTGAGATTCTGGACGATGCTGTTGCTGACGTGGCTGTGCTTTTGGCCCTGGGGGCGGCACGGCGGCTCCACGAAGGGCGCTTGAAAATCGAGAAGTATGTGTGTGGCAACTTGGCATGGGTTAACACCATTTGTAGGAACCAGTGGACGGCTGGACTGACCTGGATGCTGGGCCAGGACGTGAGAGGGTCCACTGTGGGCATCGTGGGGCTTGGGGGGATCGGGCAAGCGGTGGTCAAGCGAATGAAGGGCTTTTCCGTCTCGAAGTTCCTGTATACGGGACATAGGGAAAAGCCGGAGGGGAAGGAGCTGGGGTGTCACTTTGTGTCGCTTGAGACCTTGGTCAAAGACAGCGATTTTGTGGTTGTTTCGTGCCCCTTGACCCCCGAGACGAGACAGATGTTCAACGACTCGATTTTCGATAAAATGAAGAAAACTGCGGTTTTTGTCAATGTGAGTCGGGGCGAAGTCGTGGATCAGGACGCTCTGATCAGGGCGCTCAAGGCTGGGAAAATTTTCGCTGCGGGGCTTGATGTCATGACCCCTGAGCCCCTGCCAGCGGACCACGAACTCGTTAAACTACCAAATGTTGGTAAGTTGGTACTTTTTGAGTTTCTGATTGGGTTTAGTTTTGTTGCCCCATTTGGGCAGTGCTACCGAATTTACCAGGAACGGGATGGCCGAGGTCACCGCTCATAACATCCTCCGGGGGATTGCAGGGGAAGAGATGTTCGCTGAAGTTTGTTGATTTTATTCACCATAAAAACTTTATACATTTATTACAACAGATATATTGTCAGTCATTTGAAGTTTTAATTCTTCTTAACACAAACCACTCTTAAACTCTAGAAAGGTGTGTTCAGTTACTGATACAATAACGTTTTTCTGTTCGCGTCTCCAATACTTGAAGAAGTAGAAACTTACAATTATTACAGTAGTTGTTACTACCAGAGCTAGAGCACAAAGGGCCACAGAGTTCAGATATGATATAGGGAAACCGGCGTGGATTGAACAGTTGGATTCTTGCTCGTCGTTGCCTGAGGGACAGTGCCGCAGGCCGTCGCACCATAGGTCAGAGCTGATACAGGCCCCCAGTTCCGGACAACTGGAAAAACATTTCTCAACTTTCTTGTAATTTAATTTGCGAATTCGCAATTCAATAAATAACTAAAAGCAATTCCTTTTTTATTTTTGCTTTAACTTTTGTTGTTTCGAAATTAGAAATACTTAATAAAAATAATAGTAATAATTCTTTATGGTGCTTATTATTTTTGCACCAAACCAAAAAAACTTGATGGCCGTATTTTTCTATAAAGCATAATACAATTTGTCTTATTAACTTGTTACAAGTAAAATGAAAAATTGGTGCCTATACAGAGTGACCCAAAATTGGCGAATTTCGAGTTCAAATCCCTTCAGCAGACTATAAACATAGGAAAAAAAAAGATTCTGGGCTTCCCCACAAAGATACATTGCTTTAAAAATCACTCATTGAACTGCGTTTGTAATTTTTTTAATAAAACGGCACATTACAAAAATTTAAGATTTTTTTACTCCAAAATAAAACTATTTTTTGAGAAATTGTCTGGCATTATTATTTGTTGTAACTTTTCTTAAATATTTAAAAATTTAAAATTTTTTTACTCCAAAATGAAGCTAATTTTTCGAGTAATTTTTTCTACATGATTATTCTCCACAATCAGGGAAATCCCCAAATCTTGATTTTGTTTCTACAACGCACTGAACTCGGAATTCGTCAATTTTAAGACACACTGTATCATTAAATTCTCCTTAAAATACGAATAAATACACCTCAAAAAAACTTTAGGTGACAAAGTCGTAACAAAGGTCTTACGTGCGTTAATTTAAACACGTAATAAAACTCGTCAAATACAACAACTTTTCTATATAACATTTTGCAAAATTTTTAGTTATAATTTTCACTGTTTTCCTCCTTTCTTATGTGCAAACGAGCAATTTTATTGAACAAAAAAATTCGTAACTCGAAAACTAAAAATCGTAGAGCAATGCGGTTTGTTCCATTGGATTCAGCCGCTCATTTTCTATACTATACCGACATTAAACGAGAGTTAAAATGTTAAAGTTTTTTGCTAAAAATTAACATAAGCAATTTCTATAGTAAAAAATTTTATTCAACAAAAAAATTCATAACTCGAAAACTAAAAGTCGTAGAGCAATGCGGTTTATTCCACTGAATTCAGCGGCTCATTTTCTGTATTATACCAACTCTTAACGAGATCTGACATTTTAAAATTTTTTGCAAAAAATTAACATAGGCAATTTCTATAGTGGAAAATTTTCTTCAACAAAAAAATTCATAACTCAAAAACTAAAAGTCGTAGAGCCATGCGGTTTGTTCCATTGAATTCAGCGGCTCATTTTCTGTATTATATCAACTTTCAACGAGATCTGACATTTTAAAATTTTTTGCTAAAAATTAACATAAGCAATTTCTATAGTGGAAAATGTTATTCAACAAAAAAATTCATAACTCGAAAATTAAAAGTCGTAGAGCAATGCGGTTTGTTCCATTGAATTCAGCGGCTCATTTTACGTATAAAACCAACTTTCAACGAGATCTGACATTTTAAAATTTTTTGCTAAAAATTAACATAAGCAATTTCTATAGTGGAAAATTTTATTCAAAAAAAAATTCATAACTCGAAAATTAAAAGTCGTAGGGCCATGCGGTTTGTTCCATTAAATTCAGCGGCTCATTTTCTGTATAAAACCAACTTTCAACCAGATCTGACATTTTAAAATTTTTTGCTAAAAATTAACATTAGCAATTTCTATAGTGGAAAATTTTATTCAACAAAAAAATTCATAACTCGAAAACTAAAAGTCGTAGAGCAATGCGATTTGTTCCATTGAATTCAGCGGCTCATTTTACGTATAAAACCAACTTTCAACCAGATCTGACATTTTAAAATTTTTTGCTAAAAATTAACATAAGCAATTTCTATATTGGAAAATTTTATTCAACAAAAAAATTCATAACTCGAAAATTAAAAGTCGTAGAGCCATGCGGTTTGTTCCATTGAATTCAGCGGCTCATTTTCTGTATTATATCAACTTTCAACGAGATCTGACATTTTAAAATTTTTTGCTAAAAATTAACATAAGCAATTTCTATAGTGGAAAATTTTCTTCAACAAAAAAATTCATAACTCGAAAATTAAAAGTCGTAGAGCAATGCGGTTTGTTCCATTGAATTCAGCGGCTCATTTTACGTATAAAACCAACTTTCAACCAGATCTGACATTTTAAAATTTTTTGCTAAAAATTAACATAAGCAATTTCTATAGTGGAAAATTTTATTCAACAAAAAAATTCATAATTTAAAAACTAAAAATCGCAGAGCAATCCGGTTTGTTCCATTGGATTCAGCGGCTCATTTTCTGTATTATAACGACATTTAACGAAAGTTAAAATGATAAAGTTTTTTGCTAAAAATTAAGATAGCTATTTTCTATAGTGGAAAATATTATCTTTTTTTAAAACTAGAGCAGGGCACCACCGTAATCGGCATACAACAAATTTTTAAACGCCGATTACGGCGAAACTAGCGAAGCTAGACTAAAAAAACAATATCTTTCTGCCTGAATTTTAAAACTTAAAAATTCGTAATAGTTTTCACGTTTTGACGAATATTTGTGAAAAAATATTATTTTGTACCTGTGGGGGCAGTCGGGCGGGTTGATCATCAACATGGTGCTGGGTAGCGTCAGCGCCGGGTTTTTGGAGACTTCCATCCAGGTGACGGCAAAATTGCCGATCTCTCGTTGCAGAAATTCAATAATGAAGCTGCGCGAGTTCTTATTTTGTATCTTTCGGTACGAGTACAGGTTCCAGCCCTCGGAAAACATCTCAACAACATCGTCAATGCTTTCATAATAGGGGCAAATAATTCGGACGTCTTCGGTCCTCCCAGCCGGGTACACAAGTATCCGGTTTTTGCTCGGACACAAGCGCGAGTCCCTCTTATTGACCCCCTTGATTTTCAAGTAGATGAAGTTGCTGAGGGAGTCCTCCGGCTCGATGAGCCACGGCTGGTGCAGACAGAACGCGTTCGACTGATTCTGCTGGTAGCTCTGTTCGTTCTGTTTCAAAGTCTGGGCGTTGTTCCGCACCGAAATCTCCCCACTGGAGCCCTTCAGGCGCCGGCTCTTCCACGGGCTCAGACAACTGCCGTCGCTCTGACCCGCCACAAATTCATAATTGGCCTCAAAGAAGTAATTCCTGTAATCCTCGGTGATTTTCATCCCATTTACGGTGAACTTCACAACGACTTTCCGCGCAGTTTTCGTAATTAGTGTCAAAGGTTCGGAGAAATTACCGCAGAGACAATCCCTCAGGATCTCCACTCCGGTCCAGGGATATTCGTAAATCTTCAAATTAGCAAACCCGTTCCCGTAGGACTTGATCCCGCAAACCCACCGCCCTATCTCGGGATTGTAGACCGAGACGCACTCCTTGCTCCCGAACCCGGCCCTCAGGAACGTTATTTTGAGCCTTTGCTGCTCGTCCGACTCGAAGTGATAACTGCAAGTCAAGTCCTCCTGCCCCCCGCGCCCGTACAGGAACGTTATCTTGGGGGAGTAGAACCTCCCAGCCCCCTCCTTCAGCATCCTGTCGCAGGGATTCCGGGCGATTTGCACGCCCTCTTGCGACAAGTCGACGAACTCGTACCGGAGCACGAAGCTGACCGGATACAAGACACTGCCGTATCTGATCGAATGCGCGATTGTTAAATCAGAGCCCGACGATAGGTAACTTTCGGTCAAGCCGCAAGGGCGAGTCAAACGTGACGAGTTTTTCAATAAAGAGTGGTCGCACAGTTTCGGTTTGTCGTCCTTGCAGAATTGGCCAATCAGGGGGACGGTGGATGACTTGATGTCACCGTCCCATATTTGTAATTGGACGTCACACTCGCCGGTGTTGAAGTCGGTCAAGCGTTCGTTGGTTACGTGGTATTTGATAAAACTGATCCAGATGATTTCTTTCGGGTGGCCCCGGAAGTGGTAGTGACACGTGGTGTTCGGCGGGAGCGAATGCAGGGGGCTTTCGAGTAGGCCGGAGGTGTTGTCGAATGTCGTAACCAAAAATTCGCACTTTTTACCATGTTCGATGTACGTCGGGGATTCTTTATTCACGTAAAAGACCTGGAAATTAATCAAAAATTCAAGGGGCGAAATTTTACACCAAGAAAAATTGCTTTACGTTTGCAATTATCTCAGCTAGAGTTTAATAAATTAAAACATAAAATATATTTATTACACAAAAAATCAACTAATATGCAATGAATAGTACTTTAATTAAGTTTTTATTATTAAGCAAAACCAACTTAAAACAGGGACATAGCCTCTTTAACCACAACTATGATTTGAAATTTTATAGAAAAGTACGAATGTGTTAAGCATATTTTAACTGGAGGTTATTGTGATTAAAGGGGAGCACGTTTGTGTTTCTAAGCCAGAAGCCAAAAAGATCGCGCGGAATTTATTTTTCTATTATCTTTTTAACCGTTTACTTTCGACGGAAATGAATTAAATTTGCGCCAAAGTACCAATTTTTTATTTTTTGACTCATTAAAAAACACAGTAAAAATATTAGAAAAAAAAGGGAAGGGCGACTAATTTCCATTTTTTTTTTTTGGGAATTGCGGTTTACCCCTATTTTAACAAACTTTACAAAAAAGTCCTTAGAACCTACATTAAATTTTGTGTATTTGATGAAAATTAGAGATTCTAAAGCCTGATTTAACCCTAGAAGTCGTTTAGTAATGATTTATTTGTCTCTCTTTTACACATTTTTCGTTTACCTGCATAATAAATAAACTCTGTATTATTATTATTATTAAAAAGCTATTTTTCTTTGTATCTCAAAATCCTATAATCTCACGTAGAGATCCACGTTTGCTGAAAATGCTTTATTATTTTCTCTATGCATGTGCATTTTTCAGCTTTTTCCTACTGTTCCTCATAATAATATTGTTATTATCAATGAATTACAAATGTTAATATTGAAACAGTAAAATAAAATTAAAAAAATACATTATAAATATTTTAAACGATGTTTGGTGCGTAAATTTTTGAAAGAAATTTAAGTAGCTACATTGAGAAAAAAATTAAACATTTAAATAACAAACGCTATATTTCGCCGGGGTTTTGTTTATAATATCTACTTATTCTAGAATGAAGTTCATTAAAAAAAACATTAAAAAATACATAAAACATAAATACAAAATGTTTCTTCTTACAAGATGATTTTTCTATTTTTCTTATGTGTATTTAATTTTGTTAAATAGAATTAGATATATTTTTTTATTATTATATTTTTTTATTTTTCTTCAATCACATTGTTTATTCTTATTTTTTGTTATTTCTCATTTATTGTATGGGCCAAAACCTTGCTCAGCTTTGCTGTCAATTTTTTTTTCTTAAAATTTTCATTTGCATTTTATTTAAAATATTACAGGTCGTGAACCTTTTACAATAAGTGAATAATTCTTTTTGCATTTAATAGCGAAAGGTTCGAAGGGTTTTCCCAAATTTTCAGAAATACCATTTGTCAAATTGCAAGGCTACTATGTTTTTTTGAAAATAATGATTTAAAAAATGACTATAAAACAGTTTTTTCAAATGGAATAACCCTGTTTTTTCAATGGTAATCAAAGGAATATTATTTTTTTGACTTTTATTATCATCTTCTATATCTATCTCTTACAGTTTTTGAAATAATCGCAAAAACAGAATTTTGGGTCATTAGTTTTAATGTTAATCAAGTAAACTTTGAAAAAATACGATAAAATTGCGCTATTAATTAAAAGAAATGTCATATTTGTTCACCATTTTCATTCATGAAGTTCAAAATTCGATGGCAGACTGACTGAGTTACTTTACATAATTCACTAAGTTATAATAAACTATAATTAAATATTATTGTTTTATTGCTTATTTGATAATAAACCAGCTAAAAACTAAACAAAATATTGAAGTTTGACAATTGTTGACCATTTTGCAAGGTCTACTTGATTAACTATAGTAAAGTCCGTTTTTTTGTGATTTTTTTCAAAAACTGTAAGAGATAGGTATAGGTATTGATAAAAGTCACCATAAATATCGATGACCTTTCGACTACCGTTAAAAAATAGGGTCGTTCCATTTGAAAAAACTGAGTTATAGCAGTTTTTTGAAAACCATTTTGAAAAAAATCATACTAGCCATGAATTTTGACAGTTGACAATTTCGAAAAAAAATAGTCACTTATGACAAACGATTCAAGGGCTGCTATATCCTAGATAAACCCTTGCAAATGAAAATTTTAACAAAATAATTGACATATGTCAAAAACTATGACAAATAAGTAATTATTTTTTTTTTAATAATTTAAAAGATCAACAATATTGAGACTTATAATGACTTAATAACAACAACTCTGAGAGATTTTTATGTATTTCAAAGAATTTAATTGCGAACAAAATGTTACCAACAAAAAAATATTATGAATATTTGCTTAAAATTTGAATAAAAAAATTTACGTTGGCTCAAATTCTAATTGTTTGAAAGACTTAATTTTATTTTTCGTTTTAAAATGGGATTACAAGTATTGTTAAAAACAGAAAAAAATTGGCAATAGATAACGTACAACCTTCAAGACTGACGCATTGTTAATAATGGGGCCACGTGCCGCTGTCATAATACCAGCCGTATCAGCTAGTCATTTATGTCAAGCAGTGTTTGCATTTACCTCCACTTCCAGCTCGAATCCGGGCAGATATGACAGGGGTAGTGGGTGGAAGGGGTTCCCGAAGGGCGAGGTGTGAAACTTGACTAGCAGTTCCGGTCCGCTGCTGATAATTTCCGGGACTGTCTCGCCGCTGCACAGGTGTGCCAGTGTTGTGGCAGTCGGTCCCCATCCGTCCAAAATTTCGATATAATCTTGCATCATGTTGCACTGGTCCCATATCCTGCAAAGCGCTTTTTCACCACACACTCGGTTGGCAACAGTGTAGTCAAGTTACCGCAATACTCTGTCGCTGTTGTCAAACTTGGGTAAATGTTCCTTGTAGTGGAAATTCGCTTGTCGGACTGCGATAAGAGCGTGTTTTCCGGGAGGAACATTGCGTTCCCGGACTCGATAATGACAGCTGACGTTCCGAGGGTAAATCCCCGGATAATTAGGGGATTGGATGCGACACGGACGACGTGAGCAGCCTTCCAATAGCCGGTCGCAGTAACTTCCTGAGCTTAATTTGCCGCGGTAACTGCGCTGCGTTGCGTTGCCGTAACGGATACGGGCGTCGCTCAGTTTCAGGAATTTGTACGATAGCTTGAACTCGAACGTGTAGCCAGAGCTTTGCTACAATAACGAAAAATTCAACTCAATGTCACACCCGAATTATTCGGTCGCGTAAATTTTAATGCAGACTGATTATAAATGTTCTATTCTCCAACAAATAAAAATTTGATTAAGAATGAAGCCTTTTTCTCTTTTTTGCATGACTGGGTAAAACTGTTTTAATTTAACGAGAGCAGAAAAATATAAAACCCGTCACGACAAACCTTAAATTTTTTAAATAATGCAGTAAGAATTGGAAAGATCGAAAAATTTTTGGTCACCAGATTTGACAAAAATTATAATATTCGGAAATTACAATAGTCATTTAGACAAAGCGGCACAGTGCATTAGAATTTCAAAGTTGATGAACAACTATTTTTGAGAAATTATTTTTTGTGTAGAAAAATCAATTTTGCGTTAATTTTTAAAATTTATTGTTGCTTTCAAATTCAAGACACATTGCCGCAAAATTTAATATTTTGTAAGTTTTAAGTGTTGAGATAAAACTTTTTTGTCGATTTGGGCAAATTAGGCTTTTCGGTTTAAAAGAAATTACTTTTTCAAATGTTTATTTGTAAATTCAGCTATTTTTTTGATAATTTTTAAGTTTTTAGCATCAATATTATTTAATAGTTATAAAAAATTTATAATTTTCCAATGAACTTTCGTCATTTTGAGACGTGGTGGCGAAAATTTTGCGAATGAAATTCGGCAAAGTTCGGAAAATCTTAGTAATGAGCTCAGAAAAGGCAATTTTAATAATTTGATAAAAAATACTGGTGTAAAAACAATATTATTTAATTAGAAGTCATTTTTAGAGCACAAGCTTTTTCCAAAAAAAATTGTAAATAATGCCATTATAATAATTAACTCGAAAACTAAACAGAAATTCGAAAAAAAATCACATTTTAAAAGTACTTGATGATGTACTAATTTTTTTTTATAAGTTTTGCTTTTGGTAAACCTTTGATAAGTAAATTTTGTTCCGAATAGCGCTGAAGTGTTCTTGAAAAAAATTTTGAGTATATTTTTTTTTGGCATATTTTCAGCTTTTGAGCGTATTTTATGTATATTTTGCTTACATTTGAATCTTATTTTGGCGCTTATTTCTGTTATTTTTGTGCTAAAAGATCCAAACTCTACTGAGCTGGTTGCAATAATTACAAAAAAAGAAATTATTGTCGTATCTTCTTTATTCTCAAGATGTTTAAGGATTAAGGATCACTAGGGATTAATTTTAGTTTTAGTTGGTTTTGTAATTTTATTTATTATTTATAACTTAAAAGAACGAGTTTTCCATGAAACAAATAAATGTTTGAAGTTAAAACTTCTAAGAACAATGCATATTACACATTTTTAAAGTAATGTCTCAACTTGGTAAACACCCTGTGTGACTTAAAAATTTACATATTTTTATACACACCCTATTTAGCCCCATTCCTTATGAATACAACCCCAAAAAAATTTTTTTGGGGATAAAATCCTTCAACATGTATTACTTTTTTTTTAAGGCGAAAGTCCAAATATAATTTCAGCAGTAAAAAATTTTATACATTTAACCTCTTTGGGGGTGAAATTTTCGTCAAACCTGACACACGCATTTTTTATTTTTAGCCAAAATACCAATTATAACTTCAAAAGTGACGGATTTTTATATTTACCCCCCTCTGGGAAAAAAATTTCAAAAATTATAAGACATGTGTTTTTTCATTTTTGACCCAAAGCCCAAATTTTGGAAAATCATGAAACACGTGTTTCTCATTTTCACCGAAACCCCAAAAAACAATTTTTATAAATACAGGGTGATTTTTTGAAAACGAGCTAGTCTGAATGTCTCTGAAATGACGCAAAAAATTAAAAAAATTCGGAGAGAGGTGAATTTTTTATTCAAACCTTTAGTGCACTTTTAAAAGTTGTAGCACCAATCTTCTTTGTAATACAACCCCTTCAAAATTTTAAATGACATCACCCCCTTTGTGTTACTTCAAATGAACGATATTTTGCCCAGAAAGTTTTCAAAAAATCACCCTGTATATGAGTTTAAAAATGACGGAATTTTATACAGAAATCTCAAGTACCAATTTGCATGAATATAATTTTAAATTACAAATTTTTATTTAAATTTTAACACCTCCTTTAAACCTTTTAGGGGCTGATGATTTTTCAAAAATCCAAAAACATGTGTTTCTTCATTGTTAAACTAAAGCCCAGGTGCCAATTTTTATGAATATGGCTTTGATATTTTTTCAAAAAGGACGGATTTTCAATCAAATTTTAGCGCTTTATTTCACCTCCTTAAAGAATGATTTTCGAAAAATCCCTTCTTAAAGGCTCCCTAAATGGTAATCCTTTCAAAGGGCTATTTTTTTTATTTTAAAAAATGAAAGCAAAAAAATAGAAACTTCTTTATAATTACATATAACAATCTTTATTCTTTTGGGGACGATTTTTTTTGCTCATTTTGAAAAATTATTTCGACTCAAAAACAGTTCAGTTTTGCTAAATTGTGTGAATTGACAAGAATTTTGATTTTGCTCGTGTGAGCAACCCTAACAAACGCTAGGGGGTAAATGTGATTAATTGAATAAGAAAAATGATTAGAATCAAACTGTTGCTGTTACCTGTTGAGGGAACCGTTCGAGCCTCAGCGTCAGGTTGACACTGGGGGTTTCGCTGTAGTAGACCGTATAGCCCCAGGCGCTTCCGCACCATTTGCCCCCCGAAGTGGGCCGATTTCCTTCCTTAATTGAAATAAATCCATCCGGGCATCCCTCAGTGGTGAACGACTCGAACGTTCCAACAGCGAACGATTCAAAAGTGAGCTAAACACGGAATATTAATCTCATAAAGCTTATTTACGACCTAATAAAACGTAATGAGCCAAATTTGTTTACGATATTCGAAATGAAGCCGATAAAATTGTTTCATATTTCACCCAATTGGAACAGTTTTATTGCTCCAGTTCGAATCAGCCTCGCTTGATTTATGCAAAAAATCACGCGCTCATTAGCTCGCAAACTCCGGGCCAATTAAGACAATTTACATACAAGCCCGCACTAAAATAATTAGCTATCAAATTTCGTGCATTCGCGGCCGCATCAAGCCAATTAGATTAATAATGCAGGGCTCTGCCCCCATGGGGCGGTAAAACACACGACATTAGTGCCATTACCTGAACGAGTTCGCCCAGCACGCCGCCACCAGCTGTGAAATTAAGATAACACAAAAAGGGCATTTGGTATTCAGTGGGCCTCTTCACTTCCAGCTCGTAAGTGCGGCCGATTTCGCCGAAATAGGTGCTGTTGCAAGCTAAACATTGGAGGGAAGACAACAGAATTACAAATTGGACGCTTTCAGGACAAACATTAAATATTTCAGCGGAGTTCATTATTAATGGACACGGACATGCAAAAGCGCTCATACATTATGCAGCGGCTAATAATTTAATAAATTTTGCGATGCACTCCGACAATCAAGCTTTTAGTTAAAATGTAGCGAATTTCAGGAGCTTTGGCAATTTAGCCAAACTGTCTAATTAAAATTTGTTCCTAATTTTAGAAAATCGGTCAAACCGTAATTAACATGGAAAAAAATTCGGAAGGTTCAATTATCTCTTCTGGAAATTTTAATTATACAGCCGGCCGAGAAATTTAAAAAATGCGTAAATACTGAGGGACGAATAAAAAAAATAAATAAGTGTTGTTGTAAAACTTTGTAATTGTTTTTATATCAACCCTAAAGAAGTAAAGTTATGGAAAAAATTAATCGAGTTTATTCAGCGCGAACTTTTAACCGAATAAAGTTCAATTTAATCGCTGCGTTATGTACAGTATTTCATTTTTATTACGGTAAGCGTTCCCTAATTGAACTTGCCAGAGTTTTGAAATCTTGTGTGCACAAGGCCGCTCTTAATGGGGAGGTAAATTCGACTGCGATTTCTTAATAATTAATCGATTGCTTTAGGGAGAAAATATTTGAGAAATTTTCAGCAGTTATTTAGTAATCTCGTAAGAATTCGCGTTCCACTCCGAAATGTTGTTATTAAACTTCATCGATTTATGGAGTAAACGTTTCTGTTATTTTATCAAACAAATCGTACGGAAAAAAGGCAAACCAAATATTGAAATTTGATCAAAGTTTAATAAATTTACTCACGAAAAATCGACAAGGCGGAATTATTATTCTCCAAGGCGTGTGTTTTGTACGATCCAAAGCCAATATTCATTTCAAAATCAAACAAAGAGCTTGTAAATTGCTGATAAAATTTTCATATTAAAAGATAACGCGTTGGCGCTGTTGGCAATCAAGCGAACACATTGAAAGGATAATGAAAGGACCCAGTTTTAAGATTTTGGTTTTTGATTGATTGAAATGACAGCAGAAATCACAAATCATTGAGTATATAATTATATAATAACTATATAATTGCAATAATTCACCTGAAACGCAAATACTTTCAGGTCAAAAGTCGAGAAAACCTTTCTTTCCACTTTTTTCAAACTAATCCTCTAATTTTTCACCAAATTTTATCAAAAGATATCGGGCGTATAAGTTGATTCTACAATTTTAAAATTGTTGTTACCTTTTTTGTGACTTTTAGCACGTTTTTGAACGAAAATGGACATAATTTCTCCAAAAATCACCAAATTTGTGTATTTTCTAGTCAAAAATAGTGGACGTGCGCAAATCCTAACGAATTCGCAGTGGCCATGATTTTTACTAACAATGTTTTTCGGGACTATACTAAACAAACTCAGTTAACTAAAAATTTTTAGAGATATATTAAACATTTTCGTTAAATTTTTTTATAATTTAAGAAATAAGTCATCTAAGGATCCAACGCTAAAGTTTGAAGTTATGTTTCACCTATACGTTCAACTCTTTTTCTCTCAAAACAAAAAGTATTTTCTCTTTATTAGGATGTGCTCTTACGTTTACAATTTAACGCCTTTACGTACTTTTACCTTTTGCCGCATTATTTTCTTATTTCTGTCAGTTTTATGCTCCGCTTTACGTTTATACGTCTATGTGTTCTCTCAATCTCTTATTTTTGCTCAATTGTTGTTTCACTTACCTTTTCTACACTTTTTTTCATAGAAAAATTGTTACCCTGATCCGGGTTCGAACCCGCGACCTCCCCCGTCGTAAGTGGCGCTTATACCACTGAGCCACCAGGCCCCAGGCACTGACTGTCTTTTGCAGATATTGTAACACAAACTTTTTAAATAAATCAACATTACAAACTATATAATTGCAATAATTCACCTAAAACGCAAATACTTTCAGTTCAAAAGTCGGCGAATTAGCTCGAGAAAACATTTTCTTCAATTTTTTTCAATTTAATTATCTAAGTTTTCACCAGATTGCATCAAAAGATACCGGGCGTATAAAATGGTTCTACAATTTTAAAATTGTTTTTACCTTTTTTGTGACTTTCAGCATGTTTTTGACCGAAAATGGACGTAATTTCTTCAAAAATCACCAAATTTGTGTATTTTCTAGTCAAAAATTTTTAGAGATAAATTAAATATTTTCGTTTAATTTTTTTTATAATTTAAATTATAAATTAATTTTAAATTAATCTTTAAATTCGAGACTAACACTCGAAGCGCCCTTAGTTTTACTCCACCGTACTAGTTCTTTGCTCGATTTTCTCCTAACTTATATTCCTCCGTAGAAATTTATGAAGCAGGCGGATAGTAACGAACTCCATTATCGATACGTTTGACCGGTTTTTGTGACTTAACAACCCAAAAACTGCTGACAAAACGATTTATCCAAATCCCCAACTCCAAAAAAATCCTCTCCATTCCACGCTACATTAATCAGTTTCCAAACACTGTGACAGGTGTTTGTTCAAATTTTAATTAAAATTTTTGTTTGTAAACCCCGTTATTGAAAACCGATTTGCCCCGGCACTAATCCTGTAATTATTCCAAGGGTCACGTGAGCGCAATTAATAACGAATTTCGCATCGAACGCTCAAAAAAGTGTAACTTACGCGTGCAGTTGTGCCCTTCGTCGCTGCCGTCGGCACAGTCCTGCAGCCCGTTGCAGAATTTATTGCTGGCGATGCAGCTGCCGTCATTGCACCTGAACTCGGCCCTCTTGCACTGTTGTGCCCCCATGACGGCCCAGATCAGCGTGGTCGCGACAACCCAGAACCTAAAAGCCGTTGCTCTCCGTCGAGATAGTAAAAATGAAACTACTCACATTATGCTTGTTTACGCGTCATCGGAACGTCTAGAGGTTGTTTAGAGGCGTCGACGGCATCGTCGGAGCGTCGATAAAACAATAAAATGCGGCAATAAACCGATTAAGTCTGTAAACATTGAGGTGCCGGGCAGAGCTTGCGAGTGGCGCGCATCGCTACGCGCAATTCGGAAGCTCGATCGAAGCTGGGCTTTGCTTTTATCAAAGTTTCAATGCCCGAGGGGATGGTAAACGCCGCCAACGATTACGGACGGGACGGACGAGGTCTTAGATGTGATAAGCCGCGCTGCGAACTAGGATTAGAAACTGAAACTGGCGATTTCATTGAACGCTCGCCCGGCGCATCCACCATTTTTACAACCGCTGAATTATTTATCCTGTTTTTTTTGCAATAGACGATTATTAAAATGGACAAGAGGGGGTGAATAATGCAAACGCAAGGGCTTTGGTTCACTGGGATTGTCAGCCGGTGACGCGGCGTCAGGAATTAACACCCACTCACATATTCCACAAAAAATATCGATTCGAATAATTTTGCCGACGGATTAATTTTGTACAAAAGCTATAAAACTTTACCCTGGAATGGGAAAATAGAGCTAATTGAAGTAATTAATGAACTGAAACCAGAAACTTTTGCAACAATTAATGCTCGAGTCTTTTTTCGTTTTGGGGGAAAGTTTGCGTCGCACTGAAGTTGAGTAAAACGACCGGTTTTTGTAATTTATGTAACTGATATGCGGTTTGTACACGAACTGTGTTTCATACAATTAGATAACTGTTGTTTTGATACTTTCGTGGTTGAGATATAAAAATTAAATAAACGAAGAATCTTTCTAAACCCTACAATAAGTAATAAATAATAAATAAGTAATTCAATTTAGGCATTTATTATTTTCGTCTCAACTTTTTGCGTAATTTGACTATATTACTTGGATATGTAACACCCTGTAACATTATACTTACCTTTCAAAAAATTTAAATTCATTTATTAAGCGGGTTTTTAAGCTGTAAGTTGGAGGGTTGAAAAAAACGACTAAAATTCTCTCAACAAACAGGAAAAAATGTTTTTTTTTATTTTTCGTTATTGTTTGTAAAACACCGCCCAATTTTTGGTACTTTTGGGGTGCATAAAAGTTAATACTTTTTCAGTAGTTTTATTTTGGGAGAACAGCTAAATTTTCAGGGTTCTGTCTTATTTTTTGAAGACGCCAAATGTCCTGGCCCAGAGAAAAAGTCATTTTGGGGTGTTTTTTTGAATAAAAAAAGATGTATTTGAATTTACAGTGAGGAAAAATGTCTCACGCGTGATTTCATGGTGACTTCGCATCTGAATTCATCGTGAACTCATTTGTAGAGCATTTTTCTCCACTGTGAATTTATTGTGAATTCACCAATGTTATCTGGGAAGTTTTTGTGTTTACAAGGCATTTTCTAAGTGTTTTGGATCTTCAGATATTTAGGTACTTTAAGAGTGAATAAAAATTAATGATTTTTGAAGGGTTTGAGGCCTTTTTCAGTTGTTTTCTTTTGGGAGAACAGCCATATTTTCAGGCTTCTGTCTTATTTTTTAATGGCAAATAATCTAAAGTCTTGTTCAGTTCGTATTTCTGAATATTGTCTTTATCTCCCAGTCATTTTGGGAATTATGATTAAATGTTATGATTAATATTTTATTGAAGATTTTTTCCTGAGATAAACAATTGTGTATTTTTTCCCAAACTTACCTTGAGTTAGTAATTATGTAATAATAAAAAATTAGCAATCATAAATTAAATTAAGCATTTCCTCAAGTTCAAAAATATTGGTCTAATTTTCACGCAGCAGACAGTCCTAAATCACCCAGTAATTCGAAATATGGCCTGAATCAGATAACTCCAAGCCCAAAATTATCGAAATATAAACGTAATAGCTTCATTAACTCCAAACCCCTTATCCAATAAATAACTCCGCTTGACACTTATTACTCTTTTATGTTTCTGATATTAAATGAGGCAGAGCTTTCGTATTCCCTTCGCACAAGTGTGTTAAATAACACACTTTTCTGGCATAAATCACCCCAAATAAAACAACACTCCTGTTATTCACTATTTATTATAAAAATAACTGACACAGTCTCATTGAAATTAAGCTTCATTCACAAACATAATCGAGTGTTTTTATTTACAGTTGTAATAAAACTAATGATAAACATTATCAAATACAAATTTTATAAAAAGAACAACATGATGACTTAATTCGATTTATTTCACTATTTCACGAACGCTTCAGGCGGGATTAGTCCTTGTTTTTGCGCATCTGCGAACGCACTCAACGCTCGGGTAAAATCCCACTGGGTTTCTTCCAAACACCTGGCAGTAATCAAATTAGCCAAACGTAAATCCACATCTATATTTTACCTCCTTGACCACTCCAAATTCATGGTGGATTGTTCGGCCATTGCGGTGACCATCTGTTGCCTCGTGGAGTCGTCAATGGGCGCAGGGGTTGCCACAGGCGACGCCACCGGAGTCGGGGGCGGCGCCGAAACCACAGTCTTGAAAATATGCTAAAAAAATCACGAGTACAATACAACATTTTTTCTTCAAGTTATTAATCGACAAACCTTGGCTTGCTCGTCGGTGGCGTTTGTAATATGCAGTGTTTCATTCGAGATACAGAAACCTGAGCCTGCAGGTACTATAACGAGTGTTCTGAAAAAGGCTCGCGTCGGAGGCACTTTGTGTCCGCTTTTCAGTTCTTTGAACATCCCAGTGACCGTTAAAACGATCATTAATGGCTGAAGCAACGTTATCACCAACTTGACGAAACCAAAATTCGACTTACCGTAAAAACAACAAGATCAACCGTGAAACTGTGAATATCGTGTTTACTCCGAGGCATTTCTTGCAGAAATGAAACAACAGCCACTTGGCCCTGTTTCAGTAGTTTGTTTCTCCGATCCGGGTCTTGGACCTTTTGCAGATTCCTGCTATCAGTGGTGTACCAGTTTAGCCAACTGGCATTCTTGTCTCTGTGTCCGTACGGGTACGACATGGTCATTGAAAATAGGGCGCTTTCGTGATATGCTTGTAACAAGGGTTGGCGATTTTCCGAATCGAAAATTAGAAAATACTGTTCGAGGAATTGTCGAACTATTGATTCGCCCTCTTGGTTACATAAAAATGTTTGTTGGATTGGTGGTAAGTGGGTTTCTTCCTGAATGTCGAAACTTATGGGTGGGGGTAGATCGATTCCGTCCTTTGAATGGTTTTATGAAGAGGCGAACAAGCAAATTAAATAAACTTACCAGTTTCATTACTTTGGGGAAGCGTTTGCGGACTTCACTGCGGAAAGAGAAGAAGTCACCCGAAGGTGTTAACAATGGAGGTGGCAGATTTGCTCAGCATTTATGTTTAGATGAAAAACAAGAGGTTTTAGTCAAAATGGAATCAGACTGACAAATTGATCGAAATTTAAGCGAGTCAATGTGACAGAAAAGAGAAGCGTAAACTCAGAACGTGTGACTATTTTCGTAACGAACAAAACAAGAAAATTTAATGAAGATGTCTAGAATCTAATAAGAAATTTGTGACGATCAGGAAATCGAAGACGTTCTCCTTCGAGTACATTTAACTTGAATTGACAAAGATCTCAACACGTTAATACTTGAAAATCTCACGAGAACTATTCGCTACGTTTCAAGAATTCGGAATCAATCCGATTAGATTTCGGACAATGGAACATGCTTTGTTTCTTTTATAATCGTTTAGGATTTTATTCTAGTCTTGAAGCACAAAGTTCTGCAAAAAAGCCAGTCTATCTAATCCCCTAATGGTGCCACAGGATACTATTGTACTATACACCTGCTCCAATTTGGATGAAGCACCCTTAGGGACATCCCTTTTTCGTTTTTTATCTTTCATTTAGGGCGGATTTTACAATCGTAGGATTACTTTATCTAAGAAATAAATTTTGAAAAATACATTGTTATAACAATTGTAACCATAGTAATTATACTAGAAATAAATTATCTGGGGTTTATCTGACGATTATAAAATCCACCCTTGATGAAACGTTGAAACTCATTCAAGTATTTAAGCAAAAATAATTTATTATGTAAATATGTTGTAAATATTTTATTATGTAAATAAAAAAAGAAGAAATACTGCTTTATTTTGAATTTTTTTCTAGGAACGGAATTATAACTATGTTACAATTGTGAATTAGTGGGATAAACTCATTCAAGAAGTATTTGGGCGAAAAAAAAATTATTATGTAAATGAAAAAGAATAAATACAGCTTTATGCTGATTTTTTTTCTAGGAACGGAAATTGATTTAGTCACAAATTCTGAGTTAGTGATTTTTGTACCGTATTTTCAGCCACTTCTCATTTCCTAACACATTATTTATTTGAAAAAAAATAGGATACAATAGCTCCAGTATTTTGTGCCCTCTTCAGTTTAATTCAAAAACTTACGAAAATCTAATTTTGTACAAAGTGTTAAACAATCAAAATTTATTGAAGTTTGTTATTTTGGGAATTAAACCTCCGAGGAATTTTGCAACCGATCAGACAGTTGTTACACAATTTCAAAGTAAGACAAGCTTCGTAAATTTAAAACTAAAACAGCATTACACGATCAACAATTTATATTACTCCTGCATTAAACAACAAAACTAATAAATTTAGAATAAATCGCCACTGAAGAGCATATAATTTTTCAATTTTTTAACGGTATTATTTAGTATTTCTTTTCATTATTATGTCTTGTATCAATTCCATAAGATTACTACATAAAACAAAAAAATATAATAATTATTGTACTATGAGGAGTCATTGATTGTTTAAGGTGCAGAAAAACAAGACAATCTGCTTGATTTACAAGCATTTTTGCCAAATTACATACACATTTAAGTGTTCTGGTCCACTCCTTGTAGTTCTTCTGTCTTCTTAAACTAACTGCATTGTTTATGGACAGCAAAATCTTGCAATGCTTGTCCAGCTATCGCTTTACGAAGCTTCGTAACTGCTGTAAGGACGCACCTTTGAGAAACCTCCTCTCACTTTGATAATACAAAACAAAAATTATGTAATCCCATGGAAATGTTTGTATGTGATTTTTTTTTATTTTTATACACTTCAGTGACTTAATTATAGTCAAACAATAATATTAAAAGGTTGCCAAATGCAGAATTCAGCCACAATGCAACGAAGCCACATGTAATGCTACTTAAGTTTTAAACAAATTATCGCGAAAATTTGGGACTTTGAAATTTGCGTAACAACAAATTTCGTTAATAATTTTCAAGTACTTTTATTCCATTGTTGGCAGAAAACCTCTTTTTTATTCAAGTGACAATCTCCGATAACCAGTCACCCTCATATGCATTCACGTTCATAACATGATGACTACAAAAAATAAATTAGTTCAACATTACCCAATGTACGCCTCTTGGTCCTTGTATTTGTTGCATAATGGATTTCCATTTAAAACAATATCGACGATAGGTAGTCCAATAAAAGGGTCCAACATTGACAGATCCTTAAACTGAATCCCCAAATTTACAAAATCCCCGATTTTGGGCAACAACATTACCTTATTATTTCCTAGATGCAAAATTTTTAAATGGGGCAGTTTCTCATTGGTCTTCTTTAAATACGACAAGTTTGCTATTTTGTTATCGAATAAATTAATCGCTTCAATTTCTGGGATATTCTCCGCGATTATTTCCAAAACTGTTAGAAAAATGATCGGTTTGAACAGTACACAGAAATTGTCTTGTAGGTCAGGGTCGGCGTGGAATTTCGTTAAATCGAGCGCTTTATTAGCGGCATTGTACCGCTTAGCCATCGTTAATTTAATTTTCTCCTTCATCTCACTATTAACGTCAACATTTGGCATCCCATGACTGACCTTAATCAGCAATTTAAACCCGTCGGGCATTTG